>NC_043004.1:20990477-21077977 GCF_006345805.1 Octopus sinensis
AAAGGATGTTTGGTTGTACCTGGATCATATTTGAAGCTGTCTAGCCAATACTAGTATTGGTTTCATATATATTTTCTTAATTACAAATTCTGTTGTGGTAAAAACTTTAGAGGATTCTTATCAAGTCTGTCGTATTGAAAATATTCAAATAGAAATGTTTTCATATAAATTCATGAGCAAAACCAACATGGTGTCCTCCCAGTCACACACATGTGGTCTATCTTCTTCTCACAAACATACAATATCCACACTCACATACACTGTCTCTTTCATACATCCATACAGTACACACACTCACACAAACACACACACATATACACACTCTTGCACACATGCAGACTCTTTTTCTCTCTCGCACTTTCTCTGTCTTTTCTCACAAAGATACCTTTAGCACACAGTTTGTTTTATTGTTGTTGACATTTGTCATGGTTTCTGCATAATCACCATTGGCCTTTCACGTTCTTGATTTGTTTTGACTTGAAAGATAATACATGCCAAGTATCATAAATATTTTGTTAATAGTTACAGTTTAAATTTTTTCGCTATTCTAATTTCATTCTTTTGACTTCTTTTTATCAAGTCTAGAAGTCTTGAAAATATTCAAATAGAACTTTTACATACAATTCATTTCAATTTTTATAATATTTACATTTCAAATTTTCACTATTGTTTCAATAGAATTTTAAACACACACACATACACTCACACACACAGTTTCTCTCACATACACATATAGCACTCACACACGTATCCTCTTTCCACACATACTTCTATAGTGCTCATGCAAACACACATACATATTTTAAACTACTAAGAGGAACAGTTATCTTTCTACTTTAATATGGAAAGCATTATCAATATCCTCTCACACAAATCATTCATATTCACAATTTTTTTCAGGCGTTTAACTGATTACTATTATTTGCATAATTCCAGTTAAAGAAGTTCAGATGTTAGATTAAATAGAAATATATATTTTTACGTTTATATATTTGTTGTGCAAGATTTTTTATGTGAAATCGTGTGTTGAAACATATATTGTTGTATTTAAGAATGGTCATTTTGCCAGTTTAGTCTATAAAAACACACGCACTATAAATTTGGTGTTACTTTGCTTCAGGGTTGTTTATTTTTTACATTAATCTTAATCTTATTTCAGCCAGAGTTCTTTCGTCACACTCCTGTGACCGCATCAGTGGACCTTTGCTTTCTTCTTTCTTATTTGTGTGTCTTTCCTTACTAACCATCAGCCATTTTGTATTTCTATTGAATGTAACACCAAATATATAGTGTGTGTGTTTTTATTAGCTAAACTGGCAAAATGACCATTCCTAAATTCAAAAATATATATTTGTTTGGGAGATTTTCTTATGGTAGAGAAATAGCTAGTTTTAACTGCTATTTCTAAATTTTCGGTATGTGGTGAAGCAAATTTTTTGCTGAACCCTAATTATAATTATACCCATAATTATAAACATTTTTGTTTAAGTTTACCGATAATGGTTCTTTTAACATACTGAACTACTTGGTAAAATTATTAATTAATTAATTAATTTTACCCTTTATTATTATAGAAATATATATATATATATAACAGAAGTGTTAAGGCCACTCACTCTGGTGAAGGGGATTAGCCTGCAAGAGTTGTGTGCCAGTGCCATGTAAGAGCACTCATGTGGTGCCATGTTAAAAGCACCCAACACACACTGTAAAGTGGTTGGCATCAGGAAGGGTATCATGCAGTAGAAACTAACCCAAATCAGACTAAAACTTGGTGCAGATCTCTAGATCGCCAACTCTGGTCAAACTGTCCAACCCATGCCAGCATGGAGGATTGACATTAAAGGATGATGATGATGATGATATCTCTCTCTCTTTCTTTCTTTCTGAGGGGAAGTCAAAACTTATCCACACGTTCGCCATAACATATCTTTATTATTGTCACACTGCCTTCTGTGCATGCATGCTTATAGTTGGGAATATTGTGGTCACATGATTGAAGTGATCATGCCATTTTTATTTCTGGCTTTACAGTGTAAGCATAACTGCTTCATAAGCAATGTACACCAAAGAAGAACAAAGAGCAGTGATCCAATCAAAAATATATGATCAACAGTGCGTGATGTGCTTTGCTGGCCAACAAACTGAAGCCTGCAAAGGCAGCAAGCTGGCAGAAACGTTAGCATGCCAGGCAAAATGCTTAGCGGTATTTCGTCTGCCGTTACATTCTGAGTTCAAATTCCGCCAAGGTCGACTTTGCTTTTCATCCTTTTGGGGGTCAATAAATTAAGTACCAGTTACGCACTGGGGTCGATGTAATCGGCTTAATTCTTTTGTCTGTCCTTGTTTGTCCCTCTATGTTTAGCCCCTTGTGGGCAATAAAGAAATAACAAACTGAAGCCTGCAATTCACACCAAATGCTGAAGTCTATTGTCAAAGAACGTTTTGTTGTTGCATGACAATGCACGCCCACACACGGTTGCCCAGACCCTTGAAACCATTAACTAATAGGGTTTGGAGGTGCTGGAACTCCCAGCCTACAGCCCAGATCTCATCCCTTCCAACTACCATACCTTTGGACTGCTCAAAGATGGTTTACAAAGTTGTCAATTTCCTATGGATGAAGATGTGAAGGAAGCAGTGCATAAATAGTTGCACACCCAATCGGAAACCTTCATCTTGGAGGGAATACACAAGCTTGTGAACCACTGGAGCAAGTGCATCGGAAAGGAAGAAGACTATATAGAAAAATATTGCACTTATTTATCCCCAGCATTTGTGTGAATACATTGAAAAAACAAGAGTACATATAACTTTTGACACACCCTTGTATCTATCTATCTATCTATCTATCTATCTATATATATATATATATTATTTTATTCTTTTACTCTTCTACTTGTTTCAGACATTTGACTGCAGCTAGGCTGGAGCACTGCCTAAAAGGGTTTTTAGTCAGAAAATTGACCTTAAGACTTATTCTTTATAAGCCTGGTACTTATTATATTTGTCTCTTTTTCTGAACTCCTAAGTTATGGGGATGTAAACACCCCAACATCGGTTGCCAAGCGATGGTAGGGAGAAACACAGACACAAGACAAAGACACACACACATTAACATATATATATGTGTGTTTGTGTGTGTGTGTGTTTGTATATGTATGTATATATGTATACGACTGTCTTCTTACAGTTTCCGTCAACTAAATCCACTCACAAGGCTTTGGTTGACCCGTGGCTATAGTAGAAGACACTTGCCCAAGGTGATATATTGTGGAACTGAATCTGCAATCATGTGGCTGGGAAGCAAGCTTCTTACCATGCAGCCACGCCTGGTACTTATGCATATATGTATGTATAAGTACCATGATTCCCTTTTAACAACCTTCAATATATTTATATTAGCCAGTACACACATTTTTTCTCTCCTTGTTTTTTTCTGTGTCCCTTTCTGTAGAAGAGCGTAGGCTCAAAACGTAAAAGACTTTCTATTCCTGAACGTTATACTAATACATCTGTTTGTTTTGTACACCACCTGTCTTCGTCTTTTGTTTTTTTCGTAAACTCTCCCTCTCTCTATATATATATGTGTATGTATGTATATGTATGTATGTATATGTATATGTATGTATATATATATGTATATATGTATATGTATGTATATATATGTGTATATGTATATGTATGTATATATATGTATATATATATATATATATATATATATATATGGAGAGGGAGAGAGAGAGAGAGATAAATAGATATATAGAGAGTGTGCATCTATAAATATGTATGAATGCAGGCATATATAATATAAATGTTTATATATCTATATGTTGTAAATATATAAAATAGGTTGACTAATAGGAATATTTATTGCAGTATTTTAAATGAAAATATTTGCAAAGTTAGCATTTTTGATGTATATATATATATATACAATTTTTTTTTTAGCAGTACAAGTCATCACATTTAGAACTTTGCTGTTGAAGACTCATACACCTGGTGCCTGTATAGCTGTATAGACTGAAATATTCAAAACGTACACAGACACATGTATTTGTAATGTGTGTGTGTGTGTGTGTGTATACACACATACACATGTAAAATGGGTAGGAGATAAAAATAATGGGAAGGAGATAGAAACAGGCATATACATATGCATATGTATTGCATGTGTATGTTTGACTCTCTTTCTCTTAGTGTCTCCCTCCGCTCTCACTATATGTGTGTGTGTGTGTGTGTCATTTCATCTATCATAATTGCAGGCTATAAAATGGTGTGTGTGTGTGTGTGTGTGAGTGCGAAATTATGAAATATGAATGCTCTTAAGTACTAAATTGTAATTTTTCATTTTATAAACCTCCAGGAAATATTTCCACTTAGAAGTGTTCTGCTAAAATATCATCATCGCTGAGAAAGTAACTATAATTTCCTCATTTCATTCTGGTATCAGTTTTAGAAGATGAACTCTGGCCATGCTGGGGTACTTCTTTTAACAATTTTATTTCATTATATTGAGCCCTGGACACTTACAGGTACACATCGCATTGTGTCCATCACATATGAAACAGATATCTATATATGTAAAACTGTAGTTGTGTGAGTGTCTGTCCCCTTCGATTTAGATTCCTAACTACTCCCACATTTTGCGGTGCAGTTTAACCAAATTTGGGTATCTTATAGTCGTGATTAATATCGAGCCTGTCTGAGTATTAGCGCGCATCAACGATGAGTCTACGATTTTAAAAATAATTTAACATCATTTTTTATTCCATTTTAATGCATAATTTTTCGTGTGCCGATGGCGGCGGAGTTGGCGTCCATGGTCACACCTGCACCTGTTTGCTTCTCCCCCTTCTTCCCTCCCTCGTGAAGCTGTGGGGAAGGGAGTGTAAGGAAATCAACGTCGTAAAGCATTGTCAAGGAGACCAGCGTTCTTTTAGAACAACGACTTCATGGCTTGAAGACACCAAAACAGAAATGGCTAAGAAAGCCTGAATTGGCATCTATAAGGGAAGTAACTCTCTAAAAATGCTTATATAGTTATTTCCCTTACAAACCCGAGCAACGCCGGGCGATACTGCTAGTATCTAATAGAAGGTACTATCTTTGATGCACGACATGCTCTGTCTCCTCTTCACCTCACATCATCATCATAATATCATCATCATTTTAACACCTACTTTTCCATACTTGCAGGTGTCTGATTAAATTCATCAAGGTGGATTTTGTCACCAATCCACACCTGTACACATGGAAGGTAATATTTCCCCTAGTACTTCAAACATGAACAGCACATTGGCTTCATAGAACATTACAAACAAACAAACAAACAACACCACTGGTATGATGGTGATGTTTGTTTACAATTAGCGTATCATGTCAAGTTAAGGAGACATAAACATACATACTTACAGATACAAATTTAAATATATGAGTGCGTATGTGCATGTAGCATGTAAGTGTGCACGTGTTTGCACGTGCACGCACGCGCGCATGTGTGTTTTGGATTTATGTATGCATAACAAGCTTCTTTCAGTTTCTGTCTACCGAATGCTCACAAAGTTTTTGGTGGCCTGTGGGCAACATAAATGAAAGTTGTGCAAAGTGACATGCAATGGGACTGAACCTGTGACTATGTGATTATGAAGCAAGTTTCTTAACTTCATTGCTCAACTGCTATCTGTTTGTATATCACACTTTGTGAGACAGTACTGGGAACAAATTTTCTCTTTCTGACAAAGAATTCAGTCTGAATCACCAGGAAAATCTTTGCTCAGTGGCATAAAATACCAAATTTCATGCTTTACTTCACACACACACAGATATAAGCACACATACTCACACATGTGCATAAGCATATGCTCACACACTTGCACATCCAAACACACATATGTATTCATGTAATTGTGTGTGTGCATGTGTGCATGTGTGTGTGTGTGTGAGTGGGTGGGTGTGGAGTGTATGTACACAGCTTTTTGTGATTCTCTTTTATAATTCTTTAAAATATTTCAGTACGGATACCATTATTAGACTGCTCTTATCGCATAAAGCTTACTGTTTTCTACTTAAGAGGTAAACAATCTTGCACACATTGGAAAAAGTTCTTCCCTGTTCTTTGTGACTTGAGTGAGAAATTGGTTTCATATTTTTTTTCTTTTGTTAACTTATTATGAAATTTGTGAAACACTTTAAAAAGAAAACTTTCTATTGAAACCTAAATAATGAACATTTTAAAAAGAGAGAGGAGGAGGTTCAAATAAATATGATATTTATGGAAATAAAAATTTCTGTATTTTAATATTGAAAGAAAGAAAAAAAATCTTTAACTTAAAGTATACTTTTGAAGCTATTTCAATATTTATAAAAGAATATGTTGGTGAGTGTGTATAATCATCATCATCATCATCGTCATCATCATCATCATCATCATTTAACATCCATTGTCCATGCTGGCATGGGTTGGACAGTTTGACTGGGCTGGCATGCTAGAAGGCTGCACCAGACTCCAAGCTGATTTGGCATGGTTTTCTACAGCTGGATGCCCTTCCTGATGCCAACCGCTCCAAGAATGTAATGGGTGCCTTTATGTACCACCTGCATGGGTGCCATTTTCATGACACCGGGGTGTGCTTACATGCCATCAGTATGGGTGCCATTTGTGTGATACTGGTATCTGTCACAATTGCAATTTTGCTTGGCTTCATGGCTCTTCTTCTCAAGCGTGACATAATGTCAAAGGTCTTCGTCATTGCTTTATGAGGCTCAACACTCGAAAGGAACTCAGCCACCTTGCCTCTATGAGGCCCAATGTTCAAAAGATGTTCATTACATACCACCAGCATGGGTGTACTTGACTTGATGGGTCCTCTCAAGAACAGCACTTTGCCAAAAGTTTCGATCACCAGTCATTGCCTCTGTGAGGCCCAAAGTTCAAAGATCATGTTTCACCACCTCATCCCATGTCTTCCTTGTCAACCTCTACCACAGGTTCTGATTACAGTTAGAGATCAGCACTTCTTTACACAGCTGTCCTTGTCCATATGTATCACATGACAATACCAGTGCTGTTGTCTCTCTTGCACACCACATCTGATGCAATTATTAACTTTTCTCTCAAGATGCTTACACTCTGTCAAACATGCACACTGACACTGCACATCCAGCGAAGCATACTGGTTTCATTTCTTTCAAGCCTACGGATGTCCTCACCTGTCCTCAGCCCAAGTTTCCCTGCCATCAGCATAGCCGTTCACACACAGGCATCAAACAATGTACCTTTCACTCAGAGAGATGCCCTTTGTTGCTAGCAGGAGTAGGAGCTCTCTGAACTTTGCCCAGCCTAATCTTATTCTCACAGTTGAACTCTTGGAGTATCCACCTCCACTACTAATTTGGTCATCTAGATAACAGAAGCTATTTACTACCTTCAGCTTACCCACCTGGTAGTTGATGGAGTCTATTTTCTGCCCATTTTCAGCATGTATTGTACCTGTGCACCTTCCACATACAAAAGTTAGTTTCCCTGTTAACCTTCCTCTGATGTTACTGCACCTTTTATGAGTCCAAAGCGCACAAAGGTTGAATCTTATGAAGATTCTGCCTACACCTTTTCTACAGATTAAGCAGAGCCATCTATCTGAGGGGAATTGTGATTTATCTGCCTTCCTACTAAAACCTTGGTTTTTGCTAGTTTGACTTGAAAGCTCTTTGATTATAGACCTTGCTTCGATATCTGGAACTTCTTCTCTAGTTCAGGTAGTGATTCTGCTGTAAGAGAATGGTCATCAGCATACAGGAGCTCCCTGTCTCAAATTCCTCTGTTATTGCCTGGAGACTATGATGAACAAGAGGGGGTTGAGCACCGATACTTGCTGAACCCCTACTTGTACCCTAAATTATTCGTTGTACTTGTTACCCACCCTCACCTTACTGATAGCGTCTCTGTACAAGGCTCATATGGCTCTCACCAACTACTCGCCTATCCCTAGTTTCTGCATTGACCACCAGATAAGGGATTGGAGGACCCTGTCACAAGCTTTCTCCAAGTCAACTAAAGCCAAGTACAGAGGGTTATCTTTGGCTAGGTAATGCTTCTGCAGTTGCCTTGCCAGAAATATAACATCAGTAGTGCTTCTACTTGGCACAAAACCAAACTGCATCTCATCTAGATGTATGTATGTATGTGTGTATGTGCATACATACATACATGCATACCCCCCTCCCCGCAGACAGACATGTGTATATATCATCATCATCATCATCAGCATCATCCTTTAACATTCATTGTCCATACTAGCATGGGTTGGACAGTTTGATTAGGGCTGGCAAGTAGGAAGGCTGCACTAGACTCCAGTCTGATTTGGCCTGTTTTTGGACCACAAGAACTGCAGTTAAGTTCTGATATTTGTGGATCTTAAAATGTCTTTTGAGGCCTCCATTAGATTTGTAGACCTTTTGGCATACATGGCATTGACAGATATGTACAGATCAATAAGCAGAATAGTGGGTGGAAGTTTGCTTTTCATGGGTCTACAGGTGAGATTTGAGCCCAGCAAAATAAAGGCATGGTCTGTCACAAATTGTGCACACAAAAGTTGGTTGGAATTCATTTTCCCATTGATCGTAGCAGTTTTCTATCTATCTATACACATATGCATACATACATGCAATTAGAAAAAAAGAAAGAAAGAGAAAGAAAGATAGAAAATAATATGATGGTAAGAAATATGGAACTAGGTTAGCAGAGATTTTGTGCTGATACACTAACTCTGGTGCCATATTTTTATATATTGCTTTCCAAATATGAATGAATACATTGCTCTATAGTTTTGTATTGAGTACCATTTTCTTAAAAGATATTTTTATTTTATTATCACTTTATCACATATAAAAGATGATATATATATGTATATGCATATATATATATATATATATATATTATATATATATATATATATGTATGTATATATGTATGTATGTATGTATGTATATATGTATGTATGCATATGCATGTATGTATATATATATATATATATATGTATATGCATATATATATATATATATATGTATGTATGTATGTATGTATGTATATATATGTATGTATGTATATATATGTATGTATATATATATATATGTATATATATGTGTGTGTGTGTGTACGTATACACACACACAAACACATATGTATAGTTAATATATTTATATGTATAATGTGTGTCTATGTATCTATGCACATATTATACATCACACAGATATATAAAAAGAGATTAAGAGGAAGAGGTAGGTGAGAGTAAAGAGTTGCCAACTCCTAAGTATCCTTTTATGTTGGTTTGGTAGTGAATAAAAGATATATATTTGTGTATTCAATTAGAACGATTGAGCTTTTATTGAGTATTGAATGATATGGAAAGCAACATTTGTATAGGCATAGAATGTAAAGTGGGGAAAATGAAGTAGAAAAAATTCAATTAGATTTGGTACTGGAATCGAAATTTCTAAGGATCTACAGTAGACAGCAGACCTGGAAATATTTGCTGAGAAGTTCAGTACATCCTTCATTTAAATATATTAGCTTAGAATTTTTAAGTGGATAAAGTTTTCGTAGCTGTCATGGTAATTTTATTTCTCTTTACAATTATCTGTGTTCGTTTAAATCTCAATGATTGTTTTTGCTATTGGTTGTATTTTGCAGTTGATATTCTTTTTCCTGTTTCACTTCTACAATGCCTAGTTTTTGAGCGGAGAAAACGATGTTATTTTCTTAATTTCCATCTAAAAATAACAAGAATTGCTAAATAATTCCATTTGTCTATTACATAAGTGATTTCTCTGAAGCTTGTTTCCACTAGTAAATTGAGGGAGTTCTGAAAAGTTCCCAGCTTTAAGAGTATCACGAAAAGTCTGGTTAGAAGCCCAAACTTCTGAGTTCTTTTACAAGGCTTGAAAAAACTGAGGGACTGCTTCAATATGTGTGAGGATCTGAGATGAGAATGTGTTCAATAAAATCATAATTCACTGATCCTCCTGTATTTTCTTTTACCCAAAGCCAGGAACTTTTCAGCACCCACTCTTAGTCATAATTGTTATTGTTTTTGTTTAGTCTCATTTCTGTTCTCAGTGAGCTGAGCTGGTCTATGGTTAAAGGTGTTTGAAACATGATCTTCTCAACTTTTTTCATGCATAATCTAGTAGAACATTATCCAGTATGACTTATTCTAATTACAATAGTATGTCATGATTGACTATGCTGGTGAATTGGCCATAATCTAAACCGCTGACACTTTAAGCATCTCCATGGGGATTCTTGGCAAATCAGGGTCTTTTCCTCTCCGCATAGACTTAATTGCATAGTATATTAAACTGCTGTCAAAGAGAATAGCTTGTCCCTTTTTTGGGTTCATGTTGGGTCCACATTGAGAAAACTCTTTATATATATATATATATATATATATATATATATACAATAATATGTTACATTACTCGGTAGTCAAGATAAAACTCTGAGTTTCAGATGCCGAAGTGGAAATCCACAACACCATCTCTTCGGTTATCTGGCTATTTGAAAACGCTATGAAAAAATACCATCAAATAAAGGGAAATTACTGTGTTATAACTCTGCTTGCCTGCGTACTTATACATCGCTCGCATTTTTCGTCATAAAAATTATATAAAAATACATAAAAAATATATAAAAATATATAAAAATCTATAAATTCTTCTTGGGACATAACATAGAAAGCATGTTCTATCTGTTTTCTTTAGGGGACCAAAAACGTAACAGAAATTTAGTCACATGTGGGCATGATCCGAAAAGCTCTGTCCTTGTATTTAGACATGTAGTAGGGTCTAAGCTGCTTTTCCAGATAAGCCATCTCTCTATGTTGCATAGACCGCACCTTCTGCTGCCGTTGGTATAGGGCTTACATCTGGCCAAAATCTTCCATTGTATGTTATAATCGACACCTTTATCTCTTAAAGACCAAATATGATTAGATAATTGTGTCGCTTTTCTTTTGTTCCAGTGCCTAAAGCTCAAAGTGTGGTTATTGAACCTGGCCTTGAAATTACCCTCTGTAAGGCCCACATATTTCTTCATCGAAACAGTGTCTTTAGTGGTTATAGAGTTTACGGTAGCTTCATATATGATGGTCTTGGACATGCAAGCTCCATTTAGCGGGCACAATTCTTTATTCCTGCATGAACAGCTGTTTTCTTGTTGTGTTTTTTGTATGTTATGTTTGATTATGTTTTTAAAATTGGTAGTTGAACTAAAACTAATTTTTAAATTGTGTCTATTGAAGAGTTTCCTATAAGTATGGTTAACTGGAAAATGTCTATCTATCAGTGCTAGGAAATATTTACCTATATTGAAGGCCACCTCGGGTGAGTAAGGGGGCATAAACCAGATGACCTTCCTATTTCTATTATTCCTTTTCCTTACTGTTGGGCTAGTGATAGGTGTATATTTTATTTTTTCGCTAAAACCACTATCTTTTAAAGCCTTATTATAAACTGGGGCAACGCTATTGAAGATGTCCTCATCAGAGGAGAGGCTAGAAATCCTCTTACAAATATTTTTAACTAAATTTTTGAATACTATCGGGGGATGGCATGAACCTACATTAATATAACTTAGTCTATCATTGGGCTTCCTATAAGGCTTATAAATATTCTTATTAAGATCTAAGGAAACGTCTCTTACCGTTTTATCAATATATATATATATATATATAATATATATATATATATATACAATAATATGTTACATTACTCGGTAGTCAAGATAAAACTCTGAGTTTCAGATGCCGAAGTGGAAATCCACAACACCATCTCTTCGGTTATCTGGCTATTTGAAAACGCTATGAAAAAATACCATCAAATAAAGGGAAATTACTGTGTTATAACTCTGCTTGCCTGCGTACTTATACATCGCTCGCATTTTTCGTCATAAAAATTATATAAAAATACATAAAAAATATATAAAAATATATAAAAATCTATAAATTCTTCTTGGGACATAACATAGAAAGCATGTTCTATCTGTTTTCTTTAGGGGACCAAAAACGTAACAGAAATTTAGTCACATGTGGGCATGATCCGAAAAGCTCTGTCCTTGTATTTAGACATGTAGTAGGGTCTAAGCTGCTTTTCCAGATAAGCCATCTCTCTATGTTGCATAGACCGCACCTTCTGCTGCCGTTGGTATAGGGCTTACATCTGGCCAAAATCTTCCATTGTATGTTATAATCGACACCTTTATCTCTTAAAGACCAAATATGATTAGATAATTGTGTCGCTTTTCTTTTGTTCCAGTGCCTAAAGCTCAAAGTGTGGTTATTGAACCTGGCCTTGAAATTACCCTCTGTAAGGCCCACATATTTCTTCATCGAAACAGTGTCTTTAGTGGTTATAGAGTTTACGGTAGCTTCATATATGATGGTCTTGGACATGCAAGCTCCATTTAGCGGGCACAATTCTTTATTCCTGCATGAACAGCTGTTTTCTTGTTGTGTTTTTTGTATGTTATGTTTGATTATGTTTTTAAAATTGGTAGTTGAACTAAAACTAATTTTTAAATTGTGTCTATTGAAGAGTTTCCTATAAGTATGGTTAACTGGAAAATGTCTATCTATCAGTGCTAGGAAATATTTACCTATATTGAAGGCCACCTCGGGTGAGTAAGGGGGCATAAACCAGATGACCTTCCTATTTCTATTATTCCTTTTCCTTACTGTTGGGCTAGTGATAGGTGTATATTTTATTTTTTCGCTAAAACCACTATCTTTTAAAGCCTTATTATAAACTGGGGCAACGCTATTGAAGATGTCCTCATCAGAGGAGAGGCTAGAAATCCTCTTACAAATATTTTTAACTAAATTTTTGAATACTATCGGGGGATGGCATGAACCTACATTAATATAACTTTGTCTATCATTGGGCTTCCTATAAGGCTTATAAATATTCTTATTAAGATCTAAGGAAACGTCTCTTACCGTTTTATCAATATATATATATATATATATATATATAAATAAATATATATACGCCATGATAGATCGGTAGCCACTATACACACTTTTTCTCTCTCCTTTTTTTTCCCTCCTTGTTTCTTTGTGTTCCTTTCTGTGGAAGAGCGTAGGCTCAAAACATTAAAGACTTTTTCAATTCTGAGCGTTTATTTTCTATACCACTTGTCTTCGTTTTTTGTTTTTTCGTGTATATATATATACATGATGGCCATCCACTCATGACTGAGGAAGACCATTGCTGATCTTCAAGAATATTGTGCACTCTATGACTAACTTATATTTTGCATTTGCAGCTCCATGCTCTTGACAAGCATACACAACTGCAAACATTGCAGACCAAGCTTTCCTCATTCACTACACCAGAAGTGCACTTTCAAGCAGTACACTTAATACGTGCTGTCTCAAAAGTGTTGACCCCCTCCTTCACCTACATTTTCTATCTGTGGCGATGACAGGCATTGTTTTTTCAGTTAGTCTCCTGCATATCACAGGTCTTAGGGCCTTTCTATGGAAAATATTTGGCAAACTTGGATGTCCAGATCACTTTGTATCTATAATTAAATCCTTTTATGATGGAGGCTTGGGTCAATGTTGGTGGTGGCTTGGCAGGACCCATTCCTGTAGAGAATGGTGTCAAGCAGGGTGACATCTTAGCCCCAGCTCTCTTTTCTTTGTATTTTGCTGCTGCTTTTACTCATGCTTTTGCTAAGGTTAGATCTCTGGGAATATATATCAGATGTCGATTTCCTGGTTGCCTCTTTAATCTGCATTGTTTTGCTGCCAATTCAAAAGTTTTCCAGTCTCTTATTCGTGACCTCCTTTATGCAGATGACGGTGACTTAGTCACTCATACAGTGGATGACATGAAAATACTTATGAATCGTATTTCTGTTTCTTGCAAGGCATTTGGGCTCACCATTAGCCTGGACAAGACTGTTGTAATATTCCAGTCTGCACCAGTTAATCCATATATGGAACCAGCTATCCTGGTTGAAAGAACAATTGTGAATGTGGTAGACAAGTTTGTCTACCTGGGCAGCATAATCAGCCGTTCATATATATGTATGTATGTATATGTATGTATGTATGTATGTATGTATGTATGTATGTATGTATGTATGTATGTATGTATGTATGTATGTATGTGTAGTATATATATATGTATATAGTATATGCATATAAATATATATTATGATATGTAAAAAAATACAAACTGTGACAAGAACGCAGCACTTAGAAGACGATACAACAAACACAGACAGGACATTCGAAGCCCTCAGTCTTCAGTCAAGAACCGGATCATATATATATATATATATATATATACACATATATATATGTATTTATATATATTTATTTATTTAGTTAAAGATAGTTATGGATGGTTCATAGGATTAACAAGGTTTTCACGTCCATAAAGTGCTTGGCTTTACATACATGCCATCAAATATTAATGGCTAGTGGCCTATAACCTCTCTTTGAAGGGGAAGGAGAAAAAGGCTCTGTGGCCAACTTTTGAAGGTCTTTTCTTCCTCCACTTTGAAGAGAGGTTATAGGCTACTGGCCATTAAGGTCTGATGAGACATATGTAATGACAAGCACTTTATATACACAGAACCCTGGGTAATCCTGTAAACTGGCCATAACTATCTTTATCTAAATACTCTTCTGCTCTATAACTTAGAGTGTGTTTTTGACTTGGATTTATGATTTGCTGATGATTATATGTATGTATGTATGTATGTATGTATGCATGTATGCATGCATGCATGCATACATGTATATATGTATGTATGTATGTATGCATACATGCATGTTATATGATATGGATTCAGCAGATACTGTATCTATTTTAGAGTTGAATTATTGGTGTAACCATGATGTTTTGGTGATCTGATGACCTAGCTTTGTTTATCTGCATTGATTTGTTAATATGCAGTTCTTTGCATAATGCATAGTATGCATATTAATGCAACCATGTAAACATAATTCTATTCTACACTGAAATTATTACTACATGAAGAATGCTATGAAACAGCTATAATCCTAAAGATGTCAAGAGGTCGAATAAGTATTTTCCTCACTCATATCTCCTGACATTTTATTGCTTATATATAAGTTTATATGTATATATATGTGTGTGTGTGTGTGTGTGTGTGTGTATATGTATAGACTCCCTCTCTTTTTATTTTCTCTTATTCCTCTCTGTTGAAGAGTGTAGGCTTGAAACGTAAATGACTTTTTCATTTTCCCAAGCGTCAAACTAATACACATGGTTGTTGTTCATACACCTGTCTTCATCTTTTGTTTTTCTATAAATTTCAATTATATATATATATACACATACAATCATACTCATACAGATATATAGATACACACACACACACATATATATATATATATACATACACACACAATCATACTCATATGGATATATAGATACACACAAACACACACACACATATATATATATATATATATATATATATACATATATATATGTGTGTGTGAAGGCATCTTCGTGGTTAGGGTATTCTGCTCATGATCATAAGGTTGGGAGTTCAATTCCTGGTGGCACATTATGTCCTTGAACAAGACACTTAATTTCATGTAACTCCAGTTCACTCAGCTGCCAAAAGTTGAGTAGTACCTGTATTTCAAAGGACCAGCATTATCACATTCTGTGTCATACTGAATATCCCTCAGAACTACATTAAGGGTATGTGTGTCTGTGGAGTACTCAGCCACCTGCACATTAATTTCACAATCAGGTAGTTCCATTGATCAGATCAACTGGAACACTCGTCGTCATAAGCAACAGAGTGCCAGTATATATATATATATATATATATATATATATATATATATATATATATGTACACACAAGAGTTAAGGAATAGAGTAGATAAGATCCAGGCTACATAAATACACACATACATATTTATATATATATATACATATATTTGTATGTATATATATGTGATGGTTTCTTTTGGGGAAGCAATAATAATATATTTTATAAGCTTAAAGCTTATAAGCAATCACTGTGTAATGACTAAAGAAACAGTCTAATATTGGGGCTTATAAACCTTACTTTTTCTGTCAAGGGCTTATATGTCCCAATACTAAACTTGATTCTGTAGCCATTACATAGTGATACACACACACACACACTGTAGACAATTTCTGTAAGCACATCACCCCTTACACCTTAACTTCCTAGACTCCAAACCCCTTGATTATTATGTATGGGGCACAGTTGAGCAAGAGACCAGCAAAACTCCTTGTAACACCAAAGATGAACTGAAGGCAAGGATTATGGCAGCGTTCACCAGCTTAAACAAGGCAACTGTCTAGAAGAGTTGCAGGAGATTCCAAAGTTGTCTGGAGGCTGTGGCAATTTTAATGAATAAATTTACTTTAATATTTCGAGATATTTTTCTGTAATTTTGGTAAATATATCTGTTAAAATGAGATGTTAGTGTTAATTTCATTTTTGCGTAATTTAGATGACAGTTTATTCACTGCACCTTGTATGTCTATTCATATATATATATGTATATACATATATGTGTATTTATATATCTATCCATTTTCTTCACCCAATATTCCTAGGAGGATTGTGGGTGTAAAGTCTAGAGGTATTTCCTCCATTTGGTCTTATCTGAAGTAACTGCCATTAGATTTTCCAGCTGGATTCTCAAGCATGGCCGACTGAGGCTATGGCTATTATGCAACCATCTCATTCTTGGTCTACTCCTCAGTTCCCAAACCCACAGGCCCAGCTTGAAGAATCTATCTTGTGATTCTTTCTTGTGACAATCTAATCACTTGTGATATATCTTGCATCTAGTGAAACAAAGAGACTATTCACCATAGCATCAGTAAATGAGGTATACCGACACCATCACAAGTCAAACATTAAATACACTTTTCTAAAACTTCATAATTAGTCCTCCATGTTAGTACACATATATCATAAAGTCACCAGTATCACATTATCTATTTTCACCTAATTAGAATACATAGATTGTGAAAATAGCAGACACCATAATGTCTGTTGTCTCACTACTCTAGTGTTTATCACATTTTCTTTTCAATATTAAATAATCTGAACACACAATTAGCAATTGTCTTACTTTTATTAATATTCTGCCATTAATCTTTATTACAGTAATTTATTATCGCAGTACATTCTAAACATTCACATTATTGAATTATCAACAATCTGAAAAGTATTTAAGTGTCAACTTTAACAAGAAGTGGAATTCTTAAGAGAAAACCAAGAATGAACTTGTCATTTCTGGCAAGAATCTATTGAGAATTGCAACCCACTTATAAAAACATTTGTTTAGTCAATTATGAAGTTGAAAATGTGTTGAGTTGATAAATAATGTTTGTTGGATCAAATGATTGCAGTTAATCCATTTTAAAGGGTCGTGAAATACAAAACCAGTAGTAGAGCAGTTTGCAAGTAACTCACTGGTAAAGGCATGGCAATGTGGTTATGAGGTTTGCTTTGCAGTTATATGGTTCTCAGTTCAATCCTATTGCATTGCATTTTTGGCAAGTATCTTCTTCTATAGTTTCATGTTGACCAATGCCTTGTGAATAGAATTTAGTAGACAGACGCTGTGTAAAAGAACATTGTAATCTATAGACACATCTACATTCAGCTCTTAAGGTCCTTACTGTTTCACATTCATACACACAGTACCAAACTGCTTCTTTCTCCAATCCTTTCTCCTCACAATTTCAACTTTTAGACTCCTCCCTACTGATCCATATATTCTTTACCGGCATCAAGCAAAAATATGTTTAAACTGAACATCAGTCAACCTCACATGACTAAGACTGGTAAAGTCTATGGACATTGCCCCTGTGGCCTCTCACTGAGTAATGAACTTTTACATTGGAGCAAGAACATAAAGGGAGATGCCAAAACATAAAGGTTTCAAATTTTGGTACAAGGCAGCATTTTCGGGGGAGGGGTAAGTCAATTACATCGACCCCAATGCTCAACTGGTGCTTAATTTATTGACCCTGAAAGGAAGAAAAGCAAAATCAACCTTGGCAGAATTTGAACTCAGAATATAAGGATGGATGAAATGCCACTAAGCATTTTGGCCGGTGTGCTAATGATTCTGCTAGCTCGCGGCATTAATATTATTAAAATTAATTATACTAGACGTTAAGATGCTTACTCTATAACCATGTGGGCATGAGTTCAGTCCCACTCATTTATGTGAATGCAAGAATATGTATTCTTTTTTTATTCGTTTATTCTTTTACATGTTTCAGTCATTTTGGCTGCAGCCATGCTGGAGCACTGCCTTAAAGGGTTTTTAGTCAAAGAAATCAATCCCAGGACAAAATTCTTTGTTTGTCTATTAATTATCTTTCTCTGACTTTATTGCATTAAATACCGAAACAGATTTGTTACAGTAATTGCTGTGTTTAACCCCGATCAAACTTTAATCAAGAGATCTATGATCAAAAATATTCCAGCCATGACCATTCCCTTCTTTAAGGATCTTTAAGATTATATTGTTTAATGTGCCTTTCCATTTTTAACTTTTTTACTGTAGAAATCAGACTTATCCACTCAAATTTAGATTACATTTAACTGTGGAAAGCAGTTTTGTATATTAATCCACCTTTTGTTGAGGGATGTCGTGTCTGGAACAATTTCTTTTTTTGTTTTTTGTTTTTGAGATATGTCAAGTTTATTGAGGCAATGTGACTTGCAGAAAATACCATTTTTATTTTTTGGTAGATATTTCACATCTCACTGGGATAACCATGAAATTTAATTTCCCGGTTAAAGGTTTAAGACAAATGAGTGTAATTTGAAGAAGATTTACTTGTTATTTTTAGTGGATTAAGTGACCACATAGAAATTCACACATTGGCTGTGTTATTATATATACAATTTAAATAACAGACTGAGTGGAATATAAAATTTTTTAAAACCCCAAATCACGACCTTTCTAATAATGAACAAATACATATTTGTTGCAAAATCTAAGTTTTTGAATCATATAAGTTTATAACATTTTAATTTTAGAACTTTTTTTCTGAACAGGTTAATTTTTATCATCTTAAAACTATATTTCGCAAAAATATAATCTGATATTTGAAAATAACCAGCTTAAAGATTAAGATTATATTTCTAAGTTATTTATCTTCTATTTCAGTCGTTACTATTTGTTTATTGAAAGTGAAAGTTGAGTTTAAAATAAGATAAAGCTTACTGAATTATCGTTAGTAACAGTAGTAGTAGTAGTAGTGGTAGTAAAGCTGTTTATGTTGTTGTTGTTGTTGTCAATCAGCAGAATTATTTAGAGCAGCAGACAAAATGCTTAGCAGTATTTCTTTTAGTTCTTTACGTTCTGAATTCATATCCTGGTGAGGTCAACGTTACCTTTCAGCCAAGCAGGGGTATGTGTATTTATGTGTTTGTATATCTGATTGTGTGAGTACGCATTATGTTTTTGTGTGTGGGTTAGGTTATGCTATTGACAGTTTAAGTTATCTATGGATGTTATTTCACAAATGAGGAACAATATCATTATTGGTTAGTAGTATTCAATGGACTAATCACAGGTTCATTATATTTCTGATTTCTGACAGACTAAGGAGTGTCTATAACTCAGTGTAGAACAAAGATCACAAAAGACTTTACATGAAAGAACACCAGTTTTTCAGTTTTCCTATTGATATGTATATTCCTCACTGGTGTGCATTAGCATAAAGAGACAGCCATACCTGTGTGGGCTTCCACACAAATACACACATACATATTTATACAAAAATATACACACATACAGGCATGGATGTTTGGCAAGAAGCTTGCTTCCTAGCCACATGGTTCTGGGTTCAGTCTCACTGCATAGCGCCTTGAACAAGTGTCTTCTACTGTAGCCTAAAGCTAACAAAAACCTTGTGTGTAGACTTGGTTGATGGAAACTGTCAAGACTGTTGTATATATATGTATATATATCTATGTATTTATTTTTGTGTGTCTGTCCTTGTGTCTGCATTTGTCCCCCCACCATTGCTTGACAAACCATGTTGATGCGTTTACATCCTGTAACTTAAAGGTTTGACAAAAGAGACCAAGAGAATAAGTACTAGGCTCTAGCAAAGAATAAGTCCTGGGGTTAATTTCTTTGACTAAAATCCCTTTAAGACAGTGCTCCAACATGGCTACAGCCAAAATGACTGAAACATGTAAAAAAATAGATGAATAAAAGAATACATATTCTTGCATTTGCATAAACGAATGGGACTGAACTCAGTCCCACATAGTTGTAGAGTAAGCATCTTAATGTCTAGTATAATTAATTTTGATAATCTGAATGCATGTTTGCAGAGAGTACTCAATCTTAAATTAAAATGAATTAAAAATATACTTTCAATAATAGTGCCTCAGTCTAACCATGACTGCGATAGCTGAAGTCAACTATAGAACTAATTAAATCAAACAAACTCTCAATTTTTATGTAAACAGTGTATGCTATATCATCTATGTACACAACTCTTCATTGCAATCAATAACTAAATAATAAAACCTGCCTAATCCAATGGTTAGAGATTTTGTAAATAATGTATTTATTGTTCAATGAAGGAATGTTATAACATATTCAAGGTTATTGAAATTATTTAAGTTATCAAAGAAATATTAAAGAATATTTTTTATTCAATTTTTGTGCGTTCATTTATTCTTTTGAAATTGAAAACATCTACTAATTCTGAACTAATTTTATAATTCTTTAATAAAATTTAAAATACATTTATTATAAAAATATTGCTTTGATTAAAATATTCACTGTTTATTAGACTAATACTTCATATTTCAACAAATGTAAATCTATGGGAAACTGAAGTACATAGAGTACAGTCAGCCATAACTTGTGAGTGAACATAGCTTGATAATATGTACAAGTAGACAGAGATACTCCTTTGGTTCCCCTGCTTTTGAACAAATGAAACATCCAGAATGTCACAGCTGGAGGAAAAGAGAGCTACACTAGCAATCAGCTGGCTGCTCATTACAACTGAGTATACTGGGAGTAATCATCATCATCATCATCATCATCATCATCATCATCATCCAGTGTTTTAAATCTGGGTTTTGCCCTTGTTAACGGGCATGGCCAGATCTACTTGAACCCATGATCTTACGATCAGGAGTCGAACATCCTAAACACTAGGTCATTGAATAGAGAAAAGAAATGTGTGTAATGTGTCAGACATTCTAAGGTAGTCTTATGTTCTGAGCTGTGAATGGGAGCCTTATGTCAGAGATGTCAAAAAAAAGAGACAAAGAGGTTAGCAAAGGTTCACATATTGAAATAGTTCCAATAGGAAAATTTGTCAAAAGATCCCAGTAGTGAATGCTGCAAAAGCTATATATGTATGTCAACTAAAAAAAGAAACAAACCAAATTTCTTCACAGACCAAAAGCCAAAAGCAACCATTGAGGGTGTGAGACATGAAGGTGTAAGACATTTTAGCAAAGCTTATTTTAGTACTGCCTATTTGATATTGCTGATTCAATGTTTACTTATTTGATGTGAGACATTTTTATGTTTCTCTGGTTTTAATGTTCCAGTAATCCGTTCCCCCACTTCCTCTTTCTCTTTGTGAGTATATTTTGTTTTTGAGAAGGAAAGTGTTTATGTAAATCATGTTTGTTCAATAAACTATCATGTTTCTTCCTCCTTCACACTCATACACACACTCTCTCTCTCTCTCTCTCTCTATCTCCCCCTCTCTCTCTTTCTATATATATATATATATATATATATATATATATGTATACATACAGAGATAAATAAGGAAATGAAGGAAAGACAAAACTGTATAAAGGGTACAGCTACAAGCAGTATAGTAAGCAAACCCATAAATACACACACAAAACACATAAAACACATAAACATGCATACACACACGCACGTACACACACAGATACAGATGCAAACACATGCACAGACAAGGTATCAACATCATAGCAAGACAATGGACTAAATAGAAAAGGAGGAGACATGTAGGCTGGAAGAGTTGCTGAAGAGGTCACAGGATGTGTGATGAAAGATTTCCAGACAAAGGACACAAAATAAGAACAATAATAACAAGCAAAAAATGAATATATAGTGTGTGTGTGTGTTTATATGGCAAGAAAAACATTACCGTTCCAAAATATAAGAATAGTAAAATGTATTTGTTTTGCAAGATGGTTGATGTGTGTTGAAACAGATATTGCTATACTAGGGGATGTTTCATATTTTGCCAATTAAACACATGCTCTACTTATCTGGTCTTCACTTCAGTTGTATTATTATTATTTTAGTAAGGCAGTGTGCTGGCAGGATTGTTAGCGTGCTGGGCAAAATGCTTAGCAGTATTTCGTCTGTCTTGATGTTCTGAGTTTAAATTTCGCCGAGGTTAACTTTGCCTTTCATCCTTTCAGGGTTGATAAATTAGGTATCAGTTAGGTACTGCGGTCGATCTAATTGACTGGCCCCCTCCCCAAACATTTCGGGCCTTTTGCCTAGAGTAGAAAATATTATTTTAGTTTCTTTGTCAAAGTTCTTTTGTCATACATCCCGTGACCCTTTCAGCAACTCCCTATCTCACTTGTCTCCTCTTGTTCTGCTTAGTTCACTGACATCAAAGCTTTGACAAATAAACTAAAATAATAATAATAATGATAATAATGCTGAAGCAAAGACCAAACATATAGTGTGTGTGTCTAGTTGTTGTTGTTTGTTCCTTCTCCGAGCCATGCTTGGCTCATAAGGGCTGGTTTCCCGGTTTCTTGGTGTATTGGTTCCTCACCTGGATGGGACGCCGGTCTGTCGCAGGTGAGCTGCAAGATGCAGGAGGAAAGAGTGAGAGAAAGTTGTGGGGAAAAAGTCAGCAGAAGTTTTGCCATTACATTCTGCTGGAGCCACGTGGAGCTTAGGTGTTTCACTCATAAACACACACATCGCCTGGTTTGAGATTTGAACCCACGATCCCTCGACCGTGAGTCCGCTGCTCTAACCACTAGGCCATGTGCCTAGTTGGTAAAATATGACCATCCCCAAGCATAATAAAATAACAAGAGAGTTTTATTCAATCTGTAAGGTTATATTTTAATCTTTTGTTGGGAGTTTCTCCTAAGTTATTCCAGTGTATTTATGCAGATGTTCATCCCATTAAAATTGGGCCCTAAAAGCATATCCTTTATGTCTACGCCCTGTACCATATCTGACCCTGCCAAGCCTTACCCCTACAACTCATCTTCCTAATACCCACCCCTCCAACACTCTTCTGACTACACCACTATTCACTTTATGAGAGCAGAACTGCACATATTTCAGCCCTGTTCATGTGACCAGTTATCACTTTCCCTGGAACTGCCTTTCTCACCTGCATTCTCAATATCATTCCTTACCACTTAATTTTTCACTGAACATCCCTTTCACCTCTACTTTTTTCCCTGTACACCCTCATATTATTCCAATTATAGCTTCTCATCCCCCACTACCTTTGTCCCTCAAACACTGCTTCCACTCCTATGTACCTTCAACATACCCGCTAGCACTGTATCTCTCTTGAACCTTCCACTTCATCTGTACTGCCATATATTACCTCACTGAACAATCTTTCTTACTTTCTCCATTTCCTCCAACCTCACTAAAAACACAATATTCACCAGTGACTCCTCCACTATCTGTGATCGTTCACTTTTCAGTCATCTCCCATTGATGTTATACTATGCAGCGTTTCTCCAACAGCCATATTTATCTTGCCAATGCTGTGTTTTTATGCCCTTAAAAACTCCCTCCCTTACCTATCTCTATTTCTCTCTCTCTCTCTCTCTCTCTCTCTCTCTTTTCACTCCTTACTCTCTCTTCAGTGTAAATTTTCATTCACAATAAAATGGGATGGATATTTGCCTCTTGAATACTAATGTGTAACACTATTGGTAAAAGAAAACAATTTAAGGAATCATAACTTAGATGGGCTTAGGAGCCATCCTATTCTTTTTACTATAATTTTTTCATCCCTGAGTTTCATTCTATGTTTTCCCTTTTACAACATGTCAGAGATGCAAAACTAAGATGTGGTGATTACAGGCCTTCCCTAATAAAGAAACTAAGCTATACTCTTCCATTCAGTCATATCTGATGATTCTATGCTTGGAAGATTTTTCAACATAAAACTCATCATGAGCTGGCTGTTATATATTCTTTTTTATTCTTTTACTTGTTTTAGTCATTTGACTGTGGCCATGCTGAAACACTACCTTGGAGGATTTTAGTCAATCAAATTGACCCCAGGATTTTTAGGGATTCATTACTTATTTTCAAAACCTGGTACCATTTCTATTGGTTACATTTCTTAAAGTTTAAGTTACAGAGACATAAACTAGCCAACTTCAGTAGTCAAGTGGTGATGGGGGACAAACACACACACATACACACACCCACACACACTTGTATAGATATTCTTTTGTTCCTTTACTTGTTTCAGTCATTTTGCCTGCAGTCATGCTGGAGCACCGCATTTAGTCAAACATTTTGACCCCAGGACTTATTCTTTGTAAGCCTAGTATTTAATTCTATCAGTCTCTTTTATCACCAAACCATGAAGTTACAGGGACGTAAACTCACCAACATTGGTTGTCAAGCGATGGTGATGGGACAAATACAGACACACAAATATAGACATATATATATATATATATATATATATATTACATATATGGGAAATTCTGTCTGGGGGTGTATTTGTTTGCGGAGTTCTTAGCTAACTCCTCCTACATCATTTTATTGATTTGGTGAAACTTGAGTAGAATTCATGTCTGGAAACCTCATGGCATACTCAGATTGTTGAAAAAAAATCGATAATAGGGCTCCTGGAAGGGATCCTTATATATAACTAATATATTTTATATTAACAACTAAAAGAAATAATTATTTTAACAAGTAAAGGAAATAATTATTTACTTGTTTAAGGGTTGTACAGCATAAATTGTGAAAATAACTCTAACAGTTCAAAAACTAAGAAATAAGCATACTCAATTTGATTTATACCAAATGATTTAGGAAAATGAATGGGTTATTTCCCTTGTCTATTAAAATCTGGGCGAATAGGTTATTTCCCTTGACTGTTAAAATGAAATATATTAGATATATAAGGATCCTTTCCAGGGGCCCTACTGCTGAATTTTTTCAACAATCTGAGTCTGCCATGAGGTTTCCAGACACGAGTTCTACTCATGTGTCAAGTTTCATCAGAATTGATAAAACAATGTAGGAGTTAGCTAACAACCCCACAAACACACACACACACAGAATTTTCCACATATGTAGTATGTATATATATATATATATATATTTGATAGGCTTCTTTCAGTTTCCATTAACCAAATCCACCCACAAGGCCTTGGTCAGCCTGGGTTTATAAAAGAAGACACTTGCCCAAGATACCACACAGTGGGACTGAACCCGGAACCATGTGGTTGGGAAGCAAGCTTCAGTTTCTCTCTCTCAAATCTATTCATAAGGCATTGGTTGACCCAGGTCTATAGTTGGGGCACCGAACCTAGAACCATGTACTTGTAAAGCAAACTTTCTACCACATAGCCACACATGCACCTATATATAAATGCTAATATATTGAGAACAAACAGTCCTTTCAGTTGACTGCTATTATACAGTGTGACCATAAACAATTTGTAAATTCAATTAAAAATCAATTTTGTTATTAATCAAACTGGTGTTTAACTAAGAATTATTTGCTTTGGTTACCAAGTGACTTCTATAGGTGATGACAATAAAAAATAATTGTAGCGTACTATCCATTAATGCTTTAAAGGAGATTATAAAATTATATTGTTTTTATATTTCTTTATATATATATTTATATTATTGTTATTTAACCTTAGGTAAGCCTGAGGTTAAACAATTAATTGATTGAGAAAATTTAAAATCAAAACAATCCAGTCGTGACCACTCACTCTTATTCACATTTGATTTGTTTTTGTTTTCATCCATCTGATATATCTACTAGTTTTATTCTAAAACAGGTAAGGTGTTATTTGAGGAAGCTCATCATCACCATCATCATCATCATCACTGGAACTCTCCTTCTCCTCCTCATCACCACCACTACCATCATCATTGTCATAATCATCATCGTCATCAGGGTGTTATTTATGGCTAGGTACCCTTTTTATTGCTAACACTTTCAACTGCATCCTATGACATACTGTGATACAACGTTCCAATTCTAAAACTGAGATACTCATGATAAGAGGTGGTTACTACTCTTTGCCAGGTTATAGTTCTACATATACACAGCTGTGAGTATATTCATGTGTATATAATATGTTGAGAACCATAGGGTTGGAAAAGCTAACTGCATTGTGTCACAAATAATATTGGGAAAAATAGTAAAGGTAATTAAAAATAATAAAAGACAAAATGAGGGAACAACAGAAAAGGTAGATATAATATGAAATGAACAGAGAAATAAATGGTGCAGCATTACACAATAAGTTTTAAGATGGAAAAATACAAAAGGAAATGAATAATGATAAGAAGAATTTGTTTTTCGACTTTGATAGTTAATTGGATAGTATTTGGAGAGAAAAGGACAACTAATGAAATGATCAGACTTATGCAAGTCCAGCTGAGCTACGTTCTGTTTTTCTCATAACTTTTCTTGTCCATCTCCACAATTTTTTCTTTTCATGGAATATCATTTGTAGCAAAATACAGTTATCATTCTCAACTTTACCATTCTCAACAGTGGGGATTTTTAATCAGTGACCATGAATATGCTTTTCTTCTCTTTGTTCATCTTTCCTTCTATTTACATACTTCTTTCTTGCTAATTGTCCCTTCCATTCTCTCTCACTTGTATTCGATTCTCTCAACTAAATTACAGCCTTCTCCATACCCCACTCCTCCTATCTATCTCTTGCTGTCTCACCTACCACCAAGCTTTATCTCATTCCTAAACAGTCATTGTTCCTAATGTCACTCACTACTACTTTCTCTCCTCTGAATTAGTTCACATTTTTTTCTCAGCTCTCCTAGCAACAAGATCTAGCTTTCTTTTGTCTCTCTCATTTTGTTATTTAAGGCCATAAGGTGCTTTATTTTCTTTCATGCTTTACCTATTTACCATCTAAATCAAATGATAGATTTGTTTTTATATTTGCTTCATATTTTTACCTTCACAAAACTTATTGGAAAATGTGATCACTCATTTCTCTGTTTTGTGCTGTGCCTACTACCATTTTTTGCCCTTCCCACACTTGTCTTATTATTGTTTTTAGTTGTTAAACTGTCTGTATGCTGTTTACTTCATTCTGTATTTTTCCATTTGGTGGGTGGGGGTTGTGTGTGTATGCACTGATATGTACCTTTGCAACTTTAATAAGTTGTAAGCACTGTTGGAAGGAACAATATCATCTTAGGGCCAAAACTGCTACAATTCCAATTATCAACTAATGAAAGGATCAGATTTGTGCATGTTCATTTGTGCTCATTCAATTTTTCCTGTAAATCTCCCTGTCTGTCTGTTTATCATTTTTCCATTATGTATTGCTATGAGTTTACATATGTACATAGATACATATCTGTGTGTGTGTGTGTGTGTAGCTGTAGTGAATATAGATATGTGTGTGTGTGTATGTACATATATATATATATATATATATATATATATATATATAACAATAATATTATTGTTGAATATATTATATAGTCTGTGACTATTTCTATTTTCTCACTTGACCGCTGGTTGCAGAAAATTTTTCTTGAATTTTTCTTGAATTTTTTTGCTACCCTTATATTGATTAATATATATATATATATATATATATATATATATCTTGTTCTTAATCCTGCAGGGTTTCTAGCAACCCTCCACACCAGTATAACCTGGTGTGTATGCCAGTTTAATTGCCGGCAATCCAACCATGCAACAGGTTGTATTGGATTCCATGATACCAGTAGCACTTATGAGTGCCTCGTAAATGACCTGACATAAGTGACCTAACCTGTTGAAAGATCCGATGAACTTAGTGCAGGCTCAACAGCTATGTAGCAATATCATGGGTATGCAGAAATTCCAGGATGGTGTCAGGCGTGCTGAAAGACTGCTGGAAGTGAGGCACCCCTCAGCTTCTGCTAAAGCAGGTCTCTAGGAGGATATGCAAGAAATGGCATCGGACATTTTGGGGATCTTTGGTTTGTGCTAGAGATCATGGGGCTCCCACATCCCTGATCCTGCAACTCATATTGACACCATATATCTTGCTCCAGCTTGTCTCTGGATAATGTCAATAAGGTATTGTCTATGAGGTGTCGAGCAAGCCTTATTGGACATAAACCTCTGCACAGGCATTGCTCACCTCTGTTTGATATGCGCTTTTTTATCCCCTATATATATTTATTTATTTTTAGTATATATGTATTTTTATTTTTAGTATACACTTATATATTCTTAGTATATTCTTATCTTTTATTTGGAACTCCTGTGGTAATGGGAATGAGGTAAAGCCTGCAGAACTGACATGTTGGAAGCATGTAGTCAGCGACCTGCACATAGATGGCCCATGTAAGATATAAAGCCGTCTCCTTGTTGCCCAAGATAGCAGTAGGATTCGGTTGCTGTATGGGTGTCTTAACAGCTCCATTTGGAGCAAGAACTGCTCACCCAGTGGCCAGGGAGGTTCTAGAAAAGGTGAACCAAAAATTGTCTGCCTTTCTATATCTGGTCAGTTTAGTGCGACTGAAGGATGTCCACCTTGGGCTCAAAAAACAAAGAGACTTTTATTTACAAAATCTGGATGGAACTTGAACATTTCATTATTTACACTATTTACATTATTTATATTTGACGGATATTTGTCCTCATCTTGTTTGTTGTTAACACAACGTTTCAGCTGATATACCTTCCAGCTTTCATCAGGTGTCTTGGGGAAATTTCGAACCTGGGTTCTCACTCCTAAGGAATTTTTTGATGTTATTATTACTCGGGAAACAGAGAGGAAGTTGTCCCAGATTTTGATCAAGAACAAAGATCACTTTACACCAATGAAGTAAAGTTAACTGCCTCAACACTACAGTAAACTACCACACATGTATGGTCTCCCTAAGATGCTATTCCATTAAGACCTATAGGGAGCTGTAGAGGTTCAGCATGTCATCTACTGAGCCGCTTCCTTGTGGATATAATCAGTCCATTAGCAGGAAATCAACATCGAACATGAAGAATTCCGCCAACTTCACAGGATTGATCAATGATACCCCATTGAATCCAACCAGATGGTGAGTCTAGATGTGATAAGTTTGTTCACCAAAGTTCCAACTGGTGAAGCACTATCGGTGATACAAGAAAAACTAGTGACAGACACCCATCTAAAAGAATGCACTAGCATACCAATAAGAAACTTGATGGAAATGTTGTCACATATTATATTTACAGATATATATATATATATGTATGTATGTATGTATATATTTGTGTGTCTGTGTTTGTCCTCACCACCATTGCTTGACAAACGATGTTAGTGTGTTTGCGTCCCAGTAACTTCGTAGTTCAGCAAAGGTGACTGATAGAATAAATAGTAGACTTACAAGGAAGAAGTCCTGTGGTTGATTTGTTCAACTAAAACTGGTGCTCCAGCATGGCCACAATCAAATGATAGAAACAAGTAAAAGCAATAAAAAAAAAAATACAGTACTCAATTTGATTAAACTAAAATTCTTCAAGGTGGTAGTCCAGCATGGCTGCTAGTCAAATGGCTGAAACAAACAAAAGCTTAGAGATTATATTTATATATATATCAGGAGTGGCTGTGTGGTAAGTAGCTTGCTTACCAACCACATGGTGCCAGGTTCAGTTCCACTGTGTGGCACCTTGGGCAAGTGTCTTCTACTATAGCCTTGGGCCGACCAAGGCCTGGTTAGTGGATTTAGATTTAGTAGATGGAAACTGAAAGAAGCCCATCGTATATATGTTTATATATATATATATATGTGTGTGTGTGTGTTTGTGAGTCTATGTTTGTCCCCCCTGCCGACATTGCTTGACAACCGATGGAGGTGTGTTTATGTCCCCTTAACTTAGCGGTTCAACAAAAGAGACCGATAGAATAAGTACTAAGCTTACAAAGAATAAGTCCTGGGGGTCGATTTGCTTGACTAAAGGTGGTGCTCCAGCATGGCTGCAGTCAAATGACTGAAATAAGTAAAAGAATAAAAGAATATATATATATATATATATATATATATATATATATATATATATAATATTTCATGTCTTAACTTTCACTTATTGAATTGTATGTGTGTGTGTGTGTATGCATATATATACTCTTTTACTCTTTTACTTGTTTCAATCATTTGACTGTGGCCATGCTGGAGCACCGCCTTTAGTCGAGCAAATCGACCCCAGGACTTATTCTTTGTAAGCCCAGTACTTATTCATCGGTCTCTTTTGCCGAACCGATAAGTGACGGGGACGTAATCACACCAGCATCGGTTGTCAAGCAATGCTCGGGGACAAACACAGACACAAACACACACACACATATATATATACATATATACGACAGGCTTCTTTCAGTTTCCGTCTACCAAATCCACTCACAAGGCATTGGTCGGCCCGGGGCTATAGCAGAAGACACTTGCCCAAGATGCCACGCAGTGGGACTGAACCCGGAACCATGTGGTTGGTTAGCAAGCTACTTACCACACAGCCACTCGAATAAAAAACTGGAGTTAACGCAGGTGTAATCAAATATTTTTACTTTCGACACATTTAATTGTTAACAAGGTAAAAATACACTCATCTATTTATATATATATATATAATATATATATATATATATATATATAATATTTTATGTCTTAACTTTCACTTATTGAATTGTATGTGTGTGTGTGTATGCATATATATACTCTTTTACTCTTTTACTTGTTTCAATCATTTGACTGTGGCCATGCTGGAGCACCGCCTTTAGTCGAGCAAATCGACCCCAGGACTTATTCTTTGTAAGCCCAGTACTTATTCATCGGTCTCTTTTGCCGAACCGATAAGTGACGGGGACGTAATCACACCAGCATCGGTTGTCAAGCAATGCTCGGGGACAAACACAGACACAAACACACACACACATATATATATACATATATACGACAGGCTTCTTTCAGTTTCCGTCTACCAAATCCACTCACAAGGCATTGGTCGGCCCGGGGCTATAGCAGAAGACACTTGCCCAAGATGCCACGCAGTGGGACTGAACCCGGAACCATGTGGTTGGTTAGCAAGCTACTTACCACACAGCCACTCGAATAAAAAACTGGAGTTAACGCAGGTGTAATCAAATATTTTTACTTTCGACACATTTAATTGTTAACAAGGTAAAAATACACTCATCTATTTATATATATATATATATATATATATAACACCCTTGACTATCGTAGGTGTTATGTGCCAAAACACCCGCCGCTGGATGAAAATCTGTGAAGTAGAAACAGTACTGTAATGTATAATTTTTAAATTATTTTTATGATTTGTATATATTTATTTTATTTAAATGCAAAACAACATCACAGAGGAATCGACATAAGCTTAAATAATGAACTGCAATAGGTGAACCACGCTATAGCAAGGGAATACTGTATATATATATATATATGTTATATGCGTGTGCATTTGTGTATATATATATATATATATGTATGTATATGTATATATATACACACACACACATATACATACATATATACATATACATACATTCATCCAAGTATTCATTGAAGGCTAGAACAATGTGCCATGCATCCCCTACTCAATTCAGGATCACAACATAAATATACTGCAATACAATTTTTTTATATTCAACAGGCCCTGCCTTAATTAATATTGTCCGAAAACATATCAAAGAGGAAAAAGATCCCATCACCTTTGAACAGAATGTGAACTAATTTTGTCAAGGGGTACCAGATAAGCCACCTTTATCTGGACATGACTCACCCAACAAGAACTCCCTACATGAATGGGTCATGATACTACAAAACTTGACTCAGAAAGGATTTAAGAAATCCTATCAAGTGGTGTTATTAAGTTAGGCATAGGCATCTTTGGTTGAAACATATCTAAGTTATTTAAATGACACACACACGCACACACACACTCACTCACACACGTGCATTTATAAATGCATAATACATACATACATACATAATCATATATACATACATATGTGTGTGTCTGTGTTGCCCTGTTTTGACATTGCATAATAGTTTCAAAGAAATGTCACTATCTTATAAGTGATGCCATTCATTTCCAACAGCCCTAGATAGATATTGCCTTGCTTTGGAAACAACTGTCCTGTGACAGGATGTGAGTCTGGCCCCTGAAAAATCTACCTCAACAAACTCTGTCTTGTCCGTGAAAGTATGGAACAACTGTCCTGTGACAGGATGTGAGTCTGGCCCCTGAAAAATCTACCTCAACAAACTCTGTCTTGTCCGTGCAAGTATGAAACAACTGTCCTGTGACAGGATGTGAGTCTGGCCTCTGAAAAATCTACCTCAACAAACTCTGTCTTGTCCGTGAAAGTATTGTAAACGAGCTTAGGGTGTGAGTGAATATCTTGTCTTGTACTTTCGGGGTACAAGAAAGCAATCACTCACTAGCCGTTGCTTTAATAATCCAAAATCTCTGCCCGTCAGAAACAACAAGACGCAGACGTAAAAATATACATATAACTACTTTATTCTCTTTCTTGGTATCAATAACAATAAGTGTGTTATCTGATGTCCTTGGTTCTGGGCGCACAAGGCTGAAAGTTAATCGATTGTAATATTTACAATATTCAGCCGCAAAAACAGAACGGGGTTAAAGATGGCGTCGAACAATGGAGACGATGTTGGTCTGCAACAATTTTGGTTAAAGGCCTTTTGGTAAGGACTGCTAGAATCAGTTTGAATGGAGAGAAAATATTAACGTCCTGCTCCTTCAATCACTGCTGTCCCAAGTCGCCGCTGCTGCTGCCAGCGGTCAAACGTTCTACGACCCCCTGCCTTGGCCAGGGTCGTGCTTCCGGTGGTTCGCGCATGCGCGAGAGGGCTCTTCCTTTCTGTGCCTTGGTGAAGGCACCAACATGCACGAAATAGAAAATGGACGGTGCGCGCGCGCGCACCGTTATAGGGTCACTACAGTATGGAACAACTGTCCTGTGACAGGATGTGAGTCTGGTCTCTGAAAAATCTACCTCAACAAACTCTGTCTTGTCCGTGCAAGTATGGAACAACTGTCCTGTGACAGGATGTGAGTCTGGCCCCTGAAAAATCTACCTCAACAAACTCTGTCTTGTCCGTGAAAGTATGGAACAACTGTCCTGTGACAGGATGTGAGTCTGGCCTCTGAAAAATCTACCTCAACAAACTCTGTCTTGTCCGTGCAAGTATGAAACAACTGTCCTGTGACAGGATGTGAGTCTGGCCCCTGAAAAATCTACCTCAACAAACTCTGTCTTGTCCGTGCAAGTATGAAACAACTGTCCTGTGACAGGATGTGAGTCTGGCCCCTGAAAAATCTACCTCAACAAACTCTGTCTTGTCCGTGAAAGTATGGAACAACTGTCCTGTGACAGGATGTGAGTCTGGCCTCTGAAAAATCTACCTCAACAAACTCTGTCTTGTCCGTGCAAGTATGAAACAACTGTCCTGTGACAGGATGTGAGTCTGGCCCCTGAAAAATCTACCTCAACAAACTCTGTCTTGTCCGTGAAAGTATGGAACAACTGTCCTGTGACAGGATGTGAGTCTGGCCTCTGAAAAATCTACCTCAACAAACTCTGTCTTGTCCGTGCAAGTATGAAACAACTGTCCTGTGACAGGATGTGAGTCTGGTCTCTGAAAAATCTACCTCAACAAACTCTGTCTTGTCCGTGCAAGTATGAAACAACTGTCCTGTGACAGGATGTGAGTCTGGCCCCTGAAAAATCTACCTCAACAAACTCTGTCTTGTCCGTGAAAGTATGGAACAACTGTCCTGTGACAGGATGTGAGTCTGGCCTCTGAAAAATCTACCTCAACAAACTCTGTCTTGTCCGTGCAAGTATGAAACAACTGTCCTGTGACAGGATGTGAGTCTGGCCTCTGAAAAATCTATATATTTATGTGTATATACATATATCTATATATGTATGTGCATATATATACGTGTATGTGTGTATAGATAAATATGTGTACGTGTAGATAAATATATGTGTGTGTGTGTGTTGATAAATATATATTCATATGTATGCATGTGTATATATACATACACAGACACATGCATGTGTGTGTGTTTGTTTACGTATGTATGCATATCAGTGTACTCAATCAAAGCTGACCAGAGGTTCATTTATCAAAACCTCCTCCCCTATCCCATTAATTTTATATTGAAATTTTAATTACCTCATTGATAAGTCTTTTGAGAAGTAAAATTGTGAGAACTATAAAACTGACTAATTTCATTAATAAGTTAGCAAATTTGAGATTGTTTTCATTAATTTTCTCTCATTTTGGCTTTCAGAAGGTAACAGTGAACAAAACTAAGAATAATAAATACACAATTTAATAAAGAAAATATTAAATAACAATGAGTGTATACACTACATACAGTTAATTATTGTTTATTAGTAAAATCTCAGCTATTTTTACAAAACGAAAATGTCAATAAAATTAGATTTGGTTTTGTTAATAAACTATCAACAATAATAAGCAGAACTATCTATAGACAGTGGAGTGAAAAATATTTTGCTGTCTGATTTCATTACTGTTGAATTTCCTGGCAAATAGATTTTAATGTATTGTAAATAATGTAGATCTGACAATTGTTACATCAGATTTAGTCAGCTTCTGTGCTATCGGTTTTTATTGTCAAGCTGAGGAATATAGAAATTAAATTTGGGAAAAATTGGAAAAGATTGTGCTTATAAATATAACTACAGAAATTGGTTGTATATAATTTCCTTTCACTCTCCTATTTACAAAGAAAAAAAAGAAAAGAAAAGAAAAAATAACATGAGAAATAAGTGCAAGTGTGGGTGTGTGATAAGAAGCCTGTTTCCAAACCAGATGGTTCCAGGTTCAGTCCAATTCTGTGGCACTTTGTGCAAGTGTCTTTACCTATAGTCTCAGGCCAGCCAAAGCCTTGTGAGTGGATTTGGTAGATGGAAACTGAAAGAAGCTTATCATATATATATATATATATATATATATTATATAAATTAGAGACAAAACCACTATTATGCAAATCAAACAAAGAAAGACTTAATCCAATACATAAATTAATTTAGAAATTTAACAATTATTAATATCCACTACAATCGTTTCATGTCTTCTTTTCATCACATCTTTGAGTAGTAGACATTCTTCAGGTGGTTTCAAATATTCTTGGCGAGTTTAAACTATGAGTTCATAGTTTAAACTCGCCAAGAATATTTGAAACCACCTGAAGAATGTCTACTACTCAAAGATGTGATGAAAAGAAGACATGAAACGATTGTAGTGGATATTAATAATTGTTAAATTTCTAAATTAATTTATGTATTGGATTAAGTCTTTCTTTGTTTGATTTGCATAATAGTGGTTTTGTCTCTAATTTATATAATATAATATTTTACTATAAATTGGATTCAATCCTAAATCTGATTTTTCCCTGTAAGTTTGGATTTATTCCCTAATATTTATTATATATATATATATAATATATATATATATATATAATATATATATATATATATATATGCATATATACATATATATGTATGTATGTGTGTGTGTGTGTGTTCCTTCAACACACTTCCACAAGCAAATGTTAGTGCGTTTAAGTACCTGGCTTAATGAAATTAAGTACTGAGGTCAATTCATTAAAAAAAAAATTCCTTCAAGTTGTTGCTCCAGCTTGACCATAATCTAATGACTGAAACAAATTAAAGATAGATGATAAAATCGTAGTAGTAAAGTAATGGAACTCTCTCTTTTACTCTTACTCTTTTACTTGTTTCAGTCATTTGACTGTAGCCATGCTGGAGCTTTGTCTTAAATTGAGCAAATCGACCCCAGGACTTATTCTTTGTAAGCTTAGTACTTATTCTATTGGTCTCTTTTGCTGAACTGCTAAGTTACGGGGATGTAAACACACCACCATCGGTTGTCAAGCGATGTTGGGGGGGACAGACACAGAAACATATACACACACATACATACACACACACACACACACACACACACACACTCACACTCACACATACTTATATACGACGGGCTTCTTTCAATTTCCGTCTACCAAATTCACTCACAAGGCTTTGGTCGGCCTGAGGCAATAGTAGAAGACACTTGCCCAAGGTGCCATGCACTGGGACTGAACCCAGAACCATGTGGCTGGTAAGCAAGCTACTTACCACACAGCCACTCCTACGTCTGTAAATTCTGTTATATTTTTACTGTTTTGCAGTGTAGAAATTTCTGAAATGTGCAAATTTCTAGAAGGAATGTTCATAATATTCTTCACAAAAATCAAAATGCTTGCTGTTTAGATTCAATGTTTTTTTAAAAGCAGCTCAAGGATTAATATGAGATATATGAAACTGAAACAGTTTGGTAAATAATTTTGCAACTGTTCATAAAATGTAGATGAAACAGAAAAAAAAAGTTTTGTTTATTCAAGAATCATAGTGTGCAAATGCGGTTGCTTGGCATAACTTCATGTTGATGTGCATGTTTGTAAGTATATATATATGTGTGTGTGTATGTCCAGGTAAAATTTGTTTGTGGGAATATTATATATATTTTAGTACATGGGTGAGAGAATGTGTTTGAGTGTGAGAATACAGAATGTTGTGGAACCCTGCTGATTTCATTTCCAGCTCTGATCAATGTTCAGTTAAATGCAAAAATTAGGTACCAGCAAGTTGTTACTCAAACGAAGCACATGACAAAAAGTAAGCAGTTTAATTGGTTGGGTTGCAAACAGCCAATGCAGACAGTCATGTGTTGAGCTTCTGAAAATTTGCTTCTACTCTGTCTGTGTGCCAAGTTCCCATGACAAACACATTCCTGTTGTTACCAAACTTAAGGGTTATGATAATATGACTGGATCTTGTGACACTTAAAATGCGCACAAAAACTAAGACTTGTGATTATAGCAACGGACCGTGACAGTGAGTCTGGTACATCATCATCATTTAACGTCCGCTTTCCATGCTAGCATGGGTTGGACGATTTGACTGAGGTCTGGCAAACGAGATGGCTGCACCAGACTCCAATCTGATCTGGCAGAGTTTCTACAGCTGGATGCCCTTCCTAACGCCAACCACTCTGAAAGTGTAGTGGGTGCGTTTACACGCCACCAGCACAAGGGCCAGTTAGGCAGTACTGGCAACAGCCACGCTCAAATGGTGCTTTTTATGTGCCACCTGCACAGGAGCCAGTCCAGCGGCACTGGCAACGACCTCGCTCTAATGTTTTTTCACGTTCCACCAGCACAAGTGCCAGTAAGGCAACACAGGTAATGATCACGCATGAGTGGTGCTTTTTACATGCCACCGCACGGAGGCCAATTTGTTGCTGTGGCATCGATCACACTCGTATGGTACTCTTAGTGCTCTACTAGCAGGGATGCCAGTCATCGAATTTGATTTCAATTTCGATTTCACTTGCCTCAACAGGTCTTCACTAGCAGAGTTTAGCGTCCAATGAAGGAAAACCTGTAAGTAAATGTAATCATATATCTGCTTTTATGTTTATGTGAAGAGAAAGACAAGCAAAAACTAAATTAGTACATAAGGATAGCAGAGTGATAATTACAGATTATTATATATTTACTTCACCTACTACATATAAGTGTCAAATATTCCCTAACAAATAAAATTGATAAGAACAGTATGTTCTAATTCTTAATGGCTAGAACAGCTTGACTGTGGATATAGGTAAGAGAGGCATGATATTCTAAAAAGAAAATTTTTAAGATCTCTTTTCTTTTTGTAAATAAGCTGCAAAGCGGGACAAGTACAAAACAGCAGTCGTTTCCCTCTTGTCCACTTCTGTTGTAGCCCCAGAGAAAACAAATCTCCACTGATAGATAATATCCCTAGAGTACAACACTTTCATTAATTTGTAATTGGTACAACTGCAATGATACATAACTGCCTCAGTTACAGTAAACTCCAAAGAAAGTAAAAAACGTCTCCAATGGCAGCAATATTAATATCTGTCAAAGGACCTAAGTTCTGAAAGGCCACTTCCATTCACTGAATACAACAACCATATTTATTGACACCTACTTCTTTAAAGACATTGACAGATTACCTCTAAAGATAGTTGCAGAAGATAACAATGATATGCAAAGATGCAAGGATATGTAAGCATTGTTATGATAATCTCATACAGCATATAATGACTCTGAATAATTTTGTATATGTTTGTTTGTAACAGACTAATATAAGGAAGAACAAAAAACAAAAACTTGTGATATGTTTCTGAAAGCATGAATAACAAAAGAAAAAATGATTTCTTTTATTTGCCACAAAGATATAGATGAAGGGTATATTACATGGACAGTTTGCAATTTGTGTGGGAGTTTAAGTAAAAGATAAGGGGAAAGAAAGAAAAAAGACAGCGAAATGAGATAAAAGTATATATAGTATATAAAGTATGTGGACACATGAATAATGCAGTCGTCCTGATACAGGAGAACCTTCAATTGGAGCCAATCAAGGAACTTCACAGATCCAGAATTACCCTGATTGCTAAAAACTTTTTCTTTCACCCAGCTGCTGTTCTCTAATTTGCAGACACATATTTAGAGTAGGTCTGTTCATCCTAACCATTTTTGCCACAGTTACCTACCATTTTACAAATTCACCCATTTCTTCATAGCCACAGCCAAATTTTTCAAAGCGGATTTGAGAGTCGGATTCAATGATGGCAATGATGGCTCAAATGTATTGCATGTAAGACCATTCTGGGCATTACCTTTTTATGGCAGAAGACTACCAGTTTGAATGACCCATGCCAGTTAATAACAGATTTGTTCCCACTTTGGCAATAGTTTTGTATTTTCAATAATTTTATCACCTTCATCTGGGTAAAGTGACTGGAGTTAGGAAGGGCATTCAGCTCTAGAAACACTGCAACAAATGAAGCTGCATCTCCACTCAGTTCCCACCAGCTTGTTGGATATAGTCAGACAGTCAAACCAAGAGCAGAATGATGGTAATGATAACTGTATGTATACAGAATATAACATAGACGATCAGCTAAACCAAACACCTCCAACACCCTGGTATTACAGTAGTACAGTGTATATTCTTGATATATATATATATATATATATATATATATATATATATACACATATATATATATAGGCGTAGGAGTGACTGTGTGGTAAGTAGCTTGCTTACGAACCACATGGTTCCGGGTACAGTCCAATTGCGTGGCACCTTGGGCAAGTGTCTTCTACTATAGCCTTGGGATGACCACAACCTTGTGAGTGGATTTGGTAGGCAGAAACTGAAAGAAGCCCGTCGTATATGTGTGTGTGTGTATATATATATATATATATATATATATATATGTATATATATGTTGTGATGCCTGTGCCGGTGGTACATAAAAAGCACTATCCGAACATGGCCGATGCCAGCGTCCTACTGTGCTTGAGGAGACCTGTTGAGTCAAGTACATGAACATGAACGTTGAAATAAATATCAATGGAAATAGTAGTTGTGATGCCTGTGCCGGTGGCACATAAAAAGCACTATCCGAACGTGGCCGATGCCAGCGCTGCCCCGACTGGCTTTTGTGCCGGTGGCACATAAAAAGCACCATCCGAACGTGGCCAATGCCAGCACCGCCCCGACTGGCTCCTGTGCCGGTGGCACATAAAAAGACCATCCGAACGTTGCCAGCTCCGCCTTGGCTGGCTTCCGTCCCGCTGGCACATTAAAAGCTCCAACCGATCGTGACCGATGCCGGACCCCCCCTGGCACCTGTGCAGGTGGCACATAAAAAGCACCCACTACACTCGCGGTGTGGTTGGCGTTAGGAAGGGCATCCAGCCGTAGAAACTATGCCAGATCAGACTGGTGCCTGGAGCAGCCCCAAGGCTTCCCAGACCCCGGTCGAACCGTCCAACCCGTGCTAGCGCGGAAAACGGACGTTAAACGATGATGATGATGATGATGATGATGATATATGTATATATATATATATATGTATATATATGTATGTATATATATGTATATATATATATATGTATATATGTATGTATATATGTATTTATATATATGTATATATGTATGTATATATGTATGTATGTATATGTATGTATATATGTATGTATATATATGTATGTGTGTGTATATGTTTGTGCATCTGTGTTTCTCCCTCCCCCCAACATCGCTTGACAACTGATGTTTGTGTGTTTGCATCCCTGTAACTTAACGGTTCAGCAAAAGAGACTGATAGAATAAGTACTAGGCTTACAAAGAATAAGTCCTGGGGTCAATTTGCTTGACTAAAGGCGGTGCTCCAGCATGGCCACAGTCAAATGACTGAAACAAGTAAAAGAGTAAAAAGTATATGTATACGTGCGTTTGTGTGTATGTATATATATATATATATATATATCTATGTAGGTGCATTTGTGTATTTCAATGTATATATATAGTATGTGTAAATATAAATGTATAATAAATGTGTGTGTGTGTGTGTGTATGCAGCGAGAGAGAAAAGAGAGACGTGAGGAATAAAAAAACCGTGTACATTTGTATTTATATTCTGCAACAAAAGCATAGCATAAAACATATTTTCACAGAAAAGGAAACAGGGAAATAGCAGAGCAAACTGAATATATTCCTTCAGTGTCTGTATATAATGAGGCAATGGTTATTTTGTTTTTATTTTCTGTATATCATCTCTGCATATATACATAGATAAAGAGATTCATGGTGCATACACACACACACATACACACACACACACAAACCTACATGTACATAAATGTGTATTTATGTATATGTTTATGTACATATGTATGTAATTATGTATGCACACACATGCATGTAAATATTATGTAATACTCTGTGTGTGTGTATGTGCGTATGTGAATATATGTGTGTGTGTGTGTGTATATATGTGTGTGTGTGTGTGTGTGCATGTACGCAGTTGTATATATAATATCCTAACAGATTCGTACACTCCGTCTTTTATATTCAAGTTTTGAATCTATGTAATTCTAGTTGGTTATATTATTCTCAATAATAATAATAATAATAATAATAATAATATAATAATAAATACCAATAATAATTGATAGTCACTGCTTCAGAGGAAAATCTTCTGATGTCCTACTCTCCCCCTCTGTGTGTGCCTTTTGTATTGGCTTTGATTACCCCACATGAATTTTCTCTTCAGATGTTTCGGTTTTTTTAGCATACTTTTATTTTTTTTTCATTTGCCTTTCATGTGATATTGTGGCAGATGGATGCTCAATTCAGTATCTCATGTCTGCAAGGAATGGAATTACATCAAAAGCCATACATTTATTGATCGTAGCTTGAGGTGTGTCATAGAGATTTGTCGTTGTGTAGTAAGGGAGTATAGTTATAGAGCAGGTGGCAGATTGCAAGGTGTTAGAATTACTTTTGTTTGTTTTTTTTTTGTTTTTTTTTTACAAGAAATCAACAGAAATAAAGTTTGACAGTCTTTATTCCAGTGTGTTTATTGGAACCAGTTATGTGAAAGACAGGTTAATATTTTAAAGAGTAGTATTATAATTGGAATTATGTATTGGGGTCAGAAATGTTAAGTTAGTCTGTTGCTAGATTCCTGATGAAAATATATATATATTTATATAATTTGTTCTATACATATATTTGCTTCAGTTGCTGGAAACCACAAAATCTTGTTTAAGTTACTCGCTATTATCTGTAAAGAGAGAGAGAAAGAGAAGTAAATACCTACTGTAGTTTAGATATATTACACATAAATGAAAGGTGAGATAGGCATGACTAGAAAATTTTGATCATAGGTTTGTTTGATTTAGGCTGACCTTGGGCTAACCAACAACAAATAAATATACAACTCTATGTGTATTTTATTCGTAGCTGGAAAGTTTAACATTCAGTTGGAACAGTTTATTAATCTTAATTCATGAGACAGCTGTGTAATCTGTTCATGTCTAGTGTTAGCTTACATTGATGGGTTCAAGATCTATAGAACATGGTGTGTAGATATACCATGAGTTTTCTAAGACAAGTTGGATAATGCCTATTGTTTTTAGAAAACTTGAGGGCTTTTGATGCAGCACATAGATGTTATTTTAGTGTCTATATTAACTCCCAGTGATTGAGAAATCAGTTTATTCAGTAACAAACTCTTCTTCTTTTAACTGAATGATTTATTATGCAAACTGATCATGGCCATTTCCAGCCTCCTCTGGCCCCTGTGCAAGAGGCACATAAAAAGCACCCACTACACTCATGGAGTGGTTGGTGTTAGGAAGGGCATCCAGCTGTAGAAACACTGCCAGATCAGCCTGGAGCCTGGCACAGCCTCCTGGCTTCCTAGACCCTGGTCGAACCGTCCAACCCATGCTAGCATGGAAAACAGACGTTAAACGATGATGATGATATATATGTGAGTGTGTGTATATCAAACAATGAAATTTTAAATTGCTGGAAACTGAATCAAACACTAAATAATAATAATAATGACGATTTCAAATTTTGGCACAAAGCCAGCCATTTCAAGGGAGGGACTAAGTTGATTAAATTGACTCGGTGTTCATCTGAAGCTTATTTTCTCGACCCTGAAAGGATGTAAGGGAAAGTTGACAATGGCAAAACTTGAACTCAAAATACAAAGATGGACAAAATGTTGCTAAGCATTTTGACAGGCATGCTAACACTTCTAGCTCACTGCCTTATTTTTTAAATAATGATAATAATAATAGTAATAATGATGATGATAATAATAATAATAATAATGATAATAATAATAATAATAATAATAATAATAATAATAATAATAATAATAATAATTATAATAATAATAATAATAATAATAATAATAAAAAGCCAAACAACTGGCAAGATACAAAAAACGCTCAGCATTCCATAGACAAAACATACTATTCAAGGAGAACACAAACAAATTCTACAGCGGACTGGGGAAAATACCATTATTGTGAAAACACCTCCTCCACAACTTAAAAATGAAGATTTTTGACAAAACATTTGGAGTAATTTGAAGGAGCTTAATTAGAATGCCCATTGGATCAGTGACATAGGAGAGGCCAATGTCCACCTCAAATATCAAGAATGGCAGGATATAATAACTGAAGAAGTGAAAGCGGCACTCGCCAAGTCAAGGAAATGGAAATCCCCACGTATAGATAAGATTTAACATTTTTGTTTAAACTCTTTAATGAGCACTCACCACAACTTAGCTGTAGCACTCAATGAAGTCATGTCAAACTCAGTGAAAGCTCCAAAGTGGCTTACAGAAATTATTACATATTTCTTACCAAAAACAGAAGAAACTACTAACCCTACAAAATACCGACCCATAACATGCCTCATCACCTTATATAAATTATTAACATCTATAATAGCAAATAAAGCATATGAATTTTTGGACAGTGCATACGTATGTACATATATATATATATTTCTGTAGTTTTCATTAATCAAATTTCATCCACATGGAATTAGTCACCTGTGATCATAGTGAAAGAAAGACACTTACTCAAAGTGCCATGCAGTGGAATTGAACCCAAAATAATGTGCTTGTGAAGCAAATCTTCTCAACCATGCAACTATGTCCATGTCATGAAAAATATTTAAGTACCTATATTAATACTATATTTACAATGTGTGGATATGCAAGTCAGTACAGATCTATACAACGTCATTTGAAACAAAATATCCAATACTTAAATACTGTATTTACAGTATACAGATATTCTGGTTGATAGAGTTTTATAGAATAATCTAAATGCTTTTTAGTTTGTTATATATTGTGACTATTGGTGCAGGCATGGCTGTGTGGTAAGTGCTACTGCAAGATACCTTGTGCAAGTGTCTTCTACAATAACCCCAGGTTGACCAAAGCCTTGTAAGTGGATTTAGTAGGTGGAAACTGAAAGACGCCTGTCATGTGTGTGTGTGTGTGTGTGAGTGTGTGTGTGTGTGTGTGTTGTGTGTGTGTATGTGTGTGCAAGTGCATGTGTGTGTCTTTGTGTCTGTGTTTGTCCCCTCACTACTGCTTGAAAACTGGTGGTGTGTTTACGTCCCTGATTGAATAAGTACCAGGCACTAAATAATAAGTAGTGGAGTCAATACATTCGACAAAAAATTATTCTAGGTGGTACTCCAGCATGGCCACAGTCTAATGACTGAAACAAGTAAAAGATCGGTGTCTATGACTGTGAATATTTTAAAATCTTAGATAACTCTGCTACCTAGATATAAATAGGAGCTACAGAGAAGAACCAGCTGACTGTAGTTATTGGGCACTGACAGAGTGATTGGAGCAATGGGCAAAATGCCTTATAACAATTGTTCTGATACTTCATATTCTGAGTTCAAATCTCACAGAGGTCAATTTGTTTCCAGGGTCAATGAAATAAAGTACCAGCCTAAGTTGGTGATTAAGTGGAATTTTTTAAGTGCAGGTTACAATATCTTGTAGAGTTTCTTTTGGCTCTTCATCTTTTCAGTTTAAATCATCATCATCATTGTTCAACCGTGGTCGAGACAATGGAATTTACTATGTTACGCCAGACTTCACAGTTCATCATAGCGTTACGGAGGTCCTGTTGCTGGATGCCTGTATCCCTGGAGATTACATCAGGGTAGGAGAGTGTGCGCCCTCTGGTATTGCGAGTAGATGGCTTCCTGAGGAGAAGAGTAGAAATTACTTCTTTTTCAGCTCTACAACAATGTCCAACAAACTGGACTCTCCTACCTTTCACAAGAGATGACACAGGTGGTAATTTCCCATATATTTGCATTTTGGTTGGATGGCGCTTCCACGAGAGATTTTGAGCTCTCATAAGGAGGCGAGTGTAGGTTCCATCGAACCGCCTCTCAAGCTTCTTTGATAACGTCCAGGTTTCTGAGCCATATAGTAAAATTGGTTCGACTGTGGCTTTGAATATTTCAAGTTTGAAGTCTCTACTTAGATTTGATGACCAGATCTTATGCATGTCATTACATCTTATGCATGTCAGTTTAAATACTGCTAAGGCCAATCTTTCCAAGGTTGATAAAATAAAGTAGCCATCAAGCAAAGTGTTCTGAGTTGATCTGTGACAGGGGCCAAGCTGTATCAATCTTGCCTTTATTTGGATGACATCACTTTCAAACAGAAGGAAGACCAACTGCATAGGCAAGTACTGCTCTTCCAAAGGGTAAAAAACCTTGACCAGATTTGTACTCAGGAAAGGACCTTTCTACGCCTAGCTCTAAATATCTTGATGTAGATATATGGTCAAATCTGAATGGCTGAAGGACAGGTAGTATATTGCATCTATGGCCAAAAAACTATACACTTGGATAGATGCAACCATTTGGCAGAATCCTAAATAGAATGTCTTGTGGCATTTAGTTATGATCCTTTACATTTTAATAATGGCCACACTTGGTTTTCTCTCTTCCAGGATCACTAAAATAGCACTGGTTAAATACAAGGGCTAATATAATCCCTCTACTTTACTTTCTCCAAAAAATTGTGAGCTTGTTAGAAGAATCATTAAAATAAAATCGTGAGAAATCTCAAAATTCTAGAGATGTGCTCATCTATTTTTCTTTCAGTATTAATTGCTAAAGAATCTTATAATCCAATGATTGTTATAGATCTATAACATCCTACCTCACTATACTTATGAGTAACACAGAAAATATTATATATACAGAAACATTATTGAAGTGTATGAATAACACACTTAAGAACTTCACTGCCAATTTATTCCAAAGTATTTTTACTAAACAACCTTACTAAGTAATTACCACAAACAGTTTATTTTAATTACATTGTGTTGAAAGAGTCTGTTATCATAAAACAGCGCTTTCTACACCACACAAACACACTTTACCGGAACATAATTTAAGAGGTGAAAGGAAAAAAAAAGCATTATTCTAAAAAAAATAAATTTATTTCTTGCCACCACTATCACTTATAATCTGCATTTAATTTACTCTGAATATTTGTGTGAGTTTGTGTCCGTGTGTGCATGCAGGCATGTGGTGCGTATGTGTGTATGTTTATATATATATATGTGTGTGTGTGTGTGCTAATATATATGTGTGTGTGTGTGTGTATATATATGTACATGTATATGTATGTATATATATGTATTTATATGTGTGTGTATATATATATATATATATATATACATATATATATATGTAAAACATTATGATAATTCCATTGTCTGTTTTTGCACTTTTCCATGCTGGTGCAGGTAGGATGGTTTAATTGAATTCAACAGGTTCAAGGCTCATATTTTTTTCCAATGTTTCATTTAGCTGTGACTTCTAAGCTTGGATGGGATTCCGAACACCAACCACCTTCCAGAGTGTGTGGATGCATTTTTTTCATTCCACTAGCACTGATGTAGTTGCCCTGCTGTCAGTCCTGGTTTTTCAGTGCTTGAATGGAATACATTTAGAATGCACTAGGTACTTTTTATTGTACCAGCAATTTTCATGATGTTTTGCAGGGTATGGAAGTGGAAGGGAGCTCCCATCTATGATAGATTAAACAGATTTATTTTTATAAGAAGATGATGAAGGATAGAAATGCAGAGGGAACAGTGTTGGAGTGGAAGTAATAGAAAGTAGAGAGGGGTGGAAGGGAAAAATAATCTTAGGGATTAACAAGAAGGGAAAGAGGTACAAAATGGTAATGATGAAGGAGTAGATTGCATTGGTAGATCCATTCAGGGACTGGGTCAGTCTGTCTATATGTTTGCATGGGTTGGATGGTACATCAGGGTCCAAGACAGTTATATATTTATCTTCATCATGATCATTTTACATTCACAGTCCATTGTTGACTGAATCATCAGATCTGAATTCAAATATGACAAAGCCTCAAACTGGATTTATGCTGTTATATTGTTTACTTAATCATGAACTGTAGTACCACAGTAATTCATGACTGAATTATAATAGTAGTTGGTCTATTCTATTGAATCAAAAAGGAAGCTGGGTACATCTCTGAGCATTGATCAACAAACTGTTAAATGGTTCATTTTGACACTATCTACCTCTTTCCTTAATGCATTTATAAAATGGGGAAAATGTGTTTACATTTATATTTTACTCACAGTGAGGTTTTATAATATTTAAATAGATTTTAGTTCTGATTTGCCGTTTTGTGCATAAATAAATATTATATAACACTAGCTGAGTAACCTGTTGTTTCCGGGTAATTTAAACAATAGAATGAATGTCCTGGCAGACTTTTGGAATAGCACACCCATATAAGTTGGATTTTCTGCATTTTGATGGAGATTTTTCAAATTATTTTTCCTACACCCTTCCAAATGCCATCATGGGGATTATTTTATGAAAAGAAAATTTGAAAATTTATGAATACTCTCAAACTCCTTTCCCCTCCTCAGTACTGATTTTGGCCAAAGTAATTTTGTACTATATACTTAAAATGATGGAAGAAGCTTTGAAGGTTAACAAAATAAAGTTTTGGAAATTACTATCCCCACTTTCTTTATTTTCAAACAGAAAATGAAATGTAATTGAAAAACAATAGTGAATTTTTTTTAAATATTTTCATTGACCCTCCATAAACCCTAAAATTTCAACTTCTGTTCAAAACTTTGTTGGATTTTTCTTTTTGAAAAATTTGTTTTTGTAAAGAGTACACATTTCAGAGCCATTTTTCTAATTTATGGATACATAACCACATAAACTCGCATTTATAAAGTAGATATGTAATAATGGGACCGATGCTGATGATGATATATGTGTATCGGATTGCTAGACAGTGTGTGAGAGAAAATAGTGATGTTACAGGAGAGAAATGTGTCCGCATGGATGATGGGGCACTTGCTTTTAATGATGGTGAAAGAAAGAGGCTTGGAGAAGCCATTATGAAAGACTGCTGAATGTGGAGAATGAATGGGAGGAGGAGAGCCTGCCAAATGTTGACCCAGTAGAGGGACCAGCTATCCGAATAGACAGCTCCCTTGTAGTTAAGGCAATTAAGGGTATGAAACCAGGTAAAGCCTCAGGCCCATCAGGAATCACTGCTGAAATGCTTAAAACAGCTTGTTATGTGGGCTATGGCCTAGTCACCCGCATTTTAAATCAGGTAGTTCATAATGGAGTCATACCCAATGACTGGCGTAGCAGCACTATAGTCAACTGCTACAAGAGTAAGGGTGATGCTCTAGATAGAAATAACTACAGGAGTATTAAACTGTTGGATCAGGTGATGAAGGTCTCAGAGAGGGTCATAACCCATCTCATTAGGGAGAGAATTTGCTTAGATGAGATGCAGTTCGGTTTTGTGCCGGGTAGAAGCACCACTGATGCTATATACCTGGTCAGACAACTGCAGGAGAAGTACCTAGCTAAAGATAAACCCCTCTGCATAGCTTTTATGGACTTGGAGAAAGCCTTTGACAGGGTCCCCTGATCCCTTATCTGGTGGTCGATGTGGAAACTGGAGATTGACGAATGGCTAGTAAGGGCTGTACAGGCCCTATACAGAAAGGCTGTCAGCAAGGTTAGAATTGGCAACGAATATAGTGAATAATTCCGGGTAGAAGTAAGTGTACACCAAGGCTCAGCCCTCAGTCCCCTTTTATTCATCATAGTCCTCCAGGCGATAATAGAGGAATTCAAAACAGGTTGCCCCTGGGAGCTTCTCTATGCTGATGACTTGGCTCTCATAGCAGAATCACTACCGGAACTAGAAAAGAAATTTCAGGTGTGAAAGCAAGGGTTAGAATCAAAGAGCCTTAGAGTAAATGTAGCAAAGACCAAAGTTATAGTAAGCAGAAAGGCGAACTCAGCACACACACCCTTGGGCAGGTGGCCCTCCTCGATCTGTAGGAAAGATGTAGGTAGAAACTCCATAAGATGTACCAAGTGTAAGCTATGGATGCATAAGAGGTGCAGCAACATCAAAGGGAAATTAACTGATAAGATAGCTTTCATGTGCGGCAGATGCACAGGGACAATAGACACCACAGATACTCAGAAAACAGAATCCATCACATGCCAGGGAAGAAACTAGTAGTTGGTAGTTTCCGCTACCTGGGTGACCAAGTTAGTAGTGGAAGTGGATGCTCAGAGAGTGTCACCACTAGAATACGAATAACCTGGGCAAAGTTTAGAAAGCTCCTACCCCTACTGGCGACAAAGGGTCTCTCGCTCAGAGTGAAAGGTAGATTGTATGATGCATGTGTGCGAACTGCCATGCTTCACGGTAGTGAAACATGGGCTGTGACTGCAGAGGACATGCGTAGACTTGAAAGAAATGAAGCTGGCATGATCCGCTGGATGTGTAATGTCAGTGTGCGTGCACGACAGAGGGTAAGCATCCTGAGAGAAATGCTGGACATAAAAAGCATCAGATGTGGTGTGCAAGAGCGATGCTTGTGATGGTATGGTCATGTACTGCGGATGGATGAGGAGAGATGTGTGAAGAGGTGCCGCTCCCAAACAGTTGAAGGTATCAGGGGGAGAGGTAGACCCAGGAAGACATGGGATGAGGTAGTCAAGCATGACCTAAAAGCGTTGGGCCTCACAGAGGCAATGGCGAAGGACCGAGATCTCTGGAGATATGCTGTGACTGCAAAGACCCGGGCTGCTTCCTGTACCAGTCCCGCATAGCCCCTGCCCATTTAAAGTACCTTGGATTCCAGAACATCCCACTGTGCTTGAGGAGACCTATTGAGTCAAGTACATGAACATCGAAATAAATATCAATGGAAATAGTAGTTGTGATACCTGTGCCGGTGGCACGTAAAAAGCACCATCCGAATGTGGCCGATGCCAGCACCACCTCGACTGGCTTCTGTGCTGGTGGCACATAAAAAGCACCATCCGAACGTGGCCGATGCCAGCGCCGCCTCGACTGGCTTCCGTGCCGGTGGCATGTTAAAAGCACCAACCAATCGTGGCTGATGCCAGACTCCCCTGGCCCCTGTGCCGGTGGCACGTAAAAAGCACCCACTACACTTGCGGAGTGGTTGCTGTTAGGAAGGGCATCCAGCTGTAGAAACACTGCCAGATCAGACTGGAGCCTAGTGCAGCCCCTGGCTTCCCAGACCCCGGTCGAACCGTCCAATCCATGCTAGCATGGAAAACGGGCGTTAAACGATGATGATGATGATGATATATATCTTTTATACATATATATGTTTGTGTGTGTGTATGTATAAATGTTTGTTTACATATGTGTCTGTGTTTAAATATATTTACATACATACAGTCATACATATATATATATATATATATATATATATTAATAATATACATGTGTATATAATTATATTAAGACAAGGGCAAAAACGACCTATCTCCAGCATGGTTGAAGTACTGAGACCTTTAAAAAACTACCTGTTTTTGGTAGGTTTTTGAAGGTCTCGGCACTTCAAGCATGCTGAAGATAGGTCGTTTTTTGCCTTTGCTCCCTTAATATAATTATATACATATATACATTATTATTAATTTAATGCATAAATTACCTATAAATTTTTATAGCATGCTGACTACCTGATAAAGATCATTAACGTGATTTTTCTCCTTATATTCTATCATGAATATATATATGTGTGTGTGTGTATATGTGTGTAGCCATCAAAGAATCTATAGGTCAGAAAAAGCAAACACATATATTTTTAAAAAAGAGAGGCTGTATTAATGTTGATGGAAACTTTGACGTTTATAGTCATGGTGCAGTCTCTTGGCATTCAAGCATATATTTTCTTTTTCTTGTAGGCCAGATCAAAAGAATTTGCATTTACAATTTAAGTTCTTTACTATAGTTCATTAGTATAATATAGAGGTGATGTCAAAGGACTCCAGTGGGTGGATGAACATGCAAAAATATGTGGGCGCGACAAAAGGTCCTTTCAGAATTAGATTTAACAGCCATATGTTACTACTAGCTAGGAGAGATGAAATATCACAACCATAGCAATGTATATACTCTTTTACTCGTTTCAGTCATTTGACTGTGGTCATACTAAAGCATCACCTTTAGCCAAGCAAATCGACCCCAGGACTTATTCTTTGTAAGCCTAGTACTTATTCTATCGATCTCTTTTGCTGAACCGCTAAGTTACGAGGATGTAAACACACCAACATTGGTTGTCAAACGATGCTGGAGGGACAAACACAGACACACAAACATATACACACACAAACACATATATATACATCTGACCAACTCCACCCTATATATATATATATATATGCATTTATATGTATATATATATGTATGTATATATATATATATATATATATATATATATATTATATATATATATATATATATATATATATATATATGTATATATATATATATATATATATATATTATATATATATATATATATATATATATATATATATGTATGTATAGATGTATGTATAAATGTATGTATATATGTATGTATATATGTATGTATATATATATATAATATATATATATATATATATTATATATATATATATATATAATATTAATTAGAGACAAAACCACTATTTTGCAAATCAAACAAAGAAAGACTTAATCCAATACATAAAAAAATTTTAATATAATTTATTCCCTAATATTTATTATTATATATATATATATATATCATCATCATCATAATCATCATCATCATCATCCTTTAACCTCTGCCTTCCATGCTAGCATGAGTTGGACGATTTGACTGAGGCCTGACAAACCAGATGGCTGCACGAGGCTCTAATCTGATCTGGCAGAGTTTCTACAGCTGGATGCCCTTCCTAACTGTAGAAACTCTGCCAGATCAGATTGGAGCCTGGTGCAGCCATCTGGTTCACCAGTCCTCTGTCAAATCGTCCAACCCATGCTAGCATGGAAAGCGAGTGTTAAAAGATGATGATGATATATATATATACATCTCTCATACTTTTGTGACCTTATCTGACCTTACAGGTGCTCTTGCTTTTATGCTTTTCACTTTCTTAGATATGTTTTCTTGAGAGTATGTTCTTGTATCTCACTACCATAATATTTTCCACTCTTTGCAGTACCACTTCCATTCAGCCATGTTAAATGTGAAGTAGCCATTAATCCCTTTCACTAAAAACCTGTCTCTACTCTCCTCCAAAAGTTATATATTACATCTTTTGAATTTCTGTGATGAAGTTGAATATTTTAAGACTTTGATTGGAAAATGGATGACAATAAAAATAACCTGCTGTCAATCAAATATAAAATTTAGAAGTTCTATGAGTGCTAACCACACATTATATTTTTACATTGATATTATCCTTATAATGAGCAATTTTCAACTGTTCAACATTTACATTAAAAATTATTTACATCATTTAAGAGTGTGGGACTTGAATTATCTCAATTATAATTAGACATATAACTACCAGAGTTTTTGCTGCTGCTGCTGCTACTACTACTACTACTACTACTACTACTACTACTACTACTACTACTACTACTACTACTACTACTACTACTACTACTACTACTACTACTACTACTACTACTACTACTACTACTACTACTACTACCACCACTACTGCTACTACTACTAAAGAAGTGAGCTGGTAAAATTTTTAGCACGCTGGACATAATGCTTAGTGACATTTTATTCGTGCTTACGTTTTGAGTTTAAATTCCACTGATTTGACTTTGCCTTTCATCCTTTTGAGTTCAATAAATTAAGTACCAGTTGCGTATTGGAGTCGATCTAATCGACTGGCCCCAATCCCACCAAATTTCAGGCCTTGTGCCTGCAGTAGAAAGGATTATTATTATCATCATCATCATCATTATTATTATTACTATTATCAATTTTATTATTATTATTATTATTATTTTTATTATTATTATTATTATTATTATTATTATTATTATTATTATTTTTTTTTTTTTTTTTCTTCTTTCAAATTTGCTTCCATTTCTTGCCGAGTGTCTTCCCGACTCCTAGGGCAAAGAAACTCATAGTGTACATTGGTAGGCCATTAAACTAAACAATAGTTCGTTCATTTTTTTTTTTAAGTTAAATTAAAATACATGAGCAGCAACAGTTCTCACATCGACAATGCTCTTCTCAATACGTGTGATGTACCAGTTAAGATAATCTTTTGCACTTCTTGCAGGGATGGTAAGCCAGGGATCATTCTCATATAATTTTCGGTTCCCTTCTTGATCATTCCTAGTGTGCCTACGATCACTGGTATTGTAACCGCCTTGAGATGCCACATTTTCTCAATTTCAATGAGTAGGTCTTTATATTTTCTGAGCTTGTCAAACTCTTTCGCTGAGATATTATGATCACAGGGGATGCTCATGTCGATCAATAAGCAAACTTTATTGTTTTGGTCTTTCACAACAATATCTGGTTTATTGGCCTTGATGGTTCGGTCTGTATGTACTGGAAAGTCCCACAGAATCGTTACATTTTCTCCTTCAGTTACAGCCTCAGGGTGGTGATTATACCACTTGTCGGCAGTTTTGATATTGTAATGCCGACTTATTAGCCAGTGGAGATATTGGCCAACTCTGTCATGTCTTAATTTATACTCCACTGGTGCTAAGACTTTACATCCAGAGATTAGGTGGTCCACTGTTTCACTTATGTCGTTGCAGAATCAGCATTTTGGGTCTGCTCCATTTTTCATCACATTGGCCTGGTAGTTCCGGGTTAATAGGCTTTGATCTTGAGCAGCCAGGATGAAACCTTCGCTCTCTGCTTTTAGCCCTGAGCTCCGTAGCCACTGATGGGTTTGCTTCTGGTCAACATCAGCTTGTTTGCTGCGGGTCACATATTTGCCATGCAGAGGTTTCTCCTCCCACCTATCAGCCAATTGCTCGTGCGCTTTTTTCATTGCCATCATTTTCACCTTCTTTGCAACAATAGTTGCCGTACTTGCCTCGGGTTGTTCAGTTTGGGTATCCTGCACGAGATCAATAGCAAATTTTTTGCTTTCCTTTATGATAGAATGAAGCTTCTTTCGTCTCTCGTGATTTTCCACGAGCTTTAGCATCCAGTCATTCGATATTTCGAGATATTTGGCCAGTCCAATTGTGGTTGTTTTGTTATTATTATTATTATTATTATTATTTATTATTATTATTATTATTATTATCATTATTATTATTATTATTATTATTATTATTATTATTATTATTATTATTATTATTTTCATTTTTATTATTATTGAGGTGGTGAGTTGGCAGAATAGTTAATCTGCCAGACAAAATACATAGAAGTATTTCATCTGTCTTTACATTTTGAGTTCAAATTCCATCAAAGGCTCAATGAAATAAGTACCAGTTGAATACTGGGGCTGATGCAGTTGACTAGCCCTTCCCTGAAAATTTAAGGCTTTGTGCCTATAGCAGAAAGCATTGTTATTATCAATGGCATTAGCCTGATTATTTTAGTTATAGTATAGACACTGCTATAATAGATGCTACTATATTGGATGAAGTAGAATAAAATAATTTAGCAGTTACCTTATAAAAAATTTGGTAATACTTACACTTGAGAATTTACAAATATATTCTGCTTTACTTGTAAAGAAAAAAGAATATTATAGCAAAAAATATTTTCTTTTTCTTTTCCTTCCCAAATATGAATAATAGATACATAAATACAGTAAGCATCATATTTACTCCAGATGACTTATTTGTTGATGCTCTATTTTCATTAATGATCTGAGAGCTATTATCATTACTTTCATTATTTCTTGTTTCATTATTAATGTTAGTGTTCCTTGTATTCTGAAAAAATTTCGTGAGCTAACATAATTACAGTTATTACTGTTGTTGTTATAAGTATTAAATGAAATTTATATTTCAGTTTCATATTTAAAATAATTATCAGTAACATTATTGATGCTTATCAATGAATAGTCTATATTTACAGATAATTAGTTTAGCATTTTGAGCATTTACATTGTTGGTACAATATTTAAAACTAAAAGGTGGCGAGCTTGGCAGAAATGTTAGCACACTGGGTGAAATACCTAGTGGAATTTCATCTGTCTTTACATTCCGAGTTCAAATTCCGCTGAGGTTGACTGTGCCTTTCATCCTTTTGGGGGTCGATAAATTAAGTACCAGTTGCATACTGGGGTCAATCTAATCAATTGGCTTCCCTCCCCTGGAGTAGAAAAGAATATTTAAAACTGACAGAGAGCCTGTTCTCTAGGTAGTTTTCCATTAGTCACAACATGATATTTACATATTTGATTCCTAATTTGTGTCATTTTTCTGATATGTTATGTACATTTTTCTTTGTATCCCTAATTCAACCTATTTGTACTCACTAGCTCAGTAGATAAATTTAGAATAATGCCAAGTATTCCAAGGCAAGGATAGAATTTTGGTAGAAATTAAGTATTATGTTTACTAAACTTAGCCACATTAGTTAATCTCATTCTCTTAAACACTGGTAGTCCATCACCTACATAATCATTTAGTATGCTAGAAATAGCAGGGATCATGTCATCATCATCGTTGTTTAATGCCCACTTTCCATGCTGAGGACTAGCAAACCAGAAGGCTGTACCACTCCGAGAATGTAGTGGGTGCTTTTTACATGCCATCGGCATGAGAGCCAATCAGGCAGCACTGGCATCAACCACGCTTGAGTGGTACTATTTATGTGCCACCAGCATCGGAGCCAGTCAGGTGACACTGGCAGCAACCATGCTCAAATGGTGCTTTTTACAACCCACCAGCATGGGACCAGGCACGGGACCAGCTCAGGACAAGGCATCGGCCTCAACAATGACTTCACTTGACTCAACAGGTCTTCACAAGCACAGTTTATTGCCCATTGATTGAAAGGTACTCTTAAATAAACCAGTTATGCTGCACTGGCATAGGCCATGGTTATGCTCTCACTTGGCTTGCTGGGTCTTCTCAAGCATACCATATCTCCAAAGGTCTTGGTCACTTGTCATTGTTTCCATGAAGCACAACGTTTGAAGGTTGTGCTTCACCACCTCATCCCAGGTCTTCTTGGCTCTACCTCTTCCACAGGTTCCCTCTACTGCTAGGGTGTGATACTTTTTCAAACAGTTGTCCTCATACATATGCAACACGTGACCACACCAGCGCAGTTATCGCTCTTGCACATCTCATCTGATGCTTCTTATGGCCAACTTTTCTCTCAGGACGTGTATGCACACTGACATTACATATCCAGCAGAGCATACTAACTTCATTTCTGGCAAGCTTACGCATGTCCTCAGCAGTCACAGCCCATGTTTCACTGCCATGTAGCATGGGTTTTTGCTCCCCAGATTATTCTTATTCTAGCAGCTTCGCTCTCAGGGCATCCACCTCAACTACTGACTTGGTCACCTAGGTAACGGAAGCTATCAACTTCTTGTTTTTTCACCCGGCATGTGATGGAAGCTGTTTTCTGCACATTTTCATTGTTTATTACCCCTGAGCATTTGCTACACACAAAAACTATCTTCCCAGTTATCCTTCCTTTGATATTGCTGCATATCTTATGTGTCCACAGCCGTAACAACAAATTTATCTTTGATAATTTTGTTTTTTCAAATTATGCTGGTATGTCTGGAAAGTTTCATTTTATTAAAAAGATGTTCATTTGATAAATTTCAGAAGAGAAAGTGTGGAATAGCAGGAAAGTTAGGAGGTAACAACATTGTTGCACGTGAATTATCTAAAACTCCCCTCCTCCACTCACTCTGCCCCCAAATTTTCACTACAAATTCCAATATGATTATAATGTATCCTAACCGAAAGGTATTTATAGAAAATCTCATTAAAAGGTAATTTATAGAAAATTTCATTAAAAAATTCCCATTTTATGAGAGTTATGAAAAAACAATTCCAAGAAATCTGAATTATCTGAAACTTCTTTCCTTTCCTATCTCTGAAAAAAAAAATTTTCTCAACAATTTTTAATTTAGTCAGAATCAACATTATCTGAAACGTATATGTAGATAATTTCATTAAAAAATATTCTTTTCCCAGAAAGTTTTGAAGAAACAAAATTAGCTTAAAAAAATAGAAGACAAGTTTATATTTAATCAAATTGGAATAAGTATTTCAAAACTACTTTTAAAAGACCAACAAATATGAAAGAATATGAAAATCAGCATAATTTAGAGAAAAGTTTTATTGATATCTCTGTAGACAGAAGTGCGATGTAGTGTGAGAGAGAGGGGGGAGGGGGCGAGAGAAACGGAGAGCAAGAAGGCAAAGAGGGAACTTTAACCACCTCACAATGGTAAATTGAATATTCTAGTAGTAGGTTGCAGAATATAACTGCTCACCTTTACATTCTCAACATGTCACCAAACTATGTAACTTGCTCTAGTTAGAATTAAATAGTCACACGAAGCAGCATTAAAGAATTTTATAACCCTAGCTTGATCAAGCTTTACACACATTAGTATACTTATTGAATGTTGTTTTAAAAAGAGCAGATTCATTCTTATCGAGCTGTGAAGAAAAGATTTTGGTGAGTGTTGCTGATGAATTGAAAGAGTGTAAAAATATATATGTCCTTCAAATCAAATGACATAATTTACGGACCAGTATATTATCACACATGTCTGAAAGGAGGATTATCTCTCAGAACTATTTCTGCTGTGGAAAGTCATCTCATGTTTGAATATATATACATATATACATACACACATAATACATACATACATATACATATATATGTATTCTTGTCTGTTATGTGGATATATAAATATAAATATAAATATAAATTTATATACATATATATATATTTATATTTATATATTTATATTTATATAGGTGCAGGAGTGGCTGTGTGGTAAGTAGCTTAATAACGAACCACATGGTTCCTGGTTCAGTCCCACTGCATCTTCTACTATAGCCTTGGGCTGACCAAAACCTTGTGAGTGGATTTGGTAGACGGAAACTGTAAGAAGCCTGTCGTATATATGTATATATGTGTAAGAAGCCTGTCGTATATATGTATATATGTGTGTGTGTGTGTGTATGTTTGTCCCCGAACATGGCTTGACAACCGATGATAAAATAAGTACTAGGCTTACAAAGAATAAGTCCTGGGGTCGATTTGCTCGACTAAAAGCAGTGCTCCAGCATGGCCACAGTCAAATGACTGAAACAAGTAAAAGAGTACATATATATATATATATATATATATACAATTCATAATTAAGGGCAAACGAAAAATTTCTAATGCCAGATATGCCGAAAAATTGGACATATTGTCCATTAACCATATAATTTTTTCATAATATGCACACTACTCGAAAAAAGGTTGACAGAAATTTCTAAAACATTTCATTATTACCATATCGGACCGATTTCAGGGTTAGCTTATAACAGCCCTCCCTTCGTCAGTGATACATTGGAATGTTTTAGAAATTTCTGTCGACCTTTTTTCGAGTAGCGTGCATATTGTGAAAAAATTATATGGTTAATGGACAATATGTGCATATCAGGCATTAGAAATTTTTTCGTTTGCCCTTAATTATGAATTGTTTATAGATTTAACCTTTAAAGGTATTTTTTGATATGCTGGGCATTGATAAAATTTTTTTGAAAAAGAATATATTTTTTTTCGAAAAAATGTTATCCTTCATTAGATATATATATATATATATATTATATATATATATATGTATATATACATACACAAATATACTTATGTATCAAAAAAAGATTATGTATGCATATTATACATACATGTTATACACACACACACATCACACTTATATCTATAATTTTACAAAAGTGTGTCATCCTCATCATCATCAATTTACAGATTCTTTCCTTTCTGATATATAAATGTGCGTGTGTGTGTCTGTGTGTGTCTGTGTGAATGGATGTTTTCTTATGTGTAATGCAAATCCAATTTTTACTTTTTGCACACAAAGTTCTTGTCAAAGAAAGTACAATTAAATTAGTTTAAACTAAAATAAACAGATGCTTGGAGTAAGATGGTATAAAATTACTATGGAAACACATCTTGAAAATAGATATTTTTTACGATAACATCAGCTGAAAAAAGAACAAAGAAAACTATAGAATACAAAATAACTTGTATCTTCAATATGTACAGTGTTATAGATTCTTTTCAGTTGCTATATATTTTTTTTTATGCATCTGTATGTGTGTCTGTGTTTTATTTTACCTTTATTCTTGGTTGTTTGTTATTTCTCACTGTAAATGGGCTGGTTCTGTTAAAAGTTGGACACTAGCAGAAAAATACTCATATACCTGCAAATATGCTTACATAGATATATACATACATGCATATATGCATGCTTGCATGCACACATATATACACTTACTCACACACTTATGTATATATATATATATACATATATATTTATATGTACCCTCATGGATATCCAAACACATACTCACATGCACAAATATATGTGTATGTTATGTGAATCTATGTGAGTCTGGCAATAATTTTGTAGCAGATATCTTCACATCTTTAGAGTTGTTGAATCTTAGTGAAGTGTACACAGTTTGGGTGTATCAACACACATATGTATTTTGTGTAGAATGAATGACAGAAAAATACTCAGTGCGTGGTGTAGACTATAATTATGATTATTGCTCTGTTACTTTTAATGTCATGAATATTTGATCATACAGCCATGTTGTTCAATAATTTAAAAAATTGCTTTTATGCAACTTAGTACCACTGATTATCACTGAGCGAAGGACTCATATATAAAAAGTAGTCACTTTAAACCGAGGACAATATTTGTATTTCACATGATGGCAATATTTTATGTTTGGATCAAAATTTAGTATAATTTCCTGTGTGGGTCTCACTGTACTCTATGATGCACATATGAACATGTCTTTCTCTGAAGTAGGTTTTAAAATCTAATTTAAATTTCCCTTTGGTTGTACATGTTGAATCTCTAGATAACCATTATTAGGCTATAAGCTCAGTGTTTAATTAAAAATTCACAGGTACAAGAATGTGTTTGAAGTTGTGAAGCCTTTACAGGACAATAAAGCCTCTTTTCCTCTGTTTGAAATATAAGCAATTTTGAAATTTTGAGTTTTCAGTAACATACAGCTGACAATGACTACTGTAGCTGTCATTTGTTTTTGCCTTTGTTTCAATACTCCATATCATCATAGGCTTGTTCTGTTCTCAGTTTATCAAGAACTAAATATACTTCAAAAGGATTGTAATGGGACATTTATTTCAAAACCTAAATGAAAGGATATGTTGTATGTTTTTGGCTTTAAAAGTATTTTCAGTTAACTCATGTTCTTTATTACTCTACAGTATGCTGTATTTACACTTGTTCAGTGCTGATTTTGGCCAAAGTATTTTTGCACTATATACTTAAAATGATGGAAGAAGCCTTGAAGGTTAACACAAAAATATTTGGAAAATTATGACACTATTTCTTTTGTCAAGCATTTTAGATTCATTTTCGATGGCAGTAAACATTGTTGTATCTCCGAAATTACATTCATATGTGATATTTAGGGATTTTTGTTAGGAGTGAAAGATTCGTAAATTTAATGTTAGTTGGTTTTGACAGAGTTTTATTGAAAAATTTGGAATAGGCAATGGATTAAGTCTACCACTCAAAAACAAGAACAATGGTGATCACCCAAGATTATGGTAGAGAACACTTGCTGAAGGTTCCATGAAATGAGGTCAACCCCAAAATGACAAAACTGCAAATGAACTTCTTAATTAAGAAGCTAGGTCTGTTACAGCCAATCAAATCAAAAATAAAACAAACAAAATATTCTCTTACATCAATCTCTATAATCTCTCATTCGTTCATTGTTCAATAATTTAAATCTATCTTTGTTTGTTTATAGAATAAAGTTAAGGCCATTGTTTTTCTAGTTGACTCCAAGAAATGCGCTGTCTTCAGCCATACCTAATGCTATACGAACTATTTTGAGTTATCTCTAAAACTCCTCCAGTCATTTTACTCACACTCTCTGTCTCTACAGCTCTATCTTACTCCCCCTCTCTCTTTCTTTCTTTGTGCATATAAATATATATATATATATATATATATATATATATATATTCATACACATGTATGTAACTATGTATGTCTGTATGTATGCGTGTGTGTGTGATGTATAATATATGAATATATATACACAAGCATACAATAATATATAAAAGCAAACACACTCACACGTATATATATATATATATATATATACATATATATACATATATATTGTATATTATATATATATACATATATATATATATATATATACATACATATACCTATATATACATATATCTATATATACATATATATATACATATATATATATATATATATATATATATATATATATACCACATATATATATATACATATATATATATATGTATATATATATATATATATATATATATATATATATTATATACATACATATATATATACATTTTATATACGTATATATATATGTATATATATATATATATATATATATATATATACATATTATATACATATATATATATGTATAATATATATGTATATATATATATGTATATATATATATATATATATATATATATGCATATATATATATATTATATATATATATATATAATATATATATATATATATATACACTAGCAGTATCGCCCGGCGTTGCTCAGGTTTGTAAGGGAAATAACTATAAAGCATTTTTAGAGAGTTATAGCCAAAAATAGCAAAAAAATGGAAAAAAAATTGATGGTAAATTTTTTTGAGAGTGAAAAAAGGTGGAGTTGCGTCCCCTAGACAGTTTGCGGTTTGTGTTCTGATTCTCGACCCCATGTCGAATTTATCGATTTTTTTTCAGAACTGGGGGAACTTTTCAAAATTTTCGCTACGTTAGTTTTGAATTATAACATTGGGCTATGTGTGTGTCAAGTTTCATCAGAATCGGTTGAAAGCCGTGGTCAGGGTGAGGGTACAAGCAAACAGACACACAGAAACACGCACAGACAAACTGCCGTTTATATATAGAGAGATATATCTATCTATCTATCTATATATATATATATATAAATATATAAATATATATATATACACACACACACACACACACATGCACATGTCTGTGTGTATGTGTGAAATATCCCTTCTGGCTTTCTTTCAGAAACTTTTTTCATTTGTTCTCTACTTCTTTCCTGTAATCTTTAAATGTCATTGTGCATATGGTATTAGGTGACCATTACCTGCTGCTATTATAATTCCTATTGTTGCTATCTTTTTAAAAGGAAAGCCAGAAACAATATTTATCCATCCAAATTTTGTTGTCCATTATAAATACTCAAACGCGAATTCCTGGAAAATGTTTCGCACCATGTCTCATTGATTCTCAACAGCTATTTTGTTTCTTGTTCTTCTACAACTTTCATTATTTTAATCTATTAACAGCATGTTCTTAGAAGCTAGTAAAACAATGACAATGTTGTTGTTGTAATTCTTCTTCTTCTTTTTTCTTCTTTTTTCTTCTTCTTCTTCTTCTCTTCTTCTTCTTTTTCTTCTTTTCTTCTTTTTCTTCTTCTTTACTTCTTCTTTTTACTTCTTTTTCTTCTTCTTTTACTTCTTCTTTTACTTCTTTTATTTCTTCTTTTTCTTCTTTTTCTTCTCCTTTTTCTTTTATTTCTCCTTTTTCTTCTTTTACTTCTTTTACTTCTTTTTCTTCTTTTTCTTCTTCTTCTTCTTCTTCGTCTTTTTCTTCTTTTACTTCTTCTTTCTTCTTCTTCGTCTTTTTCTTCTTTTACTTCTTCTTTCTTCTTCTTCTTCTTCTTCGTCTTTTCTCTTTTATCTTTCTTTATCCTCTTTTCTTCTTCTTCTTTTTCTTCTTTTTCTTCTTTTCTTCTTCTTCGTCTTTTCTTCTTTTACTTCTTCTTTTTTTCTTCTTTTACTTCTCTTTATCCTCTTCTTCTTCTTCTTCTTCTTCTTTTTCTTCTTTTTCTTCTTTTACTTCTTCTTTTTCTTCTTCTTCGTCTTTTTCTTCTTTTTCTTCTTTTACTTCTTTTACTTCTTCTTCTTCTTCTTCTTCTTCTTCTTCGTCTTTTTCTTCTTTTTCTTCTTTTACTTCTTTTACTTCTTCTTCTTCTTCTCTTCTTCTTCTTTTTCTTCTTTTTCTTCTTTTATTTCTTTCTTTTTCTTCTTCTTCTTCTTCTTCTTTTACTCCTTCTTCTTTTTTTCTTCTTCTTTCTTCTTACTTCTTCTTTCTTCTTCTTTCTTCTTCTTTGTCTTTTACTTCTTCTTTTTCTTCTTCTTTCTTCTTTCTTCTTCTTCTTTGTCTTTTACTTCTTTCTCTTCTTCTTTCTTCTTTCTTCTTTCTTCTTCTTTTTCTTCTTTTACTTCTTCATCTACTTCTTTTTATTATTATTATTATTATTATTATTATTATTATTATTATTATTATTATTATTATTATTATTATTATTAGTAGTAGTAGTAGTAGTAGTAGTAGTAGTAGCAGCAGCAGCATCAGAAGAAGAAGAAGAGAGTTATCAATGAATATAGCATAGGTTATTACTGAAAGCCTTTTGATGGAATAGCATTGTCAAAGACAATAGCTTAGAACAAAGCAATTCTAAAATTAATGTGGCATATCAAACACAATATGATAGATGCTGCTTAATAATTTCAAGCATATTACAACAAACCTATATATATGTATATGTATATATGTGTATGTATATGTGCATGTGCTTGAGTGTGAATGTGTATCTTTCACAAAATGGTGTTAACTACTCAATAGTTCAAAGCCCTTACTAAACTTTATAACTGATGAATAAATCAGTCAGCTGAGTGTGCTGATAGAATTTCTAGAATAACGATATATACATATACGTAGTATGATTTATGAGGAAAAACTATATGGAGTCACATATATGTATGTACTTAGCTAGGCTATGAAACTAGATCCCCGTCAGTAATTGTTTTCACAGTTTGGGAGTCAGATAAAACCAGTTTCATTGTTACTAAACAACCTATCATGTTTAATTCATTTCTTCTTCTGAAAGTTTGTAGTGTAAATTGAAAGAGACAGTGTGGCACCTTAGGAAGGATGAATAAGCGAATCATGATGAACATTTAAGTAGTGATGAAACCATGCCAAAATATTTAAAAAGTTCTCATTGAACTGGAATACATTGAGTATGAATAGTTTGGGCTTGTGTATTGGATATACTGGGCCTGAATGAATTGGTTTTGATTACAGTGGGCCCGGCTATTTGATCCTGAATATACTGGACTAGAATTCCTTTGTCTGTCAGTGACAGTGATGACCAAAGACATGACATGGGAAAAGAAGACAGGGCACAGTGTGTCTGGCTGTGGCCAATCAGTTCAATGTGTGCTCAGAAGGATCTGCCATAGGTTGGGCACTGGTGGACTGGAGTGACTGAAGACAAGAAGTTGGGTCTGGATGTTCACAATTCCCATTTTTTTTGTTGTCACTCTGTTATTCTGTCCTGCTCATAGGAGGTGGCACTTCTATTGATGCAGCTTTGCCAGGCAGGGCTGTCTTACACAAGTTTTCACAAGGAAGTGTAAGACTGAACTAGATTACATTGCATATGAATAAATTATGTCTGATTACATTGGACCTGAAAGCAATGGATCTGAACAAATTAAGTTTGAAAATTTTGCATTGGAATGATTTGAGTCCAGATATTTTGGCTCTAAATGCATTGGTCTTAATTTGGACCCAAATACTCAATGGACTTATGTATGATTTTACAATTTTAAACAATACTGTTTCACACAAATAATGTTTTGTGCAAAAATATTAGCTCATTGCTAGTTTAAAGCTTAGACTATACTCTTTGGTTAATGCATAAAGTAATGTAACCAAATTATCTCCTTGAAAGTTTTAGTCGAACAAATCAACCCCCAAGACTTTTTTTTCTACGCTTAGGATATTTATTCTATCACTCTCTTTTTGCTGAAGCACTAAGTTATGGGTGACATAAGTAAACCATCACTGATTGTCAAGGTGTGGTGGGAGACAAACACAAACACACACACATATGTATATGATGGGTTTCTTTCAGTTTTTATCTACCGAATCCAGTAACATGGCTTTTGTCAGTCTGATGCTACAGCAGTAGACACTTGCCCTGGGTCCTATACAGTGGGATTAAACCCAGAAACACACAGTTGAGAAGCAAAATTCTTGCCACGCAGCCATAATTGCACCTGAATAAGGAAATTCTCAACTAATCAATGCTGTTTCTTACTTTTTCCCCTTGCAGTTAATTTATGTAACATTTTTTTTAATAAATTAATATTTATCAAAGAATGTGCCCACTAATATTCATGAATCTTTTGTAACTGTGTTTGATGATATAATTTAAATGAAGTATAGAACATAATTTTATATATAACTAAATTATACATAGTTATGTAAGTTAGTGACACACAGAGTTTTATAGGTAAGATAGAGTTACATTTAGTTACATAATAATTCAGTTTGGGTTACATATGAGTAAGGTTAGTGGTGCATACAACTACATAGGTAAGTTAGTGTTACATATAGCTCTCTTGTGAAATTATTGTAACATATACCTACATCTGCAACTTAATATCATATATAGCTACATACATGCATGTTATACATAACTGCATCAGTAAGTTAGCTTTAAATATTGCTACATAGGTAAATAAGTGTATTAAATAAATTTAATAGATGCTGCTACAGAAATTATGTAATAATTAGTATGTGTTGAAGAACAAAAAGAAATCAATAATAATTATTGATTAATATCATTCTAATTTTCCAAGCAAGTGCAAGAGATAACTCTGGTCATATTTCAGCTTCATTTGATCTCATAAGCAAAGAATAAATTTCTAAGTAATCTGTAACGAAACTTACATAATTAAATTCATCTTAAAGCAGCTGATCCATTCTCTTTTATTCTCTTTTACTTGTTTCAGTCATGTGACTGTGGCCATGCTGGAGCACCACCTTTAGTCGAGCAAATCGACCTCAGGACTTATTCTTTGTAAGCCTAGTACTTATTCTATCAGTCTCTTTTGCCGAACCGCTAAGTTACGGTGATGTAAGTACACTAACATCAGATGTCAAGCGATGTTGGGGGGACACAGACACACAAACACACACACACACACACACATATATATATATATATATATATACGATGGGTTTCTTTCAGTTTCCATCTACCAAATCCACTCACAAGGCTTTGGTCAGCCCGAGGCTATAGTAGAAGACACATGCCCAAGGTGCCACACAGTGAAACTGAACCCGGAACCATGTAGTTGGTAAGCAAGCTACTTACCACATAGCCACTCCTACGTCTAGCATTACTAACATTATTAAAACTATTAAAATAGTATGCCATTATGTGTTACTTGCTCAATGTCATTTATTTTTTCAAATAATTCTGTGTATAGTTGCAAGTCATAAAGCCAAATATTGGTTTAACCAAAGGTGATTGAATTATAAGAGCAACAGAATAATGATACAGCAAAACAAAGAATTTAAAAAATCTTTCTTAAGGCAAAATGAATGACAACAACAACAACAACAATAACTCTCATTAAAACATGGAAGAAAGATAAAATGTCAGCACTTCGTCATTGTTAATACTAATAGGATTTTTACACGCAAGTATTTCCTTTGAGAGTAGCTTCACACATGTACACACACAAATGCACACAATACTTATGCACGTGCGTGTGTGTGTGTGTATGTTTGTCTTTGTACCTCTATAAACACACACACACACATGTATGTATGTATGTATGTATGTATGTATGTAACATGTAACCCAGTACTACCTGTTGCATGGTCGGGTCTTCGGCGACTAAACCAGCAACCCCACCAAGCTCGCTTGGTGAGGAGGGTGTTTATTGGTCACCAAAACCCGTCAAAGGGTGGAGGAACTCTTGAGAGTCAACGGCCATCCAATAAATGTCTTAAAGCTGTATCATGCACGGGGACATAGAAATAATCGGATTGAATACCCGATCGCACAGTTAAACCATTGGGAGTGAAGGACTCCTAGCCTTTGTCAGGGCATCCTTCTAGGAGAAGGCAACTCAGGTAACTGGGATAACTCTGACATAAAACCTGTGGCTCAATGGTTACCGATGATGTTGACTTGTTCTTCTTTTCGGATTATGACTGCTGTTGCTTAGTGAGTAGGATTGACTCAGTGCACAGCCTTTCCTCACTTAAAAAAACATCTTCTTGCACAGGCATTGCACAATAACAACATTGATTAAGCTTTGTGCAATGGCCATACTCGATAACGAGGGGGCAGCCACCATGTATGTATGTATGTATGTATGTATGTATGTATGTATGTATCTATCTATCTATCTATCTATCTATTATACCTACCAAAATGCACACATGAATGTCAGCATGAAACATGGACATTAAAATGATGATATATATATGTATCCATTTTGCATTGACTGTCATAACTTGCCTGAAAATCCTGTGCACCAACTTGCAAAAACTTGGATTAGCTTGTGACTGACTTCACCAAAGTAACTGTATATGTATGTATGTATATATGGATGTATGTATGCATGCAAATTTGCATGTTTTAAGTATGTATTCTCATGCATATAGTTGCATATCTAGACATGCTCATATATATTTAAAAGATAAACTTCTGGAAAGTTTTACAAATTTTTACAGTTCCAGTGATGGATTGGATCTGTTGTCTTCAAATTAGCTTTCTTCTTTCTGGTTTTGAGAAGCCTAATTTCTCAAGATTGGTATTTAGGCAGTGTGCTACATATCACAAGGCCCCAATAGTTACAGGTATAAACCTGAACTTGTAATCTGGCCAGTTCAGCTTAACTTTTCTCTTTTTCACTGATCTTCAACTCTATGCAAACATCCACTGGACAGCTGATTTCCCCAACTGTACACAGTTTCTCTTCTCTATCCCAAATCTGTTGTGCTTAAACTTTATTGAGGTCTTCACTGGTACATTCCACCAGTATCCCTTTTTATTATGAGTGACTATGGCTTCTACCATATTGTTGGTTCTTATTTCTTTGTCCTCAGGATTATCATTCTGATGGATTTCATTATAGAGTGTCCTAGCTAAAACGTCATGTCTCATCAGTAGATTATACCGTAATGACATTTTTGGACAACTGCTTATAATGTGGGTGATATATTCAGTGTGAACTCCACAAATTCTGCATTGGCTGTTACATTTTATGGCTTTTCCTGTAACTCTATCCCTTTCATGCATCAGATACTTGGTTGATATCTCCTGCTTCTGGATTACAAATGCATACCCTTCAAAGTGGAAGTGGCAAAGGAGTATATTCAGCATATTTTGCTTTATGAGTTCAATAAGGGCAACAATGCAGTGAGAAGTATGAGAAATGTTAATGCAGTATATGGTGATCGGATAATAGGCATAAGCCAGTGTCAACGGTGGTTCCAGAAATTCCGAGCTAAAAACTACAGCTTAGAAAACAAGCCTCATCCTGGAATATCTGAAGAGTTTAATGAGGATGTCCTTCAAACCTTGGTGGAACAAAATCCCATTGTAAATGTTGAGGAACTAGCAGAAAAGCTTGGATTTGGTCATTCAACCATTCATCGACACCTGTGTGCCATTGGAAAAGTCAGAAAATTGGGTCAATGCATTTGTCACAATCTTTTCGAGTCTAATCATGCATACAGAATGAATGTGTGCTCTTCTTTGCTGTCACCTCTCTTTTTTGGACCGAATAATGACTGGAGGTGAGAAATGGGTTCTCTATAAAAATATCAAGCACCGAAGACTGGATAGAGAAAGGAGAAACACTAGCATCCCAGGCTAAAGAAGGTCTTCACCCATATAAGGTGTTGTTATCTGTTTGGTAGGATATGAAAGACTTATTCTACTTTGAACATTTAAATCCAAACCCAACAATAACAAAGGTGATCTACTGCAAGTACCTTGAGTGGCTTAAGTCAGCGCTAGTAGTTAAACAACCATCTTTGGTTTGAGGACGAAAAGTGATGATGACATTCTAAAAGCTAGAGCAGTCTGAATGGGAAATGATGCCCCACCCACCATATTCACTGGACATTGCCTCATCTGATTATCATTTATTTCACAGTCTTCAAAATCATTTGGATAGAAAAAATTCCTTATATGAGGTCAGAACACAACTGGAGGAATATTTTTTGTCATGAACAAGTGAATTTTGGAAGAGGAGCCTTGCGAGTCTACCAGATAGATGAAGAGCATTGCATGTCATCTAAACTAACTCTCTCCCTAATTAGTTGGGCTATGAGGTGGGATGTGATGAAATCAAGGTGGTAAAGGAGTATATCTATCTATTGCACACAGTGAATATGTGTCCAGTTATGGATGCTGAAATCTCAAAAAGAATAAGGGCAAGATGAAATGCATTTAACTGAATAAAGGATCTGCTCAAATCAAAGCTAGACAATATCATTCATGCCAGATTCTTCTATGGCACTGTCCTACCTGCCCTCTCATATGCAAGTGAGAAGTGAGCTACAATGTAGAGGATTGAACATCGATTGGCTATAATCAAAGGGCCATAGAGAGGCCCATGCTAGGAATATCCTTACAAGAAGTACTTGAAATGAAATAATTTGAGAATAGAGTGGAGTGAATGATGTGATTGCAAAATACTGAAAGCACAAATTCCACTGGATGGACAGATCACAAGGTTCACAGACAGCAGGTGGAACTGTGCAGTTGCTGAATTGTATACATGAGACTGGAAAGGCCACTTAGAAGGCCTCCATGAAGATGGGAAGATGATCTGGTTATGCAGTTTAGATCAAAATGGAAAAAATAGTACAATCAAGACCGAATCAGAATTAGAAGCACATTGTGACCAGAAGCACACACCAGTATCTAATGATCTGGGACCACTTCTGCTTCTCCTCAGTTCAAACATTTGAGCAAAGTTTACTCCAACATCAGGACCAACTTTGTGCAAGAATGCAGGCATGCTGACAAAATACTGCTCTGCTAAATGGAAACCTTACCTGTCATTGTGGTTTTGAGACACGAAGCAAAGCAGGCCTTGCCACCCCCTCAAGAAAACACATAGTAAATGATCTACAAGTATTCAAGCAAACTGAGTCCTTGACTGGTTCCATTTGCCAGAAGGCTTGCAAGGTACAAGCAGGCCTCAAGAGACACATTCGTGTCTATAGAACATAAAGCTTTATTTTACTGAACCTTCATTTGTCATTCATGATGGGAGAATCCACATATATATATATGTATATATATTATATATATATATATAGGGAAAATTCACAAAAAAACAAAAGACGAAGACAGGTGGTGTAGACAACAAACAGATGCATTAGTATAATGCTCAGGAAGTGAAAAAGTTTTTAACGTTTCGAGCCTACACTCTTCCACTGAAAGCAACACAGAAAGGAAACAAGTAGAGGAAATAAAGAGTGGGTAGTGGCTAGCGATCTATCACACACACACACACACACATATATATATATATATATATATATATTATATAGTAAGAGAGAGTGGGTAAAGACTGACGTTTTTGAATATGTATATGTATGTTATGTATTCATTACTTTTAATTTTTAATCATATTCTGTAACTCAAAATTAAGTTTGAACAAATAGTTCTTCCTGGTGGCATTAAAAAACAGAATTGGGAAATTTCAATATTAACTGAACATCGTGGGAAAAAGAAATTTGGACAGAAACGCAGTAAAGTTGTAAGTTAAAAATTACATTACTTTAAAGAAATAATGTTTTTATGAAATTGTTCTTCAAAGTTTTAAGGTAAAAATGAATTTGAATACAAATTACTATTATGCAAAATCAATAATGTATTGGAGAAAAAGTGTGGTTAAGCCTCCAAATAAAAATCAATACATACATGTATATTAGTATACCCATGATGTCAAAAATGCTGACTATTATTTATGATAGAAAATGGCATATTGAAACAATGAGTGAAATCATTGCTAAATGTCAGCAATTGGTTAAATATATACATGTACACAGAAGTGAATCACTTGAAGAATCAGATACAGTTGTAAGGGCTCATTTGAAAATATTATCATCCACATAATGTGTATCTACTTTTTCACATTTGCATGGATCAGAGACATTTAGTATGGCTTGGTACCCTGCCTGTTGCCGACTCTCACCTATTGCTTAGTAATATTTCATCATGCCCATACATGTGTTATATGGAAGACTGGAAATGAAGAACTCCTCTTGCATGGCAGCAACACTTGCTTACTACCATTCTCTCATGTCATGCAAGGAGACATTAAAACACACACACACACACATGCTAATACACACATATATAAATGCATATATATACATACATGCTTACAAAGCTTTAGTCAATCCCAGGAAATAGTGGAAGACACTTGCCCAAGTTGGCTATCCATGCCTATATGTGTGTGTGTGTCTGTATATATATATTATACAGATATATACATCTATATGTATAAATTATTGATATATACATATATATTTATATACACATTATATATACAATATAAATGTAAATTTCTATATATCTTCACTGAGTCACATAAATATGAGTGATTGATTATTAGACATAACTTAAAGGTCTCACCTAATGTTAAAAGAATATTAATAAACATATGTGAATATATATATATATATATATATATATATATATAATAGATATGTATATATATATAGATATGTATATATGTATATACATACATATGTATATATATATATATTGAAGTAGATAAATGAATTATCTTATTACGGATAATTCAAATGATAACCGATACCTGGGTAGCAAAAATCACACAGAAAAAGCACGGTTGAAGTTATGACCATGGGGCATAAAAACCGTGCCTTAGTGCGGCAATTTGAAGTTTTATATATTAAGTGTAGGAAAAAATAGAGCTGAACGAAGATTTAACAAAATTCCTTTATATTATTTTCTACATATGTTTCGAAGGCTGCAAAGTCCCTAATTCAGATTGAATAAGGAGTCCATTTTGCAGCTTTCTCTTCAGGAAAATCCAGGAACTTAATTCTCCAACAAAATGCACAACAAGCTTTTCGACAAACACTCACGAGGAGCCCATGAAATAAATGACACAAACTGTCTATCTATATGCGTTGACGCCAGACTGGGTGAAAGCAGAAGAGATTGTCCGTTGAGATAGTTCAAGGTCAGAATCCGGTTGGCAGAAGGTGGGTACAGGAAAATCAAAGAGTGTGAATGTATTCTGTATGACTGGTGTTTATATTTGAATTATTTTAAGAATGAGTGTTAGAGTGTTTGAGTGTGAGAAATTGCTTTAATATATGTGTGTGCGTCTATGTATGTGTGACAGTGTGTTTCGAAGGCAGAAAGAGAGAGAGATATAGCAGGTATTAACGGTCAAGAAACTGAAAAAACTGTGTCTGTGTGTTCGTATGTGACCACTTGATAGAGAGAGGGTGTCCACAATGGCCATGGCAGGATACAGTGTTGCTGTCAGGGATGGCAGCAGTTCTTGACAACTAGCAGATCTTATACTAACAGGGAAGGGATATCACCTTTCAAATTTTTTTTCAAATTTTTTTCAAATTTTTTTCAAATTTTTTTCAGTTTCTTGACCGTTAATACCTGCTATATCTCTCTCTCTTTCTGCCTCGAAAGTATATCCATGCATAGATGGACATGTCCAAATACTTACATATGATGTACATGAACACATCATTATGCACATACATATAAATATATATGTACACAAACTCATATACCAATGCACATCAGCATGCAGCCCCATGATGCACTCTGACTCCAGATTCAATATAGAGATGGTACTAACTGAGGCATTTATATAAATAAATAAAACAAGTGGGTTGGGGTTTATTACAGCTGTTTCAGATGCATTTTTCATTGATGAATAATGGGATTGCATCATGAGAAAACCTTTTTCCTCAGGAGAATTTGAAATTTTAAATCTGGCTCAGGAAAAATACCAAGATGTGGAATGTGTGTTGACTTGCTCATTTGGCAGCAAGTAGGAGAATGAAAGCATACCATTGTATAGCCAGATTTCCTGTGTCTGTGTCATAAAACAACCAGCAGACAATGCCACTCTAAATTATGTCTTTAAATAGATGGCAAGAGATAAAGCTTAAGAAGAAAACAAAGATAATTGAATGGGGGGGGGGCAGATGAGAGGCTAGGTTGCCTTATATAAGCATATTGTAGTGGAGATTCTTGGAGGGCGGGGACGTCTCACTACCTGTACAGGACCAGAAGGACCTGCCTACTGCCTATACGATATATACAATCTTAAAATTAAAAATAAAAAAAGAACACTATATACATACAATACACACACACAGAGTCCAAAATGTGTATATACACAATACACACACATAACACTTCACAAACACAGATACTTGAATGGCCGTTGACTACATTGTAGTTCCTCTGTCCTTTGACAGTCTTATTTTTTGTCCTGCAGGGTGTTCAACAAGCACCCACCTCACCAAGCAAACCTGGGGCGGTTGCCAGTTTAGTCGCCGACGACCTGACCAAGACAAAGTTCTTGGCACCAAAAAATAGATAAATTATTACTGAACTACAGACTATTTATAATAACATTTATGATAACATATACTTCATACATATATATTATTCACACTCACATGCATTCATGCACACATACACCTATAATCCTACATATGTAGGTTTACATGTGTATGTGCTGGTGCCCTGTAAAAAGCACCCATATCATGTGTCATGTAAACCAACCTGTGCTTGTACTGTGTACAAGCACCCAGTATACTCTGTAAAGGGGTTCATATTAGGAAGGGCATCCAGCCATAGAAACCATACTGAAACAGACACAGAGCCTTGGTAGCACTTCAGCTGGCCAGCTCCTGTCAAACCATCAAACCCATGCCAGCATGGAAAGTGGATGTTAAAATGGTAATAATAATGATGATGATGATGATGATGCATATATGATGATGGCAACTCCCGTTGTATAAGTATTTGAAGGAGAGGATCTAAAAAAGAAGTGAAAACAAAGAGAAAACAACTTTAAAAATAAACGAATAAACTCAAATTACATTCACGATGAATGCGTGAATGTAATTTAAGTTTAGGTATGGCTTTTCCTATAAAGTCACAATGGGGACACTGATGATTTTGATTTTACCTGAGATTGGGCAAATGTGTCCGTTGATTGCAGGCTATAGTTCTTTTATTTTTCTATTTTTTCCAACTGAAATTGTCTTGATGCTCCAAGACACATTTTCACCATGCAGATCATATTAGGTAATAACTTTCCTGAGATCACCTGTTGGGGATAAAGAAGAAATTTCAGAATATTCATCTTTCATTTGAACGTGTCCTACCTATATATAAGCATGCATATATATATATATATATATATATATATTATACATCAGTACATCTACTTGTACATATGCACATATTTGCATATACATCTACATACTACACTTTTGGAGTGGTTGGTGTTAGGAAAGGCATCCAGCTGTAGAAACTTTACCAGATCGGATTAGAGCCTGGTACAGCCTTCTGGTTTGTCAGCCCTTAGTCAAACCGTTCAACCCATGCCAGCAGGGAAAGAAGACATTAAACAATGACGATGATGATGATGATACATGAATGAATGCTTAGGTACATAAAATATGATATATAATATATATATAATATATATTTATGTGTATGTATATATATATATATATATATATATATATGATATTAATTAGAGACAAAACCACTATTTTGTCTCTAATTAATATTATATAATATTTTACTATAAAATTGGATTTAATCCTAAATCTGATTTTTTTTCCCTGTAAATTTGGATTTATTCCCTAATATTTATTATTATATATATATATATATATATATATATATATGCATGTATATTTGTATTAATATGTGTGAGCTGTTATAGTACGGCCAAAATTAACTGTACAGTTTAGGAATACTCACCCTATGCTTTTTTTTCTTTTTCCCTGTGTTCTTTGTAAGTGATATAATGTTTTTTTTTTTTTTTGTAATGGCTTTGACAACACTCAAATCTGATTTGGCAAAAAGAGATAAGCATGAGTTAACTAACATTGAATGGCATATCTTAGACTGTAATGTTTCTAAATAATAGAATTCATTTGTGAGAGAAATATCATATCTCAAACCACTCCTTACCACTAATGAACAGAAGGACAGAGCTAATATAGACCCAGTATGAATACTTTTGTTATTTTGTTTCAAGAAAACAGCCGCAAGCATTGATTAATGTCAGACATATGTCATGTTTATCAGATATTTTATCTTGCCACAACACATTAGCATAATAGTATTTAAATATATATTAAATGGGATTTCAGTCTTACTTATCATGCTATTAATGTTATAGTTTCTTCCTAATTCAGTATTAAATGCTACAATAATCTAATTACCTAAATAGAAAACCAATAGTCATTAGTCTGTTAAGTCAAACTATTTTTTTTTTATATTTGTTATTTCTTTCCCCACGGTCCATTGTTGAATTATTCTGCCAGAATTTGATCTTTGCACATGTCAGTTTCTATTGTATAATTTAATCTTCAATTTATTGGTTTTTGTCTGAGAAAGAGGGTTGATTCTATAACATGTGCATTTTTGATTAATGAGTGATATAGTTACTGTTCCTCTTCACCAGTGGTAAGTTGGTGGCTACAAAAAAAAAATAAGATAAATAAATAAATAAAGTGCAGGGAGATTTTCCAAGGGACTGATCTTCTGGGAAGGAAGACTCAAAAAATGTCAACAATGTAGGTTATGCAAAGAAAAGGACAGGCTTAGTAAGGATGGATCCGAGTTGATGATGCAAGAGATCAGTTAGATTTGAAAAGCTAAGGTCACAGTAGCAGGGATAGAAGATGCAATATAAGGATGCAGTAAGTAAGGGCCAGAAGTTTGCAGTGTGTTCATGAGAATCTCCCTACCATTCCTTCAGATAGTCTAATTTTGGAAGTGGTAAGAAATGTTGTATGTGCAGTAGCAAAACTGCAGTCTCAGATGTGGGGGAATTGTATTCACTAGAAATTTATCACCAGTACTAATTATCCTCCAATCTCAATTTAGCTCATTATTTGATGTGTATATATGTGTGTGTGTGTGTGTGTGTGTGTATGTGTGTAGACTGGTATCACTGAGGACAGCAGATCCTGTCTGCTTTTAGAAACAATAAGCGTCTTTGTATGAACTGTCAAACAGTTTTAGAAGGGCCACTCATCTTCACTATCTTTACTTTCAATTTAGGATATCAATTGATTAAATCGAATCAGTTCAATCTCATCAATACCTGACGTCATTGACTTACTTTTATTTGTATTCTCATGATTTGCATCAATATTTTTTGATTTTGTTGGTTTGTTTTATAAAATTTTATCTCATTTCTTCTCTGTAGTCTTAATCCACAGGGACAGTGTTTATTCATCACACATCCTGCCTTCTTTCTCGCTTCATTACTCTACAGATTTACGCCATTCATTCTTTTTAAGGTTCTCATCTATTAGTATACAATTTATTTTCCTTATTTCCCTAAAGGATTTAATTCATTCCCCACGAACAATTTATTTCCATTTATTACTGCTGTGAGACATTTTCAAATATCTCTGTTATTGTCCTTCACAGACAATTACTTGTTTCACCTGTTCAATCATTTCTAGCATGTTTGTTTTACAGTAAGTTTCTTTCTATTTTTACTTCCTAGACACACACACACACACACACGGATAATAATGCAAATATATTTGTGAGTATGCATGTATGTGTATATGTAGGTATGTGTGTATGTATATATAAATATATATATATATATATGTATGTACAAATATATATATATATGTATGTATATATATATATTTATATATATATATATATATACATATACATCCAAACAAATATATATTTATAAATACATATGCATTGTATATATATATATATATAAACACACACACAAACGCACACACACATATATATGCATACAAATATGCATATATGAATATTTATGTATAGTGTGTGTACATACATACACACACACACACATATATATATATATATATATATATATTATATATATATATGTATGTATTTATATATGTATATATATATATATATATATATACATACTTCGTATGTACATATTTAATTTTTATATATGTTTAAATCCTCTCTATCTATCTATATTTAATTTCATTGGGGACACCTTCTAATGCATTTTTATTATTATTAAGAGATATTTTTCAAATTTCTGCTAAGTCTGAATTGTTTGCTTCCAACTACTTTTCATTTATCCAAGCAAAATCAAACAATTTTTTTTATATCCAAAACTTCAACATATATGCACTTACTCTGCTGTAATATATCATGCATGCATAGCTAATATCAATTTATTTATTTGTTTCATCTATATTACCATATATATATATATATATATATATATTATATATACATACATATGTGTGTGACAGTGGGGTGTACATATATACACACATCTATACCGATTGATTCTATGACAAATTTTCCCATGCTAGCATGGAGTGACAAGATTTATTGAAGTAGTCTTCTATAGCTCGATGCCCTTCCTGTTACCGACTTTAATTTTTATTTCATTGGCTTTTTCATAAAAACATTCCCTCAAGTTCAGAATGTATTGTTTACAGGAACCATAAACAAGAGCTATATATAAATAAATATATACATAAGTAAGCACATAAATGCAAAACTAGACAGAAAAAATTAGTACCCAAATACCAAAAGTAAAGTAATATAAAAGCATCATGTTTTTGCAGCTTTAATAGAAGAAGTATGTGTGTGTGTGTGTGTGTGTGTGTGTGTGTGTGTGTGTGTGTGTGTGTGTGTATGAGGTGCATTCAAAAGAGATATCCAATTTTATTTATTCCTGCCAAAAGTAATGTTGTGTGGGCAAAATCCTCTGGGTGGGAAGAGATGCCACCCTTCCTGCTCATATGTGATAATTTTTGCACCAGTAGTCCTCGACAGTTCCTGGCTTTTATGCCAAATGTACAGATGTGTAGTGCTTGCTTGTCAGATTTCCACTTGCATGCAAGATGACAGAACATTTAGCAGAGATACTGGATCAAGTTTTGCCAAAAGCTTGGCAATACTCAAGCAAAACCCATCCAGAAGATTCGTTAAGTGTGAAACTCAGATCAAGGAGTGGTACAACTGCCTCAGACATGGCTGTGCCTCAGTGGAGATGCGGCATGCTCAGGCAGATAACCCACAAGCAGTAATGAGCAGGGTATCTGACTTGCTAGAAAGAGCAGTTAAAACTCCAAGCCACCAATTGTTGTAATTCTGAAAGTGATTGGAAAATAAAAGTATTAAAGTAAAAGTTTTTATTTTCCAATCACTTTCGGAATTACAACATTTGGTGGCTTGGAGTTTTAACTGCTCTTTCTAGTGAGTCAGATATCCTATATATATATATATATATATAGGTAAACAGTAACAATAATTACAGACATGGACAAGAACATGAAACACCACAGAGACGACACAAGAACCACAGGACGGGACATTCGAAGCCCTCAGTCATCAGTCAAGAACCAGATCATCTTAGCAATTTCGGCTGATTAATCTTGAGATTGCTCCGATATGGCCAGCCCGCCAAGGGAAATCTAAGCCAAGCGCATTAGATCCCCTGGAAGAAAGCTTCGAATGTCTACAACGAAAGGACGGAAACCAGATCGAAGTACACAAACAAAAATACAGAATACGTGACACCAATAAGAATACAAAAACGTAAAAACAATAACGGTAAAAATAAAAAATAAAAAATAAACAACAAAACAAAACCAGGACGTAGGACAAGGGTCTTTCGACAGGACGATTTGAGAATGGGGCTGGCTTGTGAAGTTGTGCCTAAAGGCCACGGGGAGACGAACAAATCCGTGTTGCTTCTGAGGCTGCTGAAAACGAAAAGAGCGCTCAACAGCGGCTAGCTACACACACACAAATATATATACGTATGCACACACACACACACACACACACACACACACACACACGTATATACATACATGTGTATGTGTGTGTGTGTGTGTGTGAAGCCCTTTGTATCTGAGATTTCTGCAATTAACTGTATTTCTTCATACTTCTTTTCATTATTTTGTTATTCTCCAGTGTTATTGCGGGGAATTGGTATTCTTTCTTTGATGTTCTTCCCTTTGTCTTCTCTTTGCTGCATGGTAGCAAATAACTGTTATTGTTATTCAAGACATGGTTTTCCTCAAATTAAATATTGTGTCCTTTTAGGTTTGCAACAAAATTAGTTTTTGTATGGTTATAATTGTCTGTTTCTAGTTGTATCTCATTATTCAGCATTGTATATTTTAGAGTTTGGTACATTGCCAGTATCTCCATGTCCCCTTTAGATTTCTTAATGGCCTATGTATAGCAGAAAATTTGGTTGTTTTATAAAACGTCTCAACTGTTGGTTTCCTAACATCTCAGTTACTTTGCACCAGGTCAACCTTTATCAAAGCCACTGTTTGATTAAAAATAGCTGAGATACCTTCAGCAATGTACTCAATTATATAAACCCCAGAATGTCATTTGTGATTGTTGGGAGGATTTGAATTCAGAACATAAAAGGATATGGCTAAATACAACAAGGTAGTTTGTTCAATGCTATTCTAGTTCTTCTCCAGAATTACATTACCCTATGTATATTTTCTTTTTATTTAAGATGGCACTGAGTAATCTGAGAGTGATGTGGCTCTTATTTCAGCATATTTATAGATTATAGATGTAGAAGCACCTGACAACAACAGTGACAAAAATAAATCGTTTTATTATAGTCACAAGGCCTAAAATGCCAGGGATAAGGGGCTACAACCACAGTGGCCAACTGATACTTATTTTATCAACCCCCAAAAAGATGAAAGACAATGTCAGCCTCAGCTGCATTGGAACTCAGAATGACAAAGAACTGGAAGAAATGCCATTTGACATACTAATGATTCTGTCAGCTTACTGCCTTAAATAATAATAATAATAATAATAAAAATAAAAATAATAATAATGATAATAACAATAATAATAATAATAATAATAATAATAACAATAATAATAATAACAATAATAATAATAATAATAATAATAATAATAATAATAATAATAATAATGGTGGTAATGGAGTAGTAATAGAAGCAACAGAAGTAATGCAACACATGAAGACGTTCCCCCCACCCACCTTTGTATATGTTTTTTTCTCACATCTCCCTTTCTTCCCTTTGCCTTTTATGTAAACCCTCTCACAAATTATAAAGTGTTCTTGTAATGTCTCCACCATCATTTGCCATAGCCGTAAATGAAAGAAATCATCATTATCATTATTACTATTATTACTATTATTATTATTATTATTATTGAAGGTGAGAATCATTACAGAACACAGTGACATTTGTTCTGGCTTTATGTTCTGAGTTTGAATGCTACAAAGGTCAACTTTGCTTTCCATCCTTTTGGGGGGTTGATGAAATGAGTACTAGTCAAGAACTGGGGTTGATGTAACCAACTAGTTCCTCCTTCAAAATTGCAGGCCTTGCGCCTAAAGTGGAATACATCATCATCGTCATCATCATCATCATCATCATCATCGTCGTCGTCGTCGTCGTCGTCATCATATAAGTTTTATTAAATGATAATTTAATTAGCAAGGACGTTAATTTGAGGTTTGGTGACAACAAATCTCAGATTTTCTTAAGATTCCTGTTATTCATTAGATTAGCAAGCTAATCAAGCAGCATCTGAAAGTTGCAATTATAAACAAAAGGTTGTGAGACACCTTGAAATGGCCAATTGAATATGAATCATTTAAATACCAGTGTTTAGAAAGAGCTAGTGACAGAGAGAAAAAGATTAGATGGGGAACTAATTAACAAGCCAGAAAAAGTCCATGACCAATGTGTCCATGGCAAAAATGGCCTTCAACCATTTCCTCAACAGTTGATATAAAGACTGCATTGTTAGAACTAGTGCACATGCACCAAAACAATTGGGACCAGGAGCATGTGTGGCATAGGCATGATGTTAAAACAGAACCACATTCCAGTCTTTGACTGGATTTGAATGGTGTACCCTGTAAGGTTTATGGTTATATGCTAGACTTTGTTTGGCAACATCTTGGCAAATGTCTGCTGCAACTGGCTGCAGAACATAATTCTCAGTTCTATAGAGTATGTTAATGTTGCTGTGGAAAGATGCTAGCAAAAGAGGTATTATAGATAATTCCTTACTGATAACTCTACCAAATGCAAAGCCAAGGTGTTTGCAAAGATATCAGCACTTGTCACTGATGGTTTGACTAGGGAAGTACATGTTCAATCTCCCAATAGATCAATCAACAACAACTTCTCATTTATGCAATACATGATAGAATGGAGTGGGTAACCAATCTAGTATTGGTGGGGTCCTGATCAATTTGGATCAACCATCATTACTTGACAGCAGTCCAAAAAGCAGCTAGTTTTGGACCTGTTTTCAGAGGCTGGATTGCAGCAATGCATAGCAGTTCTTGTTCAGTGGTCAAAATAAACAATCACTTCTTGGAAACCTCTCATATTTGCTTACCTAGTCCTTCAAGGATGTCCTTTCTCACCACTTACGTATGCACCAGTTTTTGAGCCATTGCTGTGGTAGTTAGAATTATTGAGGAGCATTTCTTTTGAGCTGGGTTGTGGGAGAGCCATATCAACACCACCATAGTAGTGTCAGACATCGTGGAGGTGAATTTAGTTGGCTTGATTTTGAAGTAATACAAGGTGATGGTAGGAGCAAAGATAAATCCAGATATGTTGGTGAGCTTGTGACTCAAACTCTTGAGAGGCAAGTCTAATACATTGAAAAAACATAGTAGGTTGCAACAAAGATAGATCAGTTAAAATATTTGGGTCTGGTTTGTTCAAAGTCCTCCAATGCATATGAACTTTGATGATGTTATGAGCAAGGGGGGCACAGATGAGGTTAGAGGAAGTATCTATGTGAGGTTAAGTAGCAGTTGTGATGTTCATCATAACTTACCAACTAACTGTTGTGTCTTGCATATGTCCCTGGAAGGCCAGATTTGAAGCTTCTGCTTTTGGAAGGAACACATTTCACTGATCAGATGATCCACCTGTTTTCAGCATCTCCTGGAACAAACGGTGTGTTCAGCCACACACTGTGATAATAGCCACAATGTTATTGCTGCAGAGAATGGCTATCGATACTTGTAGCATCCACCCCACCTTGTGGGGCTCATATCTCAGATAGGCTGCCATTATCCCGATTTTGCATAGAAAATTGGTATTTTGAGGTTAGAGAATACCTAACGTCTCAACAGCAACTGAAGCAAACAGACAGTGGCCAACTAGGCACCCTGTATTTATTGATTTTCTTTCCTCTACATCATGCGGGGTGACACCTTGGTTTGCAGTCAATGCAGCAAGGTTGACACTGATAGTTTGGATGTATATGACTGGTGTATGTTGGTGTTGTTATTGTTGTTGTAGTTTCTGCTTCATGTCACTATAAATAAATGTTCATTTTGTTATTTTGCTCCTGGTAGGTCAGGATGATGCAGACCTAAGATCAAAACCATATCTATTTCTTTACTACCCACAAGGGGCTAAACACAGAGAGGACAAACAAGGAAAGACAAACGGATTAAGTTGATTATATCGACCCCAGTGCGTAACTGGTACTTATTTAATCGACCCCGAAAGGATGAAAGGCAAAGTCAACCTCGGCGGAATTTGAACTCAGAACGTATCGGCAGACGAAATACATCTAAGCATTTCGCCAGGCGTGCTAACGTTTCTGCTAGCTCGCCGCCTTCAAAACCATATCAGTCACATCCACCCTGTTTGTTCCCTTCCCAAGCATCAAACAATAACATTCAATGATGCATAAGATATATCTTTATATTGAAAACATCACAGATTTTACAGATATTTAGTTGCTATTTCTTGCTGGCTGAACAGAGCTGTAGATTCCAACTTTATGTCAACTGGTTACACTGATTCACATTTGGAATCAATTATTTCAAATCTTGCTGGGAAAAGATATTTGAAGATTTCTTTTGTTCCTCTAAAATGGATAAACTACATGCATAACACATCACCAACACCAAGTTGATGTCAGATGATTATATCATCTCCTTTTACAAACCCATGCTTCTATCTCTGAAAATAAAAGATTACTTTTATTGATTCTGTTGGAAGTAAGGTTGCTGAAGAACACCTATTGAGGAATGAATTATTTATGACATGGAGCTAGATCAACTTTGAGATGTTCAGGTATAAACATCATACATATGCACACACACACACATGTGTACAAACACACACAAACATGCATATGCACATGTTAATATACATGCAGTCCTCTCACCTGTCAGATATTGTCAAACCATATAATCTATGCCACCATGGAATATGGGTGGTAAATGAAAATGAGGATGATGATACATACATGCATATATGCATACAGATACATGCACATGCACACACACACGCACACATACACATACACACAGGATGTCCCCCCAAAATGTATACACACTTTGAATAAAGTCAATGGTTATTAAACTATATTTTATTTTCAAAATTTAACAGAATCTACAGAAAAAATTTAATGTTTGTTATGAATGTCTGTTTATCAACTGACTACCATTCTTGTCCAGGCATTGCTGATATTGTGAAATCAAAGAATCTCAAACATCAAGAAACATTTAATTTAGTATTTTCACACTCACGCATTCAATAGTTGGCCTCAATCCATTTGATTGTTGCCAGTTTTGTACCATAAACTTTATTGTTTAAATATCCCCATTAAAAAGCCTCTAGCGGTGTGAGGTCTTGTAAATGTGGAGGGTATTCAATTGAAACTCTTTGTCTAATCCACCTGTTTGTCAAAATCTCACAAGTTCAGCACTTACATTACTGTAGTAGAGTGGGGGATGCCCCATCTTACTGAAACTAAAATTTCACATCATAAAAGTTCTCTTTAATGCTTGGAACAACAAGTTGGTGCTGCAAGTTCAAGTAAATGGGTCCACTCACAGTAATGCCAAAAAAAAAAACAAAACAAAAAAAAAAACAAAGGAAAAGTATACTTTATCTTTTTGATGATAAGCTTCACCCTCATAAATCAATATGATGTTCCTCCATAATATACAGATTCACAGATCCCTTGTATGTGCAGTTGTAGTGGTTCTTTGAGCCATTATATTTAAATGTATCCTCATGACTTCAAACAGTCTATGTTATAAAATGTGCATCTTCTACATATCTTGTTAAGTATCATTCACAAAACTCCACAATTCTGACCAGTTTATCTTCACTGAGATCATGGACTATTCTTGCAATGCAACTTTTCCAATTACAGCACTACAAAGTGCAATGGATGCGCATTTTTGAATTTCCTTTCCCATGACTCACTTGCTGCACAGATTTTCTTCAATTCTGGCGGTGCATCAGTATGGCCGCAGCTCTGAGCTGAAATGTAAAAAAAAAAAAATTCTGGCATTATATTATCAGCATCTTTCCTTGCTTTGTAGGGCTTATCAGTGCCCATAGTCTTCCAGAATGTTTCTTGTGGACGTTCTGAACAGTCCCATCTGCTTCAAACTTATCTCTAATTCAAATGATGGCAAGTTCATCATCATCATTATCATCATTTAACGTCCACCTTCTATTCTAGCATGTGTTGGATAGTTTGGCAGGAGCTGGCTAGGCAGACTGCACCAAACATTTGTGTCTGCTTCAGCATGGTTGTTATAGTTGGATGCCCTTCCTTGCACCAACCACTAAGCAGAGTGGACAGAATGCTTTTTATGTGGCACTCACACAAGCAAGATCAGTTTTGACATGGATCTAACTGCTTTACAGTGGATGCTTTTTATGTGGCACCAACACTGGCAGGGTCACCAAGTAATTTACAAGACAAAGATCCTTTAAGAAGAGAGGGGGAATTGGAGAAGGTGTAGGTAAATCCATTTCAGGCTGACTGCTAAACTATCTTTACACATCAACTGTACTTTCAAATTTCTACTTGTGCTTAAGGATAAATCTCTTTTGTTCAAAGCTTGGTCTGGCTTCCTTAATTATACCTGATGGGTGAAATCTAGAGGGAATGAGAATTAAGTTAGCTGTTAAAATGTGTATACACTATTTGGAACACTTAGTGTGTGTGTGTGTGTGTGTGTGCACGTGTATAAACAGCTTTATGGATCTCATTGCTTCAGAACTTCTACAACACACAGGTGCTATGAGAAAATTTTCATCCCTCTGAATTGAATAAATATGCATACAAATGCACAAAATCCCATGTAAAAGTATATAGACATACATATGAAAGATGAGTGCACAGTGATTTTTATGTAAGGAACATCTATCTATCTATCTATCTATCTATCTATCTATCTATCTATCTATCTATCTATCTATCTATCTATCTATTTATCTATCTCATCTATCTATCTATCTAATCTATCTAATCTATCTATCTAATCTATCTAATCTATCTAATCTATCTATCTATCTAATCTATCTATCTAATATATCTATCTGTCTATCTGTCTATCTGTCTATCTATCTATCTGTCTATCTATCTATCTAATCTATCTAATCTATCTATCTATCTATCTGCCTGTCTATCTGTCTGTCTCTCTATCTCTCATTCTCTTCTCTCTCTCTCTCTCTCTCTCTCTATCCAGGCATACATGTGTGTGTGTGGAAGGAGGAATGTATACATAGGTATGTATCTATATACATGTATAAGTACATATGCACACATGCATATATTATCATCATCATGACCATAATCTTTTTAAATCTGCAATCCCCTGATGGCATAGGGCATGGGTTAAATAAATTAGAAGCCACTTCTAGCTGCTATGTTCCATTTTTGACAAGGATCTGTAGACCATTTCAGAGAGTGGACTGGATGCGATTGATCATGGCACCAGCACTAGAGTGGCTACCTTGTACTTAGAAAGATTTCTCAATCTTCTCTAACATGTTATTCATGTTCATTCATTCCTTTATAACAGTCGGTTGTTTCCTCCTTGGCATGTAGAAGAGAGAATGGTAAGAAATGTCAGTAAAAAAAAGAAAAAGGATGATTGAAAGGAAGTAATAGATGCAAACCCAGAAGGATAAGAGTTGCAGGTGATAGAGTAAGCAAAAAAGGTAGAGAAAGAGAGAGAGAGAGAGATGGACAGATGCACAAATTATTTTGGTGAGGAGATTGAATAGAAACAGTGTGAGCTGTGTGAAATGGGAAGGGATAGAGAAGGTGGTAGGGGGAGATATAGAGTGACAGAAAAGGAAAAGTGAGTGACAGAGGAGAGAGTAAAGGGTTGATGGTGATAGTTCTAAAGAAGGGAGGATGATAATAGAGGTATTGAATACAGATCGATCCATTGTGGTGCTATCCCTCATTACAATAAGTGGCATGATTTGAGAGAGAGAACGGGTGATTATAGAAAGACACATTGATAAGTGTAGTGATAAAGAAGACACTTATTTATTTTGAGATGCTCTGTTTCTTTCAATTAATTTTAATTATAACAAAGGATTTAGTAAAATAATTTAGTTATCAATAATCTAGGGTTAAAAGCATAAATCGTGACTAAAGTTTGGTGGAAGATTTTAATTCAAAACTTATGAAAACTAAGCATTTGTACTACAGAGCCAGAGGCGGTTTCAGCTGGGTTGGTATCGAAAGGGTTAAAGGGTTAAAGAGTGTTTGGCATTAGGAAGGACATCCAGCTGTAGAAACTCTACCAGATCAGATTGGAGCCTGGTGCAGCCATCTGGCTCAGCAATCCCCAGTCAAACCGTCCAACCCATGCCAGCATCGAAAGCGGACGTTAAACAATGATGATGATTATGATGATATATATATATATATATATATATATATATATATATATATATATATATATATATTATATATATATATGTATGTATGTATGTCTGTATGTATGCATATATGTATATGTATGTATATACACAGGATTCTTTTAATGATCACTATTTTAATTATAATTATTATTTGATCGTGTTTTAATGTGAAATACACAAAGGAGAAAATCTATTTAAAACATGAAGATTTTTA
>NC_043004.1:21082977-21122977 GCF_006345805.1 Octopus sinensis
ATCTGTTGCTGGACTAAAGAGTCATTTCTGGTTACATAACACACAGACTATCTCTAACCATCCTCTAGTAATTCTAAACTGTAAATAAGCTCCAAATTAACTGTAAGTTTGTGTGTTGTTGGCTTTTAACTGGTTTGGGACCTCTGTGTGCGTACTCTGCCAGTGCTGTCATACCCAATTAACAAGTCAACAGCAATCATCATCATATACATACATACTTACATAAATAATGCATACATACATACATACATGCATAAAATATATAGATACATATGCACATACACACATATATAGTATTGTTCAATTGTAGGATTCATTAGAATTCAGGTATTTCAGCATGCAGGACACCAGGAACAGTTGGGTATTCATCTCTATGTACATGCAGACAAGCATATTTACATACATACAGTTTTATATATATATATATATATTATATATATATATATATGTAAAATAATATGTGACAATTATTCGGTAGCCAAGATAAAACTCTGAGTTTCGGATGCCGAGGTGGAAATCCACACCACCATCTCTTCAGTTATCATCATCATCATCATCATCGTTTGACGTCCGTTCTCCATGCTAGCATGGGTTGGACGGTTCGACCGGAGATCTGGGAACCCAGAAGGCTGCACCAGGCTCCGGTCTTATCTGGCAATGTTTCTACAGCTGGATGCCCTTCCTAACACCAACCACTCCGTGAGTGTAGTGGGTGCTTTTTACATGCCACCTGCACTGGTGCCAGGCGAGGGTGGCATCGGCCATGGTCGGATTGGTGCATTTTACGTGCCACCTGCACGGAAGCCAGTCGAGGCGGCACTGGCTTTGGCCACGATTCGGATGGTGCTTTTTACGTGCCACCGACACGGAAGCCAGTCGAGGCGGCGCTGGCATCAGCCTCGATTCAGATAGTGCTTTTTACGTATCTCCAGTCCAGGGGTCCTGGCATCTGCCGGGTGCCAGTCATAGGATTGGTTCAATTTCGATTCCGATTTCACTTGCCCCAACAGGTCTTCGCAAGCAAAGGGGGGTTGGCATAGGTGCCTGTCATCGGATGAGGTTCGATATCAACTTCGCTTGCCTCAACAGGTCTTTGTGTGTCCAAGGGAGGAAAGGCATGCATAAGTGGGCTGGACTCACTTGTCCTGCCTGGTCTTTTCACGCACAGCATATTTCCAAAGGTCTCGGTCGCTGGTCATTTCCTCAGTGAGACCTAAAGTTCGAAGGTCGTGCTTCACCACCTCGTCCCAAGTTTTCCTGGGTCTACCTCTTCCACGGGTTCCCTCCACTGCTAGGGATTGGCACTTTTTCACACACCTATCTTCATCCATTCTCACCACATGACCATACCAGCGCAATCGTCTCTCTTGCACACCACAACTGATGCTCCTTAGGTCCAACATTTCTCTCAGGGTACTAACGCTCTGTCGAGCATGCACACTGACATTACACATCCATCGGAGCATACTGGCTTCATTGGCCAGATATATATATATATATAACGCTCGAAATTCAGAGTCGATAGACAGCTGACAACTGATGAAGGCTCCTTTCTCTGTTTTAACTTATCCTGTTTTCCATTTTTTTCTTGCTGTTTATGTATTTCATTCATTTTCCCCTCATTTGTTTACATGTTTCGTGTTATTTGCACCATTGGTGATGTCTATAAGCACGTATGCATGTATATATATATATATTATTTATTATATATACATACATATATACATATAAATATATGTATATATATATGAAGTATTTTGCCTGGACTGATAATCCCTTTCATATATATATACATTTATTGTAAAATCTGTTTGCCAACATAAATTGGAAGTCCTAATCAGGACGATGTTACTACCTTTTTTAGCACCTGGAAAACATCTTTTCCAGCTGGCTACTGATGCACAACTGTGTCCTTTTACCTAGAAGAAGGGAGCTAATGTCCCCACTCAGTCTTAAACAGTACTTGCAGGCCATGGTTTCTGGGTTATTTTCTTCATCAGCATAGGATAACTATTGGCTAGAAATGGCTGCACTTGGCCATGTTCGAGGTATATACTTTTAAAGTGACACACTGTAACTGATCTTGTAAAGAGGAAAACAATTAATTTTAAATCTCTGAGTGAGAAATAAGTAGTAACAATACTACAGTGTAATTTGCCAATGTATTTCTTGCTCAGAGATTTAAAACTAATTGTTCTCCTCTTCATGAGATCAGTGACTGTGTGTAACTTTAAAAGTATATACCTTGAATAAGGCCTAGTGCTGCCATCTCTAGCCAATGGTTGTCCTGTGCCAATGAAGAGAAATAATCCAGAAACCATGGCCCACAGGTACCATTTAAGGCTGAGTGGGGACACTAGCTCCCTTCTTTGAGGTATAAGGATGCAGTTGTGTGTCAGTAGCCAGCTGGAAAATATGTTTTCCTGGGGCTAAGAAAAGCTAGTAACATTGTCCTAATCAGGACTGCCACTTTACGTTGGCAAATAGATTTTACCCTGTAGTACTGTTACTACTTACTTCTCACTCGGAGATTTAAACTAATTGTTTTCCTCTTTATATATATATTCATATATATATATATATATATTATATATATATATATATATATGTATGTATATATAAGGTATAATCAACTCTGGCAAAATATTCATAAGCTCTCTGTAGAAGAATATTCAATGGCCTAACAAATATGTCCCATGATAGATGTGAAAATCCAGGTATTCTGAACTCAACAAACTCTCACCAGGCAAATTGTAAATCCATGGTATAATTGCCAAGTGAAATTGGTATGTTGCTACTGAATGATATAGAAAATGCATACAGGTAATGCATTTTACACATTCATTGAAGGCTTACATATTTTTCTTATAAATATTTGAATGGTCTAGTTCAAAGTTCTGTAGTTGAATCTTATTAATTAAGCGATCCATAATCAATCAACTGAAACAATAGAGAACAGTGCCATACTTTTATCTACTTCAGACCCACAAAAAACTGACTATCAAAAGAAAGGAATTCGATGAAAAATGGAATTATTTGAAAGCATGGTCATCTACTTTAAGTGAGTATCTAACAGGCAACAGAGAAGGAGAGCTGTGATAACAGCAGACATCAAACAATTGTAAATTTGACCATGAAAATTGAAAACTGTTATCTTCCCCTATTGTTCAAGATTGTTGCAGACAATGGAGGACATTGTTCTGAAAATTACTACTACATACACATGCAGAACAAAGTAGAGAGTGAGGTAGATACATACTTGTATGTGGAATTCTAACTTATTAAATATGCCACTAGCACTAAAGTACTGAACAAGCAGAAAGGAAGGAGTAATATGTTAGGACAAAGACAAAAAAAATTGACAGATGATGATATGCTGAATTATTTAAACAGAAAGAACTCACTTTTCACTATATATTAATATAATCAGCTTCCAGTAAATAATTCAGAGGATAATATTAATAAACAGAATTCAATAAGAAACCATAATATAATATAGTAACTGGAGGTAAACTAAAATGATAATGCCTTAAAAAATGAGGTGGAGAAGATTAATATAAACGATAAAGAATAATTAGAAAATTTAATGGAATCTAAAGTGAAGATCTTGTAAATATAAAACATAGAAAAGCTCAGTTAAGAAAATCCCCTAATACCTAGAAAATAGATCAGTAGAATATCTCTTAATACAGTAACTGTCATCTGCCTTCCTGGTTCGGTACTTTAGTGCCAGAAGCATATTTAATAAGTTAGAATTCAAGCTTCCTGATGCAAATGCATATCTATCTCACCCTCTATCTTGTTCTGTGTGTGCCTGTGTGTGTAATATATATACATATGCACACACACACACACCCATATACATACACACACTTAGAAATATGTATATACCTACAAATAAATATATATATATATATATATATATATATATATACATATATATATGTGCATTATGTAATAGAATGTGCAAAAGTTTCACTGGGCTCAAGAGTCATACAAGGGCCTCACATTGCATCAACAATGACGCATTTCAGTGATTCTTTCTAGCAATGGCTTTGCTTGTATATGAAAAATCAGCTAAGATATATATGTGTGTGTGTGTGTTTAATTTTATTTGTTAGAGAATAAAAATTCTAGCATAACAGGGGTTCAAATTATTCTCAATGAGGAAATATATACACACACATATATATATATGCATACATATATATATACACACGTGCATGCATACATATATATATATATATATATATATATATATATATATATACATATATACACATATATACACATATATACATACATATATACACACACATGCACTTATACACACACACGCAAAATAATAAAATTGTTTACCTATTATATGAATGTACTATCAGTAATATGAAACACATGAGGAGCATATGTGTCTGGCTGGAAGTCAATAAGTCATCATTTATGATGATAAAACATTAAATATACATTTTATCAGAACTAGCTATGCAGAAAAATATTCAAGATGGAGATCAAATTGCCAAATTCTTGCTTTTTGAATTATTTATTGCTTTTGTTTCATGTTCTGGTTTCCTTTGTTATATTTTGTTGTTGTATATTTTGATTTTGTTTATTGCTTCAGTAATAAATCTGTCGATTTCTTGTTGTTTTTTTTTATGTGTAATAAAATGCAAGCAATAATGCTCAATTTGCAGCTAATCAATACATAATATATATATGCAGCAGAATCACAGGCAATCAATACATTTGAATACATAGCAACAGAAGGACAGTAATCATGATCTTTTACCAGGGTCTCTGTGACTGAGGAACAGGAGAGAAGTTATTATCATTTAGTGACCTGCTCAAAATATTTACAGTGGAGCAGGTAGTGAGCTGACAGAAACATTAGCGTGCTGGGCAAAATGCTTAGCGGTATTTCGCCTGCCGTTATGTTCTGAGTTCAAATTCCGCCGAGGTTGACTTTGCCTTTCATCCTTTCGGGGGCGATAAATTAAGTACCAGTTACGCACTGCGATCGATATAATCAACTTAATCTGCTTGTCTGTCCTTGTTTGTCCTCTCTGTGTTTAGCTCCTTGTGGGTAGTAAAGAAATAGGTATTTCATCTGCCGTTACATTCTGAGTTCAAATTCCACCAAGGTTGACTTTGCCTTTCATCCTTTCGGGGTCGATAAATAAAGTACCAGTTATGCCCTGGGGTCGATGTAATTGACTTAATCCCTTTGTCTGTCCTTGTCCCCTCTGAGTTTAGCCCCTTGTGGGCAATAAAGAATTATATTTACAGTGGAGGGGATTGTACTAAAGACAACCAATGGCCATATAATGCTGTCAAACTTAGTGATAGGATAGATATTATGGCTATATCTGAAGGACAGGTATGGCACCACCTTATAGGGTTCTGTACAATTTATGTCAATCCAGTTTTACTCTCACGGTCTTGGGCTTTAGCTGCTTGGGCTGAAAACACTTGCCTGATGTGCAGTACAGCAAGATCGAACCTGCAATCACCAGGTCGCAAATTGAACTCCTAAACCAAGGATTCTCAACCATTTTTTAACTATGAACCTCCTTTGATTTCTGCTTTGCTCGGTTGGACCATGGACTATTATGGCCATTCAGTTTTAGGAAAAAATCCTTTATATTTATGCATGGCTGTGTGGTAAGAAGCTTGCTTCCCAACCACATCACAATTTGACAAATGTCTTTTACTATAGTCTCAGGCCAACCAAAGCCTTGTGAATGGATTTGATAGATGAAAACTGAAAGAATCCTGTTGTATGTATGTGTATATAAGTATGTATATGTATATATATATATATATATATATATGTATGTGTGTGTATGTACACACACACATATCGTTGCTATTATGGAAAAGTGTTGTATATCCAAAACATTGCTTTTTCAGAAAATGAAAAAATAGTTTCACCCTTCCATAGCAAAACTGTTGTACTACACTTTGAGAATTTTTTGTGTGTTGGCATCTGAAGCAGCTGGAGATATGATAGTTTGACCAAAAGAACTGGCTATTGCAAGCAAAAATAAATATTGAAAAAAGTGCATTTGGCCAAATTTGGACATACAACAGTTTAACATAATAGCAATGTCATATATATATATATATACATACACACACACACACACACACACACACACACACACACATATATATATATATATATATATATATATATATATATATATATATATATATATATATATATGTCTATGTATATGCATGTATGCATGTATATATGTATATGTATATGCATGTATGTGTGTATATATGTATGTATGCATGTATCTGAACTAACAAATTCATTCTATGACCAGCAAGGCTTGTAGAATCATGAAGGTGCATATGCTGTTGATATTTGAATGTTTGTAAATGCTGTGGTTCATGTATTTACCTGATGAAAATGGTCTTTTCTAATGATGTAATGTCTCCATTAATCAATTAAAATTTCGTTGGTGACAGCTCTAGTGAATTAACACATTAAGTATCTGTTGTTATTTATTTATAATTCACCCCTCTTTGAACCTTCTTGCATGTTCCGAAGTATATTACGGACCATATATTTAATACAATGTGCGTTTCTTGATTAGCCCAAGCGCTATTGATATACCCAGTTGGGTTCAATTAATTGTATACATAACCTGAATATCTTTCTGCATGTACTTCAGTAGCAGCATATTCATCTATCGTTGTTGTCTACTCATTTTAATTTTGACCCAACCCTTACCTTTTTAAGTGCCTAGTTCACTTGAATCCTGATATTTTATACATATATATATATATATATATATATATTTATATATATGTAGGTATGTACGTGTGTATGTAAAGCTGGACTCAAGAGTCATCTTCGTAGTCATAAAGTGAGACAGATGAGTGACAACCTGGCCACTAGTGGTGGTGTAACACACCATACTAATAAAATCTGTCGGGCATGTGGAAGAGAGTGTAATTCAGCAGGAGGACTTAAACGACATGCATAGGTACATGAAGTCCAGTTACAACTACAGCTGGCTATTACTGGTAAAGGTATTAGTTGCTAATTCTGTACAAGACATTGTAGATCTTTAGCTGGGCTAAAAAGTCACATTCGATCACAGCACCAGTAACAGTTAAGCTTCGGGCAATGGCCATACTCGATAACGAGGGGCAGCCATAATAATGCATGTATGTATGTATATGTGTGTGCGTGTGCCCCTGTGTTTGTGTTTGTCCCCACCACCACCACCACCACTTGACAACCGGTGTTGATGTGTGCAAGCCTGAAACTTAGCGGTTTGGCAAAAAACTGATAGAATATGTACCAGGTTTAAAGAATAACTGCTGTGGTCAATTCATTCAACTAAAGGTTTAAGGCTGTGCCCCAGCATGGCTGCAGTATAATGACTGAAGCAAATAAAAGAAATATCATTAGGAATTGTATACAAAAATTATTAAGATATTTTGTGCATTGTAGAAGTTTGATCAATTCTTTTACTGATAAATTTTAACAACAAAATCTTATGTGGACTTGAAATGGCCATATGGAGCCCATTTAAGGACCACTGGTCTAAAACATACATCTGTATATACACTATTACTGTCATATACACATATAAATTGCCATACACATAAATGAACAAGCATACACATAAATTGCTATATACATATAGATACGCATAATTTGTCATGTATATATTACACATATTGCTCTATCTACTCATTAAATATATAAATCGTCATATACACACACTTATACATAAATCATTTCCTTACTTTGGTAATAATGGTTTAGATTTTAACTAGCTGAATGATCCGGAACTACCTGAGTTAATGCTGTTCTTATTCAGATTAGTAAACAATGAATATAAAGACATTCTCATTATTGTTTCAAAATATCTATATTTTATTAAGAAATATCCAAATTGTAATGACAATAGAATTTAGAATTGAACATCTATCAATGATGAAGTGCCTCAGGGTAAACAATATCCATTGTGAAATTTTTTGTTGGTGTTAAAATGAATAAATTGTTGCAACTTCTAGCTCTTGAGCAAGCAACATGGAGTTGGCTGTGGGAGAAGCATGTGGTAGAGTGATCAAGTGCAAATACCTTGAGGGATTGACCCTGGGATTTGTTAATTGAAATTCCAAAACTTAGTTTGATCGGAAACTGAAGCATCTTAAATTCAAATGGAACATCTGTAGGTATGAGAGGAATTTTTGGAATAAAGATATTTTCTCCTTTCTGACTACCTGTTATGATTGTTGCCTGTTTCATGGGGCTTCATGGAAGTAACAATTAAGTGAGTTCCATTATGCAGGTGAGATGGGTCAAGATTCCTAAGAAACATAATGGGAGCACCCAGTTTTAGTGTCAAGTTATGTGGTGGCATTCCAGTAGGTTTAAGTGTGTTCAGGAATTCAACAGGGTATTGAACAACCTGATCTTGATCAACTGTTGTCAATTTATTGAAAAGATATTTCTGATGTATCTGTTAACTTTTGAAGAAGTTCATGATTGAGTTTATCAACCATTTCATTAGTTGGAGCTAGTATAGCTCTTTCACATAGCCAGTTTACACTAGTGTAATTGACAGATAAATTAGGAAGTACTTTATCCCTAAGAGAAAGTATCATTTGACCGCATGTAATTTCATATAGCTGAAGTCTTGAGTTGAATGTTAGTATACCATTACCAATCTTAAGCAACTCGTATGATCACCTTGTAGAAGTACTCTGATGTTGCTTGTAAGATGAAGTTTTTTCATGTCTCCAAAGATGCAATTTTTTGAGGCATACATTGACCTCCTCAGCTTTTGATCTTTTGAGAATAACTGGCAATGTTTGATGAAAATCTCCTACAAGAAGAACTGTTACTTCTCCTTTGAGCATGCCATTATTTTTTATGCCTTAAAGGGTATGGTCAAGCGCTTCCAGAGCTCCACTATGTGACAGTGCACTCATCTCAAACAATGAGGCAAGTTTGTTGTAGAACTGTTGCCATTGCAGAGTTTTGGGAAATGTTGCACATTTGAGATATTTCCATTGCAAGGTTTAGAGAGAGCTTGAACATGGAATGAACAGTTCTTCCCCCGTTGAGGAGGGTAACTGCAATACCAGAAGATGCAACACTGGAAGATTAGATTTTATTTCCTCCCATTTAGGATTGCAGGTGAAAGTAACAAAAAGATTTGGTTTTCCATATGTCCTGACATATGTCATAGAGTCTTGTGTTTGTTAGTGCATATATTGAGGACCACCTGTGAATGAGGATGAAAAGATTACAAGTTGCCCCATGTTTTGAATATCATCATCTGTCCTCAGAACATCTTGGAGATGAGCATAATTTTTAGCCCTTAAGTTTTTTGATTGTTACGAATGTAGAGGAGACGCTGACTCACAACTTTAGCATAAATATCGACCAAGTATTGCTGAAACAGATCATGATACATGTGTAATTGATTTGAATGTTCTGGTCTTAACATCAGTTGGTAAGAATAGAAGTCACTTGACCACACCTTTTTGTTTGTAATTGGCTCTTCTATTGTAGGTTCAATCTGTGGAATATTGAAATGATACCCACTTGTCCATTCCACAGAATAAGAGGATACTGGAGAGCATCATAAGAGGGATGAATCTCTAAAATACATTAAAGGTTGTTATCTCGAGGATGAATGAGGATATTACAATTTTCATGGGGGATCACCTACTATAAGGATGGCTACTTTAAACAGTGTAAAATGTCCTTTACTATAGTTTACTATAGACGTAAGGAGTGCAGAAACACACACATATTCACAGACACATAGACGCTCATAGAATTGATAATATTGAAAACAGCAAAATGTACAGACATGAAGTTCAAGCAAAATGAAATGTACTCAATATAGGTGCAAAACATACTTTCTGTCTCATAGTTATGCGATAAAATTTTTTTTTAAGGAATATTTCCAAAAGAAATATTCCAGTGTCAGAAAGTCACCAATTTAGCAAAAATTACTATGTGTCTCCAATGTAACAAAGTACAGAAAGTCAACATTTATTTGGAGCATGTACTAAATGTTATAAAATTCAGGACTGAATGTCACAGTGAAGAAAGTCAAGCTCCAAGAAAATTCAGAAGGCATAATTCAATTTTTCATACAAAAATAATTTATTATTTTACAATTTTTAAACAAACACTGAATGAAGTGTGTACAAAAGAATATGTTGCTGTTGTGAACGTTTATTAATTTAAAACATTTGCTGAAGGATGTATGTAGTAAGACATTAATTAATTTGACATCACTTACTATATATTTTAACTGTGTAAGGTTATAGGCCGTAGAATAAATTCTGACTAATGCAGTAAAAGGGTAAAAGGACTGGAATAATATTTATAAGGACTGGAATAATATTTCTGTAATTTTATTGAAATAGCTGCTAAGGCCTTCTACATTGTCAAGTTTCCGAATTTGTTATAATAACCAGAATAACAATTATTTTCAGATATATTTGAGTGTTGTGAGAGCTGTCGAATTAACCAAATCTTCATGTTGGTTTTAAAAACCAGAATAATATTTCAGCACATAAATAATGATAATCGTTAATGCTTTTTAAACTGCAACTCTTCATGATGAAAAGGAAAATCCAAACTGTGGCACTTCAAAGTGAATGTTGTTGTTCATTCAACATCCAAGCCACAACTAAACTAAACTCTTTCAAAATCACTGTGTTTCACTGCTGAGCAGTACAGTCAAATACTCTCACTCTCCACTATCCCTGTCTTTCAACTTCTATAGAAAATTGTTCTCTCTCTCTCTCTGTTTCTTTCTCTCTTCCCTGTCTTGTTTTTATTCTGTGTTTATCTCACTCACATATATTCTAGAGAGATTATAATGTTAAATTTTCTGAATGCAAATATGTAAATGAAAATAAAATTCAATTGGTAGCCGAAAAATTACTGAATCTTTTGATACCTTATACGCCGAAATTGGCAACTCAGTTTTCAAATCTATTAGGAACATATGCACATACACACACACGCACACGCACACACACACACACACACACACACACACACGCACACACACACACAGATACAGACACACAAACGCAAACTCTCTTTGATATAGGTGCGACCCAACCTCATTTCCGAGGTTATCAGCATCTCCTTCTCTCCTGCTTTTCCTCTTTCATTGTGCTGGCTTTCTTTCACCTTCACCTATAGAACATACATACAGTATGAAACATCAATCTCTCTCTCTCTCTCTCCCCTGCTAGCCCTCTGTCTTTCAACTTCCCCTATAGAAACTTGCTTTGTCTCTCTGCTTCTTTCTCTCTTCTATCTGTCCTTTTCTCATTCTGTGTTTCTCTCACTCATAATATTCTGGAAAGATTGTAATGTAAAATGTTTGTAATGCAAATATGTAAATAAAAATAAAGTTTAATTGATAGCCGAAAGATTACCGAATCTTTTGATACCTCATACATTAAAACTGGCAACTTAGTTTTCAAATCCATAAGGAACACACACACACTCTTTTATATATAAATAAGTAGTTTTTTTCTAGCCTATCGTTCTTTTACCAAATAAGCTGGTATATTATGTGTGCTTGTGCGTATTTATATATGTATATATATGCACACACACACATATCACATATATATATATGCATATGTATCTATCTATCTATCTATCTATCTATCTATCTATCTATCTATCTATATATATATATATTATATATATATATATATATATATATGTATATGTATGTATGTATTCCTTGCTTTATGGAAGTAATGTTTTCCTGAAAATCTGGTAGTAACATGAAATTTCGGAATGTAAAATTAATTTTTCTATCGATTTTTATTTATCAAGTGAGATTGTGTTGCTAGGGACTCTTTTTTTTTGAAAAAAAATGAGAAAAATAAATAGAACCACAACAAAACAACAGAGGACAAGCAATAAGATCACCTTTATAGGTGAAAATAACTATTTCAAACCATAACTGGTACAATATAAATACATAATAACAAAAAAACTTTTCAAGAAGAATAAGTTAGCAAATTAAAAAGAATCATAATATTGTTAGAGTGTGCTCTTATCACAAAAGATGTAAACAACTGTGTGTGTGTGGTGGTGGAATGAACATTGCTGGGAGGATAAAGGTCAATATTTTCTATCTCATAGTTCATTATCATGAACATCAGTTTCAAAGCTGAAGGTTCCAATTTGTCCCATGTCTCAGCTCTATAATCTACAGCATTTATTATGTTGAATTTCTTCAAGAAATTTCTAACTGCAGGTTTTATTCTTCCTGTCAGTTATTTTCAAAAGTTGTTGAAAGTTCTTCTCATATAATATGCCTTGAAGTTAGTTATCACACCTTGATCGATTGACTTAGAGAAAAGATATTATACTTTTGAGGATATATTCTGCTCTTACGTTATCAGAAAGGTCATTTAAGTTTACTGGGTGGCTTGGTGCATTGCCTAAAACAAGTACTGTTTGTTGAAATATTATATCTGGTACTGTATCTTTCTATCACAGAACATAAAACGTTTGTAAACCACTTTTTGAAAAGCACTTAATCATCCATGCCTTCTTATTTGAATGTCAAAGCAGAGATAGATTACACTTTGTGTAACCCTTGAAAGCCCTTAGATTTTTGGAGTGATACATTTCATTTCGCCAACAGCAGTTCCTTCAAAAAGAAGAGTTAGGGATTGTTTGGAAACTTTAAATCCTGATGTTGATATTTTTTTCCTTGAGAAATAAAAGTTCTAGCAGGTACACACTTCCAGAAAGGTGCAGTCTCATCAACATTTCATACTTGCTCTAGTGTGTAACCCCCTTTAGCAATCATCTTTAACTGCTCAGGATAATTAGTGGCAGCTACTGCATAAGTGCTTCAAGTTCCACCAGTCATTTTTATATAGAGCAAATTCATGTGCCTCTTAAATCTTTCAGACAAGCCTTTGCTACCCAAAAATGGATTTTCATTAGAAATTATATCTTTCTTCTTTTTCTACGAACTGTCACATTATCTTTGGTTCTTTTTTCAATTATCATCATATTTATCTACCCATTATGTCAATTCTGATCCTTGATCCATACAGTTGTTCCATTTTAAACTCCACTGATTTCTTTTAACATTTGGGGAGCAATCTTTCGCCTTTACAACATCTCACACATCAAACTGAACTTACTTTCATCCCTGAGGAGTACATACAGCCAGTGGTCATCTATCCAAAGTACTAACCTAGCTTTTTGATCCTTCATACCAATGAGATGTTTAATGGTGGGGGAACGTGCATGAAGTCCATCTTCCTTCAAAACATTGAGCCACAATCTTCTGGGACACACTCATCCTGTAATCCTGATTTACTTGGTAAGAAATTCCTATTGCAGTATCGAAATGGTCTCTTAATGACAGCCTCTGAATCACACACTCTTGCTGAACACTTGTTTTTCCATGGTCTCCCTCATTTTTCTAATGATACAAACGAGCTTGTTTCTTCACAAAGTTTGAGTATTCTTGAAACAACACTCTTTGAGTTGTTAATGTCTCTGATGAAGATGAAATTGCCATTCCTTCCTTCTTCTATGTGACCACTCACTTCCCGAGGCTTTCATCAACTTGTCAGCTTTCCATGGTTGTTAATTCATTACAGTTCAACATATATCTTTGCACTGTTAGGACAACTTAGTTTACATTGGTTGGAGTGTTGCCAGATTTTTAGTTTTTGAATTTTACACCATATATTCTCTAATTTTGTCGATCCTGTATTCCTCAAATAAACATTTTCTTTATTATAAATTGTGTAGTTATTAATCACTTCCTACAAAATTTATAGTAAAAACTGAACAAAAATCTCATTCAGAAAAATGAGGTAGAAATGTAAATATCTTATTTTTATTTTCAAATGTATGAAAATTGTTTTTTTTACATTCTATAATTTTGGCCACAGCCATACATATACATATATATATATATATATATATATATATAGAGAGAGAGAGAGAGAGAGAGAGAGAGTGAGTGAGAGAAAAAGAGTAAGCACATAAATGTGAAACAGGGTGGAAAAAATAGTACACGAATACTATTGTTAGAGGTTTTTACAGAAAACCATGAAATGAATTACTTCTTTTGGAAAAATATTCTTTTCCAATAAAATTGGAATAATATAATTATCATATCTGTGATAGAGCTGTGCTTTGATTTTGTCGTGTAGTGTATCAGTCATTTGTCTTGTGAATAATAGAAATGCTGTGTCTACAGACATAAATTGATTGCTTTCCTTCCATAATTTATTAGTCAATCACCTTACAAATAATATAGCATAGATATCGTGTAAATAATAGTTGATGTCTTTGATTTCTTTCTATATTTATAGTGTTACATAGATAGATAGATTCAGAATGATATGATAAGTAGTACTAATGTTATAGCCACACTTAGAAAGTTGATATTTATAGAAATAATGCAGTAATTACTTGTTCTCAATGCAATTACTTGTAAAAGTACTTGTACTTGTAAAAGGAATTACTTGTATTAAGGTTCATCACGGTTGAACCTTAGTACAAGTACAACCTTAGTACATGATTTAAAAATATAGTAAAGTCCAATAAAAAAAAAACAAATTCTTATGTTCTACAACAATATATCATCATTGTAATCATCACTCTCATCATCCATGATTATCATCATTCACATCATATATCAACTTTCCTGGCTGTCATACATGATTTAACAGGATTCAATAATTCTGAAGACTATATCTTGCATCAGTTTTAATTTTGGCTTAGTTTTCAGTTTTGGCTTAGTATATTCTGGCAAGATGTTTTTCCTGACATCAAGTATTTACTGAGTGTACTGAGTACAGTTTTGTATGACAATGCCTCTATAAAAATTGTTTTGCACTTGACATGACTACAGAGGCCTCTCAGAAATGCTTGACTCACCAAACACTTTATAGAGTGTATGGGGTACTTTTTCATGCCACCAGAATTAGTGGGTCATCTTGTAATACACATGGTAAAAGTGTTTCTGATATTGAAAGAGAAAATAAGAAAGAGGGAGTGATGTCTTTAGATGAGGTGTTGAGTAAAGTTACAGTATAATGGAGTAAAATTACAGTATACATTCATAATTCACCACCAGAACAGTTGTCCCCATTATATTTGGCAATCACTTTATTTCTCTGGCTATATCCTGATATTTCTTAATTTTCTCATTGTCTTTGATATCCAGTCTACTATCATATTGTATTATACTGTTTATTTTCTTTTGTACTCTTTGATCATATCTGGTCTCCTTGTTTTTTGTGAAGAAATCCTTTAAAATACATTATCATTCTCCACCATAGCCTCTGGCTCATATTCACTACCCACTTCCTGCTACTTTGAATCCATAAACTTAGCTAACATCCCAATGCATTCTTTTACCAAAACTGGCATTTCTGCACTTAAACTTCTTTTGAGCTAGCATACTGCATTCACTTGATAGGAGGTTAATACTTATGTGTCCGTTTCCACAGATACTGGTATTTGCTCTCTGATCAATTCTTGTCAATCTTTGTCTTTACCAGTCTCATACTAATGGCTTGTTCTTGAGGGGCTATAATCATCTCAGGTTTTCAGCATCCTTTGTCTGTTGAATGAGTTGGCCATGTGATTCTTCCTCTTTCCAATTTTTTGTTCTGTTATTTTTCTTTCTGTTCCTGAAATCTCTCACTGTTCCAGTGACTTTTTGAACATCTGATAAAATACTTTGCAATATTTGTTTTGTTTTTGTTTGTTTGTATCTTTTTTGCTTATTTATTTATTTATTTATTATTTATTTATTTATTTATTTATTTATTTTGCTTTTTCCATTCTACATTCAAATCCTTCATTCTTCTGGGATTGATAAAAATAAAGTACCAGTAAACTAATTGGAATGATTCAATTATTTAAAAGGTAACCTATCCTACCAAAATTGCTGGCCTTTAAAAACAAGGTTAGAAAACATTAATTTTTTAACTACAGGAGTGGCTGTAGGCGCAGGAGTGGCTGTAGGCGCAGGAGTGGCTGTGTGGTAAGTAGCTTGCTAACCAACCGCATGGTTCCGGGTTCAGTCTCACTGCGTGGCACCTTGGGCAAGTGTCTTCTGCTATAGCCCTGGGCCGACCAATGCCTTGTGAGTGGATTTGGTAGACGGAAACTGAAAGAAGCCTGTCGTATATATGTATATATATATATATATATGTGTGTGTGTGTGTGTGTTTGTGTGTCTGTGTTTGTTCCCCTAGCATTGCTTGACAACCGATGCTGGTGTGTTTATGTCCTCATTACTTAGCAGTTCGGCAAAAGAGACTGATAAAATAAGTACTGGGCTTACAAAAGAATAAGTCCCGGGGTCGATTTGCTCGACTTAAGGCGGTGCTCCAGCATGGCCGCAGTCAAATGACTGAAACAAGTAAAAGAGTAAAAGAGTAAAGAGAGTCTAAACCAACAAATCCTATAATGTTCATTCAACTTTCTCTAAATCTATTTGTTTTGTGTTTGTCACAATCTCAATCTTTATATTTGATCCAGCATTTGGTACTATAATGCAAATTTTCTGTTGTATTAATTATAGTTGCTAATGAAGTTAAACTACATGTCCGATGACATAAATTATTTCATGTCACACAACTTTTCAGCTGAATAATTATCATTCATTTGTACTAATCGGTATGTGCTTCTAACTTAATGCTGCAAGATACAGTGTGCAGTGACACATGTAAATTAATAATGTTTTAACATTAAGTAAATAATTATTCTTGTTAACAAGCATTTTAAGTGCAAAATGCTCAAACTTTCTCCTTTTCATTAATTAATCTAATATGCATCGGCATTAATATAATTAAAAAATAGAATTATAAAAAAGCATGTATCAAAATAAGTGTACAGATGATGGCTAAAATTTTAATACAGATTCAGAAAAGGAATAAACAGCTTAATTAAATGTATTGCCCTCTAGATTTAATTAAATTTCTATATGAATCCAAGATAGACTTTTAAATAACAATAGTTAAAAAGAAACATTTAGTTAATTATAGTAATCTCTTAATTGATAAAAAAAAAAAAAATTTAGGAGGCGCAGGAGTGGCTGTGTGGTAAGTAGTTTGCTAACCAACCACATGGTTCCGGGTTCAGTCCCACTGCGTGGCATCTTGGGCAAGTGTCTTCTGCTGTAGCCCCGGGCCGACCAATGCCTTGTGAGTGGATTTGGTAGACGGAAACTGAAAGAAGCCTGTCGTATATATGTATATATATGTATATGTATATGTGTATGTGTGTGTGTTTGTGTGTCTGTGTTTGTCCCCCTAGCATTGCTTGACAACCGATGCTTGTGTGTTTACGTCCCCGTCACTTAGCGGTTCGGCAAAAGAGACCGATAGAATAAGTACTGGGCTTTCAAAGAATAAGTCCCGGGGTCGATTTGCTCGACTAAAGGCGGTGCTCCAGCATGGCCACATTCAAATGACTGAAACAAGTAAAAGAGTAAAGAGTAAGAGTAAAGAGTTATATCAAACAAAGTTAAAATTTCTTTAATATTGGTTTCAAAGTTTGATACAAGGCCAGTAATATTGGGAAGGGAGCAAGTTAATTACACTGACCCAAGTGCTCAGCTGGTCCTTATTTTATCGAACCTGAAAGCTTGAAAGGTAAAGTCAACCTCAGCAGCATTTGAACTTCAAATGTAAAACTAAATTAAATGTTGCAAAGCATTTTACTAGGAATGCTAACAATTCTGCCAGCTTGCTGCCTTAAGTTTCTTTAATATTAATATTAGTTTATATGAGTAGCAGTGAGTAAATGAATTGAATTAGGGGCTAGCCAAGTGATCCTTCATCTTTCTAATTTCCTTGTCCACTGGAGATTAAATAAAAAATTTACTGGTACATATTATATGGAAAGTTTAAAAAAGACTGTTTTAAAACAAAGGAAAAGATAGAGAGAAATTATTGTTTCTTCTTTTATTTTATTTTTTTTACTTGTTTTAATCATCAGACTGGGGTCATACTGGGGCATTGGCTTGAAGGGTTTTAATCAAACAAATCAAATCCAGTAATTACTATTCTATTTAAGTCAAGTACTTATTTTCTCAATCACTTTTGCTGAATTGATAAGCAGTGGGGTGTAAACAAACCAACTCCATGTGTCTAGAAGTGGGAATGAGACACAAACACACACATGTTGATAGATAGATAGATAGATAGATGCGTATATACATGCATATGTACACACACATATATATATATATACACACACACACACACACACACATATATATATATATATATATATATATATATATATATATATACAGGGTGGTGATGATGATGATGATAATGATATGGAAGGTACAGTGAATAAATTGTCATCTAAATTACACAAAAATTAAAAATAACGCTGACATCTCATTTTAACATATATTTACCAAAATTGCATAAATTAATCTTGAAATACTAAAGAGTAAATTTATTCAATAAAATCGCCATTGGCATCAATCACGGCCCCCAGACAAGTTCAGAATCTCCTGCAAATCTTCTGGATGATCTCCTTGTTTAAGTTGGGGAATGCTGCTATAATGCTTCCCTTCAGTACATCACATGAATGAGGTGAATATATGTTCCTTCTATTCCTTCACCCTTCACACATCTCTGTACCATTAAAATCAGTACCTACACTACCTACATCAAGGGCTGGGGAACTTTTTAACCAGTTACTCCAAAATATATTTATTTACACTGACATTTCCCCCCCGATTTGAAAGGAGGAAAATAGAATTGATGGTAGTCCAAACGACATGCTGTATTGCTTGAATTCAAAAGGTTTAGTGAATTTATTTTATTGAATCTATTTACTCGTCCATCACATTGGACAGATACAGTGTTGACAGAAGAAAAATTTCTGTTTTAACAAGGAACACATCATTTCCCCAAGAATTTCATTTTTAACCCACTTGAGTTAATTTATCCTGATTCACCACTCCAACCAACATACACTATTATCTTCATTATGAAGGAGTGAGAGAATATATGTTCATTCCATTTGTTTACAGCTGTTTCATAACTTTATTAGTTGTATAATAGATATTACATCACATTTGCATGTATATAAAATGTATATATATATATACATGTGTGCGCGCGCGTGTGTATGTATACACCCATACATACAAGTGTGCTGTGAAGGAAACTTTAAACTAATCTTCAGAATGATTCACGGTAGTCCAAAATATCAATGCCACTACAGAGAGCAAGCTGACTAATTTATATTGATCTATGACTATTACTTCCTTAAAGCAAATCATAAATTTTAACTTGCTAAGTACACATGCATTGGTTCAGCTTGCTCTCTGTTGTAGGGTTGATGTTTTGGACTACCATGAATTGTTCTGAATGTTAGTCTGTAAGTTCATTTCTCAGAACACTTGTATATATGAGTGTGCACATGCATCATCATCATCATCATCATCGTTTAACATCCGCTTTCCATGCTAGCATGGGTTGGAAGATTTGACTGAGGACTGGTGAACCAGATGGCTGCACCAGGCTCCAATCTTGATCTGGCAGAGTTTCTACAGCTGGATGCCCTTCCTAATGCCATAACGCCATGTATATATATATTTATATATTTTATATATGCGGGAATGTTGATGTAATATCCATTATGTAACTAACAAGATTATGAAACAGCTGAAAATAAATGGAATAAACATCTATTCTCTCACTTTATTTCCCATTTTATTACCTCTTTTGTGTATTTTCCCCTTTTTGCATCTGATATTTATCATTGATCTTCTATAATAATGAAGCTGTATCACTTAATTTATTGCTTTTGTCTACACACACTGAAAAGAAATCTAGCGGAACAGACATTATTTTAATGAAATACATCTTGTAATCCCCTGAAGAGACCATCAACACCAACAGATACTCATAGACCAGTTGCCCAGTATCCTATCTCTGAGGGATCGAAGCTAGATGGGTTGAATCAATTGTAGTGATCAATAAATATTCCTGTATCTTTCATCTTTCTTTCATCTCTCTCATTAATTGAAAATATATATAAAAAATATGCCATCATTTCAAGTGTAAAATTTTTTAATACAAAAATTTTTCCCCAGAAGGAGGAGGTTATAATCAATAATGGACCCTAATATCTGTCGTATATCAGGACCACCAAGCCCCCTGAAATGGACTTAGTGCTTTTAAAACTCTCCCTATCTTATTTGTGATACCGCTTTTTTTTTCTACACATTTACATTTTAATTTTTGATTGAATGTCTCTTTATGTGTAAATAGACATACCTAGCTTGCTTGTAGTTGCTTTACTTATCTAACACCTCATGTTCTCATCTCTTGAGCACTTCGAAGTGTTTCTATATATATAGAAAATCTGTCTCTAAAATATAAACTATATATATATATCTATAAACTATATATATATATACGTACATACATGCAGGAGTGGCTGTGTGTTAAGTATCTTGCTTACCAACCACATGGTTCTGGGTTCAGTCCCACTGCATGGCACTTTGGGTAAGTGTCTTCTACTATAGCCTCAGGCTGACCAAAGCTTTGTGAGTGGATTTGGTAGTCAGAAACTGCAAGAAGCCTGTCGTATGTATATATATATATATATATATATATATATATATATGTATGTATGTATATGTTTGTGTGTCTGTGTTTGTCTCCCCAACATCGCTTGACAACCAATGATGGTGTGTTTACGTCCCCTGTAACTTAGCAGTTCGGCAAGAGAGACCAACAGAATAAGTACTAGTCTTACAAAGAATAAGTCCTGGGGTCGATTTGCTGAACTAAAGGTGGTGCTCCAGCATGGCCACAGTCAAATGACTGAAACAAATATAAGAATAAGACTAAGAATAAGATTATATATATATATAATATACAAAATGGGACAAGAACGCAAAACATCCGGACAGTTAGGTGATACAAAAATGGGACAACAAAACATCCAGATAGACGATACAAGGAAACAAAGACAAGTCATTCAAAGTTTTCTTTCCTCAGTGAAGCACCAGATTATCCTTGCAATTTCGGCTGATTATACTTGAGATTGCTCCAATCTGGCCAGCCCTAACGAAAAACTACGCTAAGAGCATTAGATTCCTTGGAAGAAAACAGTGAATGTATACAAAAACAAGGATGGAAAAAAACGGACAATGTTACACAAATACAAGTACATTAAAAATAATAATAATAACAGGACATAACAACAGGTGTCATACATATATACATGCAATGGGCTTCCACACAGTTTTTATTTATTAAATTCACTCAGAAGGCATTGGTCAGCTTGGTAGAAGACACTTGCCCAATAAATTATAAAATCTGTGTTCAACACAAGTAAAACTAATTTGTTTCTCAATGTACTTAACTGTTAGTATGGAATATCTTGACTTAATTTATATCCATCACATTCTGCTGCTTGCTGGTATGCTGCAATGAATCTTTTGTGAACCACAACACTAGGTGTTAAGAGGATCTACTAACAGTGGCCTTACCAACATTTCTTTGGGAGATTATTACACAACTATGGTGTTAGTAGATAGCAACAGCAGTGAAGTGTATGAATGATAAATGGTAAGTGTTAAGTAATTCTAGTTCACAGATAGACAACGGAAGAAATAGTGGTGGTTTTGATATGTGGCTCTTGGGTTTCACACATGAAATAACGTAAGAATAAGTTCTGATATGTTGATATATTGGTCTGGTTCTTGACAACATGTTTAGTAAATGGGCATCAAAACTGTATTTATTCTTCTGTCGTTGTTGTTGGTGTTGTTGTTGTTGTTGTTGCTGTCCTTTTTGTTGTTAGTGGTAATGGTAGTGAATGAGGGATATCAAATTAACTGTAAATATATATTCATTATGCCTGCCAAACCTCATCTTTTTCTTCTTCTTCCTCTTCTTCTTCTTCTTCTTCCTCTTCTTCTTCTTCTTCTTCCTCTTCTTCTTCTTCTTCTTCCTCTTCTTCTTCTTCTTTTGTTGTTGTTCTTCTTCTTGTTCTTGTTCTTGTTCTTGTTCTTGTTCTTGTTCTTCCCCTCCCCACCGCCACCGCTGTCACTGTCACCACTGTCACCGTCACCAAAACCACCACCACCACCACCACCACCCTCCTCCTTCACCTCTTGCTACATACTTAATTACATTAGCGTTGTATAATTTCTTTGCTTCTTTCAACAAGACGTTCATTTCATATTGTCTTCAAATGAAACCACAAGACCATTACCATTATAAACTAATAGAACTGTATTAATATATGCAGCCAGTAAACTACACTATCCACAATTGACTACCCAATAATGCTGTATTAATCCCTGCTATAATTGTAATAACTGCTGCTATTCTGGTCTGGAGATTTCTAAGTTCATCATCAATGGAAACCATTTTGCTATTCTGTCTTGACATCAACAGATCCAACTCATCATATATTCATAGCTTAGACAAATGAAACTGTTATTAGATAAGGTGGTACATGTGTGTATGGTGTGTGTGTGTGTGTGTGCACGCGCATGTGTGCGTGTATGTGTGTGATGTATATACATATATGCACATACTTACTCAATTATACTATGTATATATATATATATATATATATATATATATATATATATATATATATATATATAAATATATATATTTACATATATATTTGTGTATATATATATGTGTGTATATATATATATGTATGTGTTTGTGTGTGTATTATATACATGTGCATGTATGTGTGCAAAGAAATATACATGTATAAATAAGTTATATACATGTATATGTACAAATATCTATATATACACATACACACACACACTTACATATATTCATACACAGGTATATATTTTTCATACACAAACACATAATATACACACCTACACACAAACACATATATACAGACCTTCACACACACATGCACACATACACACCACACACATATACATGCATTCATAAACACACATGCATACACACACATACATGCACACACCTTCTCCTGTGCTATCTACCAACACTCTCTCTCATTCTGTCCACCTTCATGGATCTGCTTTTTATCCTCCACACAGCTTAGGTTTCTGTCATAGTTCCGTCTCCAAGACCGCCTTACCATTAATCATCACCTTACCTTTTTGGCCATCTCATCTTGAATTTACAAACATACCTCAGAATACTGAGTATGCCTGTCATTCAACCATCTTATCATTTATCTCTATTGTCAATGTCTCTCATTTGAGAAAGAGATTGGTGAGTGATATATGGACACATCTAGGACAGCACTTCCTCTCTTATAGATGATGTCACAAAAGTGGCACACACTGCACTCTGTGAAATGTTTGGTGTTGGGAAAGTTATCCAAAGCAAACCAAAAATGAAACACACAAGCCAAATATGGTCCTTTAGCTCATCTTGGTGAGAGGTTTTGCTGAATTTGTGCTGGCTATGCTTGTGACAATTAGTCCAGTCTGTGCCAGCATAGAAAGTAAACATAAGTGAAGATGATGATGAGGATGATGATGATGGTGATGATGATGATAGGTGCAGGTAGGGCTATGAGTTATGTTCACTTCACAGCTGCATGGTTGTAGGTTCAGCGCCACTGTGCAGCACTTTTGGCAAATATCTTCTCTTAAAGACTTAGACCAACTAAAGCTTGTCAGTGAAATTGGTAGATAGAAACCAGAAGAAATCTATTGCATGTGTGTATGTGTGTGTGTGAGCATGCGCATGTGTGTGCATGTGTGTGTGTGTATGGGTGTGTGTGAGTGTGTATGTGTGTGTTTGTGTGTAAGAGTTTGTGATATGTCTCCTTGTCTTAATATCATGCACTACTTCAAACATGCAAGCCATATTGTTTATTTGCAATCTTCCACGAAAACATGTCTAGCCATTGAACTGTTTGCACTTAAAGAATATTACTTTACTTGAAAATAATATTCACGCAAATAAAAGAAACCAACCACAGTCGTAATTGATCTCATTATTGTCACCGTAAACATCTATAAATCTATTGTAGTCTTGACTTACATCTATCTCCACCACATCATATATATATTATATTTATTGTTCTTTCTGACTAAATTTATCCATTTCACAACATATATTCGAAGCCTTAAGATAAAATTACGGTGGTACTTATATTGATTTACCCATTCACCTGGGGACTAATTCTCTACTTAATTGAAGTAAATACCTCACATTTAGTAAATTGCTTTTCGTTTTAATAATAGTACTACGTATAGTTTTGATGCCATTCAAGCCTGTAGTCATGCTGAAATTCATGTAATCTTCAGGGAAAAATATGACGCTAACGCATTAAATTGTTCTAATTTATTTAATGCCCTTGTCTTGTGAACATTGAAATGAATTTCTCAGATAATTCTTAACAACCATTGGTCATTTAGATTCCATTATGACTTCTATCATTGTAATGTAGTTAGAAGATTAAGTATTGACTTGATGTCGAGGAACAAAGAATTCCTTATTTCTACACTGGTATAAAGTGGTTTCTTTCTTCAAAATAAAGCTGACAGGCACTTGGGTTCAGCCTATACATATGTATGTGTATGCATGTGTATGTCTGGGTGTGTAAGCACAGTCATGGCTGTGTGGGTGTGAATTTCACTTTGTTACAATATAATCTCAAGTTCTATCTTACAAGGTGGCACCATGGGAAAATGTCTTCTACTGTAGCTTAAGGTCAAACAATACTGAGTGAAATTTGGTAAATGGAAACTGTGTAAATGTATATGCTCATAAACATATATACATAAATAAATATTCACACTTACGCACACATTAATACACACATGCACACCCATATATTCTTTTATTTGTCTATTTGTTTCAGTCATTAGACTGTGGCCATGCTGGGATGCCAATTTGAAGAAATTCTAGACAAACAAATAAAACCCTTTACTTACTTGTTTTTAAGCCTGTTACTTATTCTATCAATCTCTTTTGCCAAACTGCTAAGTTACAGGGATGTAACAAACCATTACAGGTTGTCAAGCAGTGATAGACAGACACACACACATCATCATCATCATCATATATATTTATAAATACACATCAGGCTTCTTTCAGTTTCTCTCTACCAAATCCACTCACAAGGTTTTGATCAGCCTGAGGCTATAGAAGAGGACACCTCCCCAAGGTGCCATGTGACGGGAGTGAACTTGGAACCATGTGATTGGGAAGCAAGCTTCTTATTACACAATCATGCCCATATCTGCATATACTAATGAAAACACTGCATTCAATATTTCCACAAATTGTCAAAAATTCATTCCTGTTCAAGCAACAGCAAGATATTTAACCAGCTTACATATAGAACATCAATCTAAATAATAGGTGTAAGAGTGGCTGTGTGGTAAGTAGCTTACTTACAAACCACATGGTTCTGGGTTTAGTTCCACTGCGTGGCATCTTGGGCAAGTATTTTCTAGTATAGCCTTGGGTCAACCAAAGTCTTGTGAGTGAAGTTGGTAGACGGAAACTGAAAGAAGCCCTTCGTATATATGTTCATATATATATATGTATGTGTGTGTATATGTTTGTGTATCTGTGTTTGTCCCCCCCGCTAACATCGACAACCGATGCTGGTGTGTTTATGTACCCGTAACTTAGCAGTTCAGCAAAAGAGACTGATAGAATAAGTACTAGGCTTACAGAGAATAAGTCCCGGGGTTAATTTGCTTGACTAAAAGGCGATGCTCCAGCATGGCCACAGTCAAATGACTGAAACAAGTAAAGAGTAAGGAAGCAGATAAGCATGGTTTATCTTTCTTATAAATCTCTACAAACATTTCTAGCTCAGTAGACGAATGGTAAGTTTTGCACTTCTGACAAACAGGCAAAGACATTTCCTGTTTCTTGTTGGGGAAGTACAGAAAGTATATTCTCCTCCTAGCTATAGGAAATTCAATACAATTCCCTTCTATTTCTTCAATTGACATGTTTCTTTTTTGAGTTGCTGTTCTATTCCTCTTTTGACTATTTTGGTGGAATTTGTGTGGTTTTGAGCCAGTTGTGTAAAATTTGACATTTGTTTTTTTTTTCCTGTCTCAAAATGAACTTGTTGCAAATTGTGCCAAGTGTTTCTGGTCTTTGCTTCTCTTTCTTGTTAGATTTCAATTACTCTATTGTCTCGCTGTACTTTGGAGAGAGAGAGAGAAAGAGGTAGGGGGGGAGATGTGGCGAGAGAGAGAGAAGGGAGAGGGAGAAAGAGCAGATAGAGGGGAGAGAGAGGAGAGAGAGGGAGGGAGAGAAGGGAGGGAGAGAAGGGAGACGGAGACGGAAGGAGAAAAGAGAGAGGGGAGAAGGGGAAAGAAAGGGAGGGTGGGTAGGAGGAGAGGGGTAGAGAGAGAAGGCAGAGGGAGAGAGAGGAGAGAGAGGGGAAGAGGGATAGAGGGGGAGAGAGTGGGGAGAGGGATAGAGTGAGAGAGAATGGGGAGAGGGATAGATGGAGGGAGGGAGAGACAGAGAGAAACACACAGAGAGAAAGCTGTTTGATTGTCCTGTCACTGTGCTCCAGCAAAGCCAGTTACTGTGTGTTCAGGAGATCCTAACCCTACCTTGCCTAGCAGAATCAGACTAATTTCTTCTGGGTTGTTCATAATGAAGACATTTATTCCATTATTTTGAATCTCTTATTTTTTCATTCAATTATCTTTCTCTTCCTTGTCTGTTGTGCCTTTAAAAACTATTCAAACTCCATTTCATTCCTTGTTTCGGAACAACTATAAATATCCCAACAATCCATACCAATTCCTTTTGATAGAACATTTAAAATCTCAATTCTTTATCCAAAATCGCAATACATAGGTGGTTTCTATGGTAGCATTTTTTTCAAATTTCAGTTGTATTTTCCCATTAATGCAAAGAAAAAAAAATAATCAAAAATTTCATACAAGTATTGATCATGTTGAAATAAAAGTAGTCTGTAAAACATTTTAATTTTATCCTTTCTATTTCATTTGTTTTATTTTCTAATCTCCGAAATTAACTGTATAGAAATGACCATTAGAATATATTGTTTTCTAAGTATGAAGTAATGAAGTAAGAGTATATAAAGGAGGGGGCTTAATACAAATATTGACACCAAAAACTAATGAAATATTTATCACACTGTTAAATTGGATAATTATTCAGGATGTGAGTTTATGTGTTAACAAAAAAAAACTGATGGCAATACAGTTTGTTTTGTTTGTTTGTTTATGTGATTGCCAGCAGAAATTTTAGAGTTAATAAATCAGTCTGGTTACAAACACTACAATGATGGACCCAATTTTAATTGTCTTGTTTGGAAAATTCAAAACAAATTAATTAAACCATGATGTTGATAATGATAAATTAAATTAAATAAAGGTTGGGTTGATATTCAGAACCCTTTACAAAATTACACTAAAATTTCTTCAGTTTCACTTGTTTCTCTTAGAGTGTGTCTTGAAGGATGATTAGTCAATTTTTTTACTTTTGTAACATTCTTCAACATTTGTTAAACAGATTGATTTGCATTTCATATTCTAATCAGCTAGAGTTGCCGTTAGATCTAATTATAAACCTTGTTCTACTAAATCACTAGAGAGCTACAATAATGGACATATCATTTTTTGAACACGAAATTGCTGTCATCGATACAAATACCATTTTCACACATTCTTGATCAGAGTGATGCAGACAGTTTTGATTTGTGATTATGAGTATGAGACGAAAAGTCGTTAATCACATTAGAAACACAGAGGAGATTTATGAAGTCAAAAGGTTCAGTAAACCTTAATAATTGGTAAGTTTGGCTGTAGTGAGAAGTGAAAACGTGAGGGCTTTCAGACAAAGGGGTGTTGACAGAGCAGAAATGTAATGTAATTGGTATTGGACGAAAGAAGTAATTAGGTTAAAAGATAGAGACAGGAAGCATATGAGGAGATGATCACAGGGTATGAGAAATACACTATGTGAGTGGGATGGTGTCTGTGAGAGAGTATGGATAAAAGAGAGGTGGTAGGAAGGAAGGCTGGTATGCGAATTGGTCATTTCTGATTTGCACTTTGGTCACAGATATAACCCCCACCAACATACACACACACACACCTACAAACACATGCAAGCACACATGCACACACACACACACACACACACACACACACTTATTCTCTCTTTCTCTCCTCAAACTTTCTGAGAAAAAAAGGAATATTTTCCCCATCAGAAAATCAAATATGCTTTAAACATATATTTCAGTAGTCTGGAAATAATTAGTTTGCTATGTGTATATATCTCTATGCATGTGTGTGCATATGTGTGTGTATATATATATATACACATACACACACCATATATATATATATATATATATATATATATATACACATGCACACACCATACATATATATGTATATATATGTGTGTGTGTGAATGTATATATATGTATTATATATATACATATATATATATAATATATATATATATATATATATATATATATACATATACACATACACATAGACACACTCACGTGTGCACATATTCATCCATAATTCGTGCAAGGCAAGGAAAATAGAGTGAAAATTATATTGTCTAGCTCATGTGAGCTCTCAACCGTGAGGATTTCCTCTAAAGTATTGACTATCTCAAAAAAATCAAATAACTTTGTGATTTGTGCAATAAATACTATATAAAATGCCATTTCAGTTCTTGATAATTGGCAAGTTGCATAGAACTGCTTGGAAATTGCACACAAATACACACACATCATTATTATCTTAATGTACAGTCATTTCATAGCAATAATAATTAAAATTTAATTATGGAATCATATCTAAACTATTTCTTATTTCATGGCAAATAAAAATTATAAAATTCCCATCACAAATGCACATTTCAATCTAAACTGGATATCTTTGTATGATTGTGATCTTATGACAGTCAGAGTCAAGATAGACAGGTTTTTTGTGGATTAAAAAGGTAAAGACTGGTCTTAAAGAATCTTTTTTGATTTTCGAATCATGAATACAAATAGGGTGATAGATAGACATGTAGACACATAAACAAACAGACAAGTGAATAGATAGATAGACAGAGAGAGAGATGGTTATATAGATAGATAGATAGATAGATAGATAGATAGATAGAGAGAGAGAGAGAGAGAGAGGAGAGAGAGAGAGAGAGAGATGGATACATAGATAGATAGATAGAATACAAAAAACACTGACCTAGAAATTGATTTTCTGCATCTTACTAAAGCTAAATTGATTAACTAATCAAAAACTCTCTTGTAAAATATGGAATTCCAGCCATCATTTAATACCATTTTTCATTGGTTGGCCAACAAAAGACAATGGCTACCCCTATATTTTTAGATGGAGGCAATAGCCTGAGGTATGGAATAGACCAAGTGTGTGTACACATACACACACACTTTCTCACTCACATATACAGAAAGAGAGAGAATGGGGATTAATGGATGCAAATTAGAACTAAGAAAAATTGTTTGTCCTCAAACCTGTAGGGGAGCTGAAGGGCTGTGTTGAACTCTAGTGTCAGCTTTGGCATGGTTTCTAAAGTTGGATGCCCTTTCTAATGCCAGCCACCTTGCAGGGAAAAACTTGAAATCTTGTGTGAGTAGTACTAGTGAAGTCATCAAATATTGCAAGACATGAAAAGGAAAAAGAAAATACCTCTCAACTAAGTTGAGGGTGGAGCACTTGAGAAGGAGAGGTGGCTTTATGCCAAGTATTGAAAGGCTGGAGTATGATAGAGGGACATGTGTAGATGTTTTGTTGTAGAGAAGATGGATGGCAACTTTGCATTATATAAGGATGGATGGGAGTAGTTGGGAAGAAAATAAGATAGCAGTAATGGGGTACCAGAGCAAACCTTCAAGGTACAAAAAGCTGAGCATAAGAGAGGATACGGACAAAAGTGATTGAAGCAGTCTTGCATATTTGAACCCCCTGGAGATTAATTTAATAGCTGGCAAATACTCTGCCAACTTTTTTTCAACTTGAGTCTTTTGAAAGAGGGTGATGGTGTCGAGCAACTTTGAGTAAGTCCTTAACATCACCGTCCTATCTTCAAAGTTTTTCATCCACTGTTTGAGCGGGACAATCTCCCACTCTAACATGGACTAATCTTTGAAAGTAAAACTACAGTGATCCTCAATCAGGACTGGCAAATGAGCAAAAGATCCAATTTTATAAAGACATTTTGCAGATTACCTCAATGACAAATGGCAGTAACCTTATTTTCATTGCTGGTTACTTCAATAGATAAGCTGGACAGAAGTTCAGTTGATTCCAAGGTGTACATGGAAGCTATGACTATAGCCCCAGAAATGAGGAGAATTCAGGATTTTGAAGTTCTCCGATGCAAGTGACCTTATAATCAGTCTTGACCAGCTAGCAAACACCAGTGGCACACCTCCTCCAAACCAATGTATATATACATGTATTGATCTACGTATGTTTGTAAGGGTGTGTTTAGGTTTGTATGTCTGTATGTATTTTTGTATATGTGTATGTGTGATGAATGAATGGCTGTTATTTCTTTCGGATAATTTTTTTTCATTTGTTTGTAGAAACCAAGCCAGTCACTAATAAAATGGCAAGGCTTTTTTTGTTTAAGTCAAGAGAGCTCTTGGAATGTGTTGATATGTGAGCTTGTTAATATGTGTATATATGTATATGTGAAGGAGGATAAACATAAGCATGTTATTTTAGTTTGCAAGCTTGTGTGCTTCACTAGTATTAAAGTGTGTATGAGTGTGTATGTAGTTCACACACACACACACACACACACACACACACACATCATGTACACGTGCTCAGTCTCGATTGAAGAATCCTTGGAATATTTTACAAATTTTCATTCATTCATTGACTTGGAAAAATTGGATCTGTTAGCTTTGATCTTTCTTGAAGAAACCCAGCATTTCTAGGCTTTAAAATGTAAATCTGAAGTTACACAGATCAGGGATCCTTTGATAATAGTCACAAACAAAAATCTATAATCTAGATATGAGGCATATGTTTCTCTTTAGTTTTCCAAAGATGTTCTCCTTTTCCCTAGTATATGTATATTTGGATGTTTGTATGTAATGTATGTATGCTTGTTTGTATGTATGAATATAGAATAACTGTCTTTATCTAAGTGTGTGAATGTATGTAATGCATGTTTGTGTGTATGTGTGTGTATTCATGCATGAATGCATGCTACTATACTGTTTCAATTCAAGATTTCTTAACAAGACACAAAAGCTGGTTTCTAACCTAGATTCTAACCTTGATCCCAGGCTCCACCTTTGCAATTTCAACAACATCAACAGAGTTTTTGCATATGTATGTGTGTGTGTGAGTGTGTGTGTGTAGTATTTTAAGTCTGTGCATGTGTAGTTTTGTATGTTTTGTTTTATGTATGTAATCTCATGCATATACTTGCATGTGTAGGCACATATGTTTATGCTCAAGTGCTAAACTTCTGGAAAGTTTTGCAAATTTTTATAGTTCCATTGACGGCTTGAATCTGTAGTCTTCGAATTAGTTTTCTCCTGTCTGGTTTGGTTTTGGTAAAGCTCATTTTTCAAGATTAGTGTTAGGCAAGCAGTTTGTTACATATCCTAGTTCACCAATAATTACCTGAACTTAAAGTCCAGGTATAGTAACTGTAAGATTCTCAATAGTTCAGCATAGATCTTTTATTTTCACGATGTGTGTGTGTGTGCATGCATAAACTGTTTGGCATATTTTAGTGAGATCAGTCAAAGAGTTCTCTATCTCTGGTATCAGTCTAACAAAGACAAATGTTCAATTTTTTTTCTTTTATTCAAACGCTTTATTTTAATTATTCATAACATGCTAACCAACAATTGATGGCATTTTATTCTTTACAATCTACTTCTTTATTTTAATATTATCTTTTGCCATTTCTAAAATAGGTAGAACAGAGGAAATAAAAGACAGATTCTGTTTACATGTTTGCTCTCACATTTTCACAAATAGTTTCAAGTGTTTACATTCTATCGTATTAAACCTCATTTTGTTCACATACAAAATAAGATGAAGTAGAAAACAAGTATAACAACAAACAACAACAATAAAACTGATTGCTAGCATTTTTTTTTTTTTTGTTTTCAAAATATCAAATTAAAGAATGTAGTTAATCCGTGTTTAGAGTAATTACAGAATTTCCATGAATGGAAGTGATGGTTTGCAGTAATTCTTCTTTTAAAACATCTTGTCAAGTCTTATAGAACTCTCATTTTTTCATAATATATTTTGCCTCAACTTTTTTTAGAATTCTGAGGTTCTTTATCCTCTAGGGTTCTAAAAGTTATCTGTTTTTATAATGTCACTTATTCTGCTGTTCCTGTAGCAAATAAAAAAATATATTATGAGGTGTGGTAAGAAGTTTGCTTTCCAACCACTTTGTTTCAGATTCCGTCCCACTGCATAGCACCTTGGGTAAGTGTCTTCCACAATAGCCTCAGGCTGACCAAAGCCTTCTGAGTGAATATGGTAGACAGAAAGTGAAAGAAGCCCATCATGTGTGTGTGTGTGTATGTGTGTGTGTGTTTGTGTCTGTGTTTTTCCCACACCATGGCTTGCCAACTGGCTTTGGTGTGTTGACATCCCTGTAACTTAACGGCTTGGTAAAAGAGACTGATACAATAAATACCAGGCTTAAAAAAATAAGTACTGGTGTCAATTCATTTCAGTAAAATTCTTTAAGGTGGTGCCCCAGCATGGCCACAGCCTAACGATTGAAGCAAGTAAGAGATAAAACATAAATGGTAGAATAATGAACAAAATGCTACTTTGCTACATTTCATTACATTCCTTAACATTCTGGAGTTTAAATCCCAATAAAGTCAACTTTGCCATTTATCCTTGGGATATCATTTAGTTGACAATACCCCACTTCTGAAGTCAGCTTTGTGCCTACTTTAGAAATGACTATAAAGATAGTGGATATCTGGATTACTCTGTCAGCTATAATACAAATTATTCACATTGTTTTGAATTAATCATGGCAGTACCCCAGCATGGTCACAATTTTGCCAATATATTACACTAACCTTATTAATATTGAAAGACAATATCAGGGCTCACAACTCTAGACAGACCCCCAATGAGCTCCAAAATGAAATGCCCGATTTTGAACTGAAAGTTTATTTTACTTTATCTCAACAAAAAGCAATGTGGTTAATCAAAGTATGCACCTAAATTATCAGCACAATTTTGCCATTTTATCGGTTGCTTGTTTATACTGGCAGCAAAGAGTACATGAGAGCAAGAGGTGATGAAATCACGAAAGACTGTTTTTGCATCTTCTTCAGATTTGAAGTTTTTCCTTGCAAAAAGTTGTCTAATGCTTCAAAAACATGATAATCAGTTGGTGCAAGGTCTGGTGAATATGGTGGATGACAGAGTACTTCCAAGTTCAGTTGCTGTAACTTGAGTAGCGTTCTTTGTGCAACATGTGATTGAGCATTGTCGTGTAAGAGGACTGGCCTGTCTGTATTGACGAATCTCGTTTGTTTAATTGCAAGTTCTCTCATCTTTTCATCCAGTTGGTTAATGCATACATCCACTGTAATTGACTTACCAGGTCTCATGAAACTGTAATGAATGACACCAGTGATGAATCACCAAACAGACACCATTAGCTTTTTTTGGTGAATATTCTTTCTGGATTGTGTTTTGGCACTTCGTTTCTATCCCATCACCATACTTGCTATTGGTGAAAAGAATCCATTTTTCATCACATGTAACAATACAATACAAAAATGGTTTGCTTTTATGCCATGACAGTAACAAACAGCAAGTTTAAAGACGACCTGTCATTTGATGCTTGTTCAGTTTGTGTAGTACCTACTCCACTTGTTCAGCTTCTTTACCTTGCCGATTTGTTTCAGATGGTCCAATACAGTTGGAATTGAAACATCAAACCTTGCTGCTAACTCACACATAGTTTGAGATGTATCCACTTCCACTACAGTTTCCAGCTCATCATTATCCACCTTGGTCTCAGGTCTACCCCGAGGCTGATTTTCAAGAGTAAAGTCACCATACCTTCCATAAGTCTTCCACCAAACCTTAGTCACAATTTATGTTCCTAACACTAGCTTAATGACAACTAAGTTATTTTACAAAATTCTTTGTTATATTTGAAGTAATTGAAGGAAACACAGAGCATCACAAAATAAGTAATGAAAGGGTTATAGAGTATCTCAAAATACAGTAACGAAAGTGTTGAAATGATTTGAATAAAAAATTGTTGATAAAATTTCATGTCAATTTATTTTCTCAATTCTAGTTTAATATTAACAAAATTAAGTTGCTATTTTAAAAATTCATGGAAACAAAAGCAGTATATATTGACACAAATAGATAATAAAAGGGTTAAGCCTGGAATGAAAGACAAGGTTATAAAGCTAATTCCTCAGATGTTACTTGAGAAATCACCCAACTTATTTATTAGGTGGGTGGCTGAATTGTTAGTGCTCTGGGCAGAATATTTACCAATATCTAGTTGTAGTTTCTCTGAATACAGTTTCAAATCCCACCAGACATAACATTACTTACCATCCCTTCTGGGTAATAAAATAAATATTGGTCATTTATTAGGCTTAATGAAATATGAAGTTCTCTAGCTTAGAATTGATTATTTTTCTGTTTAGAATATACTTATTGTTACAATGATTGTGTTTTTATGAGTGAAAGACATATCTTGAAGCATTTCTTGTTTGACTTATTCCTGATTTGCGTTTATTTTATTGTTATTATATGAAAAAGAAGGGGAAAACTGAACTATTTTATATTTTCCTCACAACTGAAAATAAATCATGTTATTGGCTTTATTATTCCTGCTGTGAAATAAGAAATTTATTTCAATATATTATTGGTGAAGATGTTTCCTTTTACAATGGTAACCATCTTCCTTATTTGGATAAAGAGGGGAACAAAGTAGGAATCTCTTGTGAATTGAGAATAATTACCTAACTTACATCAATAATTGTAACATTAACAGCAAAAGCAACAATAGTAACAAGAAAATAGTGATATTAATGTACTTACCCACAGAAATAATTGTAATAATAATAATAATAATAATAATAATAATAATAATAATAACAGCAATGGGAGTGATAATAAGAGTAAAGTGCAAAATTCTTCTCCAAATCAAATTGAGATGCTTTATGCTTGTATGTGTATACGTGTGTGTGCGTGTGTATGTGTACATGTGTGCACACATGCATGCAGATGTGTAAATGTACATCTAAGCGCACATACACACTTGTATAAGTACAGATACATACATGCAGATATATGGGCATATACATGTACATATATACATATATACTCTTACATCTACCTCCCCTTCCTACTTCCCTCAACCACATGACTGATTTCTTGTCCACCACACAGTCCATTTCCTGTTCACCATGTAGAGGATTTCCTGTTCACTATGGGGTATCTTCCAACTTATTGTTGTTGCTGAAATACTGACATCAAACTGCTATACTCATTCTTGTTCTCGTTCTTCTTCTCGACTAATTTCAGGCTAACATTCAGTAATAAACATTGACTCTCTTCAATCGAACTTCAATTGAATAATGAAGGCAACATCATGGAGTATAACTTCAAAGATTAAACTTTGATTCATCTCTTTAAATGAGTTTCTAAAACCTGTTTGATAATAAATCAGCATCTCTCGCCAAAAAGTGCAAACTATTTTGATGTTCTTCTTGGTTATCAGGGATTTCTATCTATCTAGGTCATCCCTCAGGATACCCCAAGACTGTTTCCACACATTTTCCCCCTTTCATCTTGATCTTCCATAATGGTCCTCAGCTCCTGTACCCTTTCCATACCAGTATCCTCCAGCAAATTGTTGATATAGGTCGTCTTCCTCTTTCCTTTCCTGGTTCTTCCTTCCATTGGTTGCCAGAGCACTAGCTTATTAACAATTCCATTGATATGTCTGATGTAGTGACCAACTAACCTCATCTTTCTATGCTGTATCTTCAATGTTACTTTTGTTAGTCCCTGGTATAGGTCAGTGTTTGTTGTATGATTCTTACAGGAGACATCGAGTGCCATTGTAAGCATCCTCATATAACAACCATCCAACTGCTTCTTCAATGCTTTAGTGAGCATCCATGTTTCAACCCCGTAAAAAAGAACAAACTCCTTGCTAAATTTGAACTCCTTTCTCAGTTTATGGCCTTGTTCCAAACTCTCTTGAAACTTGATACAGGATTTTGTTTCTTTCCTGAATTTGAGCCATCACTCATCTGTTGTTATAATAGTAGTTCTGGGCCTACCAGATCCTTTCTTTTTTGTGTTCCAATCTTCTGGATGTGTAAACTTATCATTATAAGTAGAAAAATAAAGAGTTAATTCTTTTGGTAGCTTTTGTGTTAGAGAATATTTTGTGATAACTTCATGAAAAATAGAATTTGATTTTGAATATCCACATCAGTCACATCAGCATGGAATTTCATTTCCCTTGAAAGCAACTCACTTGAAACAAATCTTAGCTAATGTAGCTATTCATGTAATTAGAGCAATTTATGCAGAGCTTTTGCTTTGACTCTTTAATGCTTAACTGACCACTGGTCTAAAAACATTCAAGCCAACCAAATCTGATATCTCACACCTACCCTACAATTTCATTCAAAAATAAGCAATCACATCTTCGAAATCTTAAAGCTATGAGATTATACATGATTATCTTTAAACATTGTGGATAAATAAGTATCACATTTGACAGAATAATCTAAATTCTAAAGGCTTAAACATGAAAAGAAACATCTTGAACTCTTTCAATTAAAAGAAACCTTAAATTACACATCTTGGCTTTTTAAATATTTGTTTGCAAACTTTTTATCTGAATAATAATACAAAGCAACCTGTGATTTAAGAATGTAAAAATGAATATCTGGAAATTTTCAGTGCTTCATTTTTCTAAATAAAACTTTCTGCAACATGTTTTATGAATATAAAATGTTTTTCTCTTAAAACTTCTGTTAAGAGCATATGGAGAAAGAAGTAAAGTGCATATTAAAATTGCAATATATATATATATATATATATATATATATATACTACAATTTATGTTACTAGATTAACAAAAGTGTATGGTTTATTGCTTTTACCATGATGTGTACACATACCTGCACATAGAGATACATTGAGAGAGGGAGTGGAACGAAGAGATTAGTGTATGATAAAGGGATAGAGGTAGCCCTTTTACTGTCTAGCAGATACTCAGCTACTACAGTAGGACAGGGGTGGAAAGTAACATGGGAAAGAATTAGAGAGAGAATAGAGAAACAGTCAGATTGAGTTAGAAAGGACCTGCTTACAGGGAACAGTGGGGTGTGTATGTTGTACAGGCAGGTAGAGGAGGATATTCCACAAGAGTCTGAGGGGAGATGTTTAGAGATAACAGAGATTGCAAGTGATGTTGAGAAGAATTGAATGTTGCTGGGAGTGAAGCATTGCAGGTATGTGAGGACATGGAGGCTGTGCAGGTAAGCACATGGGGGGTGGGGGTGGAGGGGCCTGCAGTGGAGGAGGTGGAAGATGTGAGGAAGATGGGTTGTGCAGGAGTTTGATAAAGGACAGAATTATGTGTGCATTTGAGGTGGGGTGTGGCTGTAAAGGTCATACCTCTATGTATGGATGACCATGATTTTACTTAGCTTGACCTTTACAGCCACACCCCACCTCAAATGCACACATAATTCTGTCCTTTATCAAACTCCTGCACAACCCATCTTCCTCACATCTTCCACCTCCTCCACTGCAGGCCCCTCCACCCTCCCCCATGTGCTTACCTGTACACCCTCCATGTCCTCACATACCTGCAATGCTTCACTCCCAGCAACTCTTCAGTGAGATTCAGCATCTGAAGATCCTTTCTCCCTATTTTGTTCCCCATCTTTCTGGGTCAACCCCTTCCACAGGTTCTCTTCACAATTAGAGATCAGCATTTCTTTATGCAGCTGTCCTTATCCATCTACATCATATGACCATACCAGCACAGTCTTCTTTCTTGTGCTCTACATCTGATGCCTCTAATACCCAATTTTTCCCTTAAAATCTTCAAAAGATCCCACTACACATTTGAAGTTTATTCTCTGTACATTCATAGTGTTTATTGTATTTGCACATCTGCCATACACAAAAACTACTTTCACTTTTAACCTTTCCATGCTGCACCTTTTACTGCTGCACCACTTATGTGTCCGTAGTTTGCATTGGGTACTCAGTGTGCTTATCCAAAGATAAAATAGCACTGATAATTAACGCACTGACAAGTACACTTGTTTCAGGTATAAAAAGAAAGGTTCTAAGAGGCGCAATGGCCCAGTGGTTTGGACAGTGGACTCGCAGTTGGAGGATCGCGGTTACGATTCCCAGACTGGGCGTTGTGTGTGTTTATTGAATGAAAACACCTAAAGCTCCATGAGGCTCCGGCAGGGGTGGTGGTGACCCCCGTTGTACTCTTTCACCCCAACTTTCTCTCAGTCTTTCTTCCTGTTTCTTGAGTAACATTGCAATGGACTGGCGTCCCGTCCAGCTGGGGGGAACACATATGCCATGGAAACCGGGAAACCAGGCCCATGAACCTGGCTAGGCTTGAAAAGGGTGCATAAATAAAACATAAATAAATCTAAGAGAAATACTTCTACTGTTGATGGCAGGGGTGGGAGCTACTCTACATCAGAAACTTATTAATAAAGGAGGCCACATAAAATATTCAACAAGCTAAGAATAAAATTGCTGGAAACGAAATTTCTAAAATGAAGCAGACAAACAAAACTAACTGAAATAGTATGGATGTACAGAATATACATATTCAGGAGAGTATGGATGAGAGCTGGCTCAGCACATTTTACAAGAATAAATTAATTTAAATAGTGTTTAACATTAAGACAGCATGGTTTTAGACATAGGCATTCAGTTGAAATAAAACTAGATGCCACCATAATTAAAGTAAGGAAGAAAGCTTATCTGAACAGTTTTCCATTCACTGCAGACATTTAATGGTTGGGTAATCTGATGTGAGTGAAGTAAAGTAAATGCAAATGAAATTTATAAGCGAGATAGGAGGCTTTCAAGATAGAAGTCTAACCATAAGCCATGAAGGACTAAGCCACATGGCCACCTCATACCAGGTGCATAGTAATAAAGGGGACTAAATATAATATTCAACATGATATATCTATCTAGCTAGCTAACTGTCTGTCTGTTTGTCTATCTGTCTGTCTGTCTGTCTGTCTGTTTGTTTGTCTGTTTGTCTGCCTATCTATCTATCTATCTATCTATCTATCTATCTATCTATCTATCTATTTATCTGTCTAACTATCTATCTATTTATCTATCTATTTATCAATTTATCTATCTATCTATCTTTTTATCTGTCTATCTAACTATCTATCTATTTATCTATCTATTTATCAATTTATCTATCTATCTATCTTTTTATCTGTCTGTCTATCCATCCATCCATCCATCCATCCATCCATCCATCCATCCATCTATCTATCTATCTATCTATCTATCTATCTATCTATCTATCTATCTATCTATCTATCTATCTATCTATCTATCTATCTATTATTATACTTATTTGTATCATCATCATTAGCAACATGTAATGTTCATATTCCATATTAGGTTGTCCGGAAAGTCCTGAAAGTTTTTTTAATTTGCAAAAAAAGGATACACTTCATGATCCATACTTTTAGAAACTTCCAACTTCTCTGCAAGTCCTCTAGTCAGAATATTTGAGTTTTCGTTGATTTTTCCCTTCAAAACATCTTCATTCAATTTTGAAGGTCTTCCACTGTGACTGTCATCTTCGAAGCTAAACTCTCCATCGTTGCAAACCACCTTCAAACAGTTGATTCACCAATAGCATCATCACCATAAACTTTGCTAATGTTTTTGCAAGTCTT
>NC_043004.1:21125477-21150477 GCF_006345805.1 Octopus sinensis
TCACCACCACCACCACCACCAACACACCACCACCACCTTTACTGCTACTACTACCACTACCACCACTATCACCACCTCTACTGTTGCTGCTACCACCACCACCACCTCTACTACTACTACAATACTACTACTACTACTATATCAATAAGAGAATTATTTACCTCCTACCTTATTTCCTTCACTCTTCTCTTTCCCACAGGTAAACTTGTTGCCAAACTTTACCAAACTGAAATCAATTGATATAAATAACAGATCAATAAACTGAAGGAAGATAATGATTAATTAGGGCAGCAGACATAATCAGTCGAAATCTATTGACATGGTTACCTACAACTGCAACAAGGACAACAATAATACAACCACAGCAACACTACCACCGGCAAAGCTCCAGGCTCTGACGCCATCCCTGCAGAGGTGTTCAAGTCGGGAGGCCCCACCATGATCAGTCAGCTCACCAGCCTGTTCCAGTCGATGTGGGACAGGGAACAACTCCCTCAAGATTTCCGGGATGCAACAATCGTCCACATTTATAAGCGGAAAGGAGATCGGCAGTCCTGCGACAACCACCGAGGTATTTCCCTCTTGTCCATAGCAGGCAAGATCCTGGCCCGGGTCCTGCTTGACCGCCTTCTGGAACACTTGGAGCAAGGCCTTCTCCCTGAGAGCCAGTGTGGCTTCCGTGCGGGTCGAGGGACCACTGACATGATATTCGCCGCCCGCCAGCTCCAGGAGAAATGCATGGAGCAGCACCTTGACCTCTGCATGACCTTTGTTGACCTCACCAAGGCCTTTGATACAGTCAGTCGGGAGGGACTATGGAAGGTCATGGGAAAATTTGGTTGCCCCAGCAAATTTATTGCAATTGTCCGCCAGTTCCACGACGGAATGACAGCCAGAATCCTTGAGGACGGCGACTCATCTGAAGCCTTCCAGGTGACCAACGGAGTCAGGCAGGGCTGTGTCCTGGCCCCAACACTGTTCAGCATCATGTTCTCGGCAATGATGTCCGACGCCTTTAGGGACTGCAAGTCCGGTATCAACATCAAGTACAGGACAGACGGAAACTTTTCAACTCCAGGAGATTGCAGGCTGTCACAAAGGTGAGGGAGACAGTCGTCAGAGACTTTCTCTTTGCTGACGACTGCGCCCTTAATGCAATCGATGAGCAGGAGATGCAGCTCGAGATGGACAGGTTCTCATCAGCCTGTGACAACTTCGGTCTCACCATCAGTGCAAAGAAAACCGAAGTGATGTTTCAGCCAGCCCCCGGCAAACAATACCATGAGCCTCAGATAAGGGTGAACGGACGGATCTTACGAGTGGTGGAAAACTTCACCTACCTGGGCAGCACTCTCTCCTGCAATGCCAACATAGATGCTGAAACCATCAACAGAATCTCCAAGGCAAGCAGCGCGTTTGGGAGACTGCGAGAGAAAGTCTGGGAGCGGAGAGGAATCAGCCTCAACACCAAGCTGAAAGTCTACCGGGCAGTCGTGCTTACCACTCTACTATACGGCTGCGAGACGTGGACTGCTTACCGAAGGCACGAGCGCCAGATAAACCACTTCCATCTCAGGTGTCTTCGGAATCTCCTTCACATCCGCTGGCAGGACAAAGTCCCAGACACGGAAGTTCTGAAGCAGGCAGATCTCCCTAGCACCATCACAATCATGCGCAAGGACCAGCTGAGATGGGCGGGCCATGTCTCCCGCATGTCCGACACTCGCATCCCAAAACAGCTCTTCTACGGTGAACTCGGCCAGGGCAGGCGCAAAGTCGGAGGGCAGAAAAAGCGCTACAAGGATAGTCTCAAGGTCTCTCTCAAAGACTTCTCCATCGGAACAGAGACCTGGGAGACACTTGCTGCCAACCGCTCATCCTGGCGCAGCGCAATCACCGTGGGAGCAGGGACAGCCGAGGAGGGACGGATTCGGTCAGCGGAGCAGAAACGTCAGATGCGTAAAGTCAGAGCCGCCTGCACCAGTAGCACTGCCCCTACCCACTTCTGCCCCACCTGTGGGAGGGGCTTCCTTGCCCGGATTGGCCTCACCAGCCACCTCCGGTCTCATGGCGGCAGTTCCATCAGATGATGTCAGTTGGTCATCTTCGAACCGAAGGACGAACATTATTATTACCACCACCCTCACCACCACTAGAAATACTAATATCTGTGCCAATCATTAACAACAGCATCACCACTAGCAACAACAATGACACCCCCCCACACACACCCAGCAGTACTGCCAACAACAACAACAATAACAGTGCTACCCTCACCCACCAGCCATACCAGCACCACTGTTGCCGCCCTTGCCACCACCTTTATTAACAGCTGGACCAAAATAACAACAATACAAATAATTATTACCATGTGAAGGAAGAGCTGTTACAAGAATTTGAACCCTTATCCACAACTTTGCAACAAACTCAAATAAATATATGTGTGTGTGTGTGTGTGTTATAACTGATTTATTTCACTTCCAGAAATAACTTACATTGACCTGCTGAGAAGATAGTGTTAACTCTTAAGTTGTTGCTCAGCCTGTTGGAAATAACAACTAAATCTCTCTCAGATCACACCCAACCACTGTTTTTTTTTTTTAGATGGAAGGATAAGTTTTCTTATATAGAATTAGAAGGGTCATGACAGGGATGCCCTCAATAATAAGTCTGTCTAGACTGAGGCAAACTCAAGTTGAAAAACATCAATAGTTACTAATGTCTCTTTAGATATTTGAGCTGTTATTCTGCTGTTTAACAGTGATGTACCAACAGATTTACTGCTATGGCCTACAGTAGTTTTTATACTGTCTGTAACCCATACAATCTTACTTGTGACCCACACAGTATTTTCTAAATAAAAGCAAATATCAATGATGAACCATTATTCAAACTTTGATTGACCTTGTGCCAAAATTTGAAACCATTATTCATGCTATGATAATAGCAAAAAGCAGCACTGTCCGCTCTTTGTGTGGCCCACATCTAAGCTATACAACTTATTTCTGTATGCAACAATCACAAAGTCTGAGGTCTATGCATTATTGCTGTATATAACATTGACAAAAAAAAAAAAATTAAATTGCACTTAATCTATTTTATTTGAAGTACAAAGCATCTAAATAACTATCTTGTTTTATTGCAAATTTTGAATTTGTATTTGAAAGTTTTCCACTCTTAATTTTCCTATCCACAAACTGAATTTATTGTTTATTCAATAAGTTAGCTATAAGCCAGCTGTATTAAAACTTTCAAATTACATTTAAAAAAAATCTATTTTAGTACTTCATGTTAGACAAGAATTAGAACATTAGATGTCTTCATAAAATTAAGTATTCATGTCAGTTTTATGAAAAGTTTGTGGTTAGCAAAGAAAACTGTGTAAGTCTATAGACACATGACAATAAACTCTTTTTCAATATCACAAGCACACGGTCACTACAGAAATCAATGATAAGTGCAAAGCTTACTACTAAACCATCATACACTAGACCTCACTCTATTCCATTGTGATAATATATCTTCGATGTTGCCAAAACAGTATGTATAGGAACTAATCTTTTCTTTTCAGAAGTACATACAGTCTGATTAACTATAGACCATCTACAAAGGTGAGGTGTGATTAGCATTGAGGATGTGACTGACATTTGTATAATGTAGCTACACAATGTAGCTATACACACATTGAGGATACGGCTCACGCATCTTACATAGTCCTTCCCTCCCACTTTCTTCTTTATTGTTTTTCTTTTGCTATTTTTATTTAGTTATTATTCTACTTGCTTCTAGCAAATTACATCCTTGTGCCAAAATTTGAAACCATTATTTGAAACCAAAAGATCCGTATTCACACTTTTACTTTAGGGATACCATCTACATATTTTGTATAGGGTAGTTACTCACACACATACACACATGTACATACACTCACACTCTCTCTCTCTCACACACATACACACATGCATGCAGAGAAACCAACACTAAATATTTATACTTGTTATGCTGTAAATAACACCCAACCATCTCTAAATTCATGATACATGAGACTACATTCAGGCAATGTAGTACTAAATACATGATGTCTGAAAGCAATACTTGGATACTGGGATGGAACTCTTTTTATCTTAAGTGTGTTCAATCTGGGGTGACTTGGGGCCAGTGCTATCTAAAGGCAGGGGCACACTGGGCAATTAGGGATTCATTTCTGATCTATGTATGATTTGTCTTGCTGTCAATAAATAAATACTATAGGGCCCAGTATATTGATTTGCCTGGGGGCCTACAATGCTGCTAAGACAGCTTGCCCGGGGTTAAACATCAACAATAACACACACACAAATGATCTAACATGCACACCATGAAATCTTTAGCAAATTGATAAAGACTCACCAACCATTGAGCAAAACTGCTTTAGTATTATTCATACATATCTCATTCTCCCATCTACTAATCCTACCATATTTATAACAACCTTACCCAAAGAGTAAGTTACACAGTGTATAGGCGTAGGAGTGGATGTGTGGTAAGTAGCTTGCTTACGAACCACATGGTTCCAGGTTCAGTCCCACTGCGTGGCACCATGGGCAAGTGTCTTCTACTATAGCCTCGGGCCGACCAAAGCCTTGTGAGTGGATTTGGTAGACGGAAACTGAAAGAAGCCCATCTTATATATGTAAAAGCGGTGCTCCAGCATGGGCACAGTCAAATGACTGACACAAGTAGAAGAGTAAAAGAGTGTAAGAGATAAGTACAAAAGAAATATTGTACCTAAGAATAAGGTATTTCTTGGATCTCAGTACATATTTGCATATATTGGTTTCAAATTTTGACACAAGGCTGGCAATTTCAGGTAAAGGGGTAAGTTGATTACATTGACCCCATTGCTTAACTGGTACCTATTTCATTGACCCTGAAAGAATGAAAGGCAAAGTCGTCCTCAGCAGAATTTGAACTCAGAACATAAGGACAAATGAAATGTTACTAGTATTTTGCCCAGCGAGCTAGCAGGATTCTTGTTCTAGCAATTCTGCCAGTTTGCTGACTTAATACTGGCATGATTTGAAAAACAGTTGTTTATAGAAGAGAAGTGGAACCCAGAAGAAGCTCTGGTGTATTTTCTTCCTCCTCTACTTCTCCAAAACAACAAATTGGTAAAAAAGTGGGGGTTTTTTTTTTGATTTTTGAGACAGTGTTTTATGACTGAGTTATCTACTTCTTGTGAACCCTTTCGATTGCCTCTTGCAACACATAGAGAAATGATGTACTTAATCTAATCTAAAGGTATGATGTACACAGCTGCATATAGACACGATATATATATATACATAGGCATAGGAGTGGCTGTGTGGTAAGTAGATTGCTTACCAACCACATGGTTCCGGGTTGTCTCACTGCTTGGCACCTTATGCAAGTGTCTTCTACTGTAGCTTCGGCCCGACCAAAGCCTTGTGAGTGGATTTGGTAGACAGAAAGTGAAAGAAGCCCGTCATATATATGTATATATGTGTGTGTGTATATATGTTTGTGTGTTTGTGTTTGTCCCCCAACATCGCTTGACAACCGATGCTGGTGTGTTTACATCCCCGTAAGTTAGCGGTTCGGCAAAAAGAGACCAATAGAATAAGTACTAGGCTTACAAAGAATAAGTCCTGGGGTCGATTTGATTGACTAAAGGCCGTGCTCCAGCATGACCAGAGTCAAATGACTGAAACAAATAAAAGAGTAAAAGTGTATACATATATACAAAGAGAAAGAGAGAGAGAGAGAAACAAAAATCTAAGGAGTATATTGATGGTCAGTGACAATAGGGCTTGTATTATTTGACAGAAAAAGCCAAGTGAGATAGCTATGCTGAATGGAGTATCCAACATTTTAGATGGAGTCCTCCTTCAAAATAAATATGACAGACGGGGAATAGAATACAGACAGCAGAGTATTTACATTATTTCTGTTTGAAAAATTGGCAGTAGCTGATGAGGAATGCAAGATGTGAGCTTCATCTGCTGACAAGAAATAGTAGGAGAGAAAAAACTGGGAGAGACAGAGAGAAGGAAAGAGAAATGATAAGAAGAAGAGACGTAGATGAGTGGAGAGAAAAACTGAAGTGAAAGGAGAACAATAGGATAAGAACGGGATTCTGACCTCGGTAGAAGTGTAAGAGAAGAAGGAAAAACATTAATTTAAAATTGTTTGTGACATGATTCCAAGTTTCAGTGAGCAACGCTGTTCATGCTATTTCCTTAAGTATGTAGATCCATGATGAACAGAGACACTGCACATTGATAATAGAAAGGCCTATTGTGTTGATGTGGGTGGTAACAAGTTTGCCTGGCGTATATAATAGTGTGATTCAAACGTGCTCCCAAAAGTAATTGGCAAGGTGACAACCCGTTTTCTCAATCTATAATGTACCATAAAATTTGCAGATGATGCAATATATGAGCTTGGAAAATGCAAAATATAAACTTGTAAGATGCACAACTAAAATTTAGAGTAAGGTGTTACTGTGACTTTAGCCTGATGATGGTTATAATGATTTTAATGTTGCAACATTGATGAGTGTATTTAAAAGTGCCTGGTTGTGTATGACTGGAGGCTATGGGGCTTCTAACAAGGGGGTTGCTGAGAGGCTTATTACTTTTGAAGGCGCAGGAGTGGCTGTGTGGTAAGTAGCTTGCTAACCAACCACATGGTTCCGGGTTCAGTCCCACTGCATGGCATCTTGGACAAGTGTCTTCTGCTATAGCCCCGGGCCGACCAATGCATTGTGAGTGGATTTGGTAGACGGAAACTGAAAGAAGCCTGTCGTATATATGTATATATATGTAAGTGTGTGTGTATATGTTTGTGTGTCTGTGTTTGTCCCCCTAGCATTGCTTGACAACCGATGCTGGTGTGTTTACGTCCCCGTCACTTAGTGGTTCCGCAAAAGAGACCGATAGAATAAGTACTGGGCTTACAAAGAATAAGTCCCGGGGTCGATTTGCTCGACTAAAGGTGGTGCTCCAGCATGGCCGCAGTCAAATGACTGAAACAAGTAAAAGAGTAAAGAGTAAGAGTATGGAGAGATCAGAATCCCTGTGAGGTAGGATTTGGAAGTTGCAAAATTAGTTTGTGTTTCGATGGCAGGATGGATGGGTGAAAGGTGAAAGAAGGTAGAATCTGATCTGTAGTTTGTTGTGTGTAAAAAGAGTAAGAGAGTAGTGGTGTGGTTGATTGCCGGGTGGTGTGCAGGATCCACAACTAATAAAGGAACACTCGATTCAAGAAGAAATGTTGAATTTTCTCACAGCTAGAATGAAAATCAGAATCAATTCTACAGAGTCAGTGAAACCTAAAGAATAGAGAGAATAGTATGACAGATTTAGTTTGCTAGGAGGGAAAGGGAAAATAATGAAAATAAAAATGTGAGACAGTAAAATTATTGTGGACAGAGGTTGATAGGTGGATATTGTTGCTAGCAACATAGATGTTGAGAAAACTAGTGGAGGTGTTTAGATATAGATAAGGTGTGTTTGAATGGAAAGAGTTAAGAAAAGAGATTAACCTGTTGAACTGTTGTCTGGTGAAGGTGATAGTATTGACACAGCTATCAATATAACTGCCATTTAACTTTGGGGTGGGTCCCATGAATTGAGCAAAGCTTTGCTCCTCACTGTAGCTTTCAAAAAGGCGTGCAAATCCATGGTGTGATGCCACGTACAAAGTCTACCTTAAGCCCAGTCGGGTCTATGTTTAGCTTTCATGTTAGGAATTTAGATTCAGCTTCAACAACTAGATCATCAGCATATAGGAGACCCTATTGACACCTAGTCTTAAATTTTTTTGTGATGGCTTATAAAATTATGATAAATAGCAGAAGACTTGTGAACTGAACATTGATGGACTCCTACCTTCATGTAGATATCATCATTTTAGCATCCATTCTTCCATGCTTGTATGAGTTGGACAAATGTATTGATGCAGATTTTCCACACCAAGATGCCATTCTTGTCACCAATCCTAATTTTACCAAGCAAAGTTCTATTTCCTCATAGCCAGACATGTTTCCACAGGATACTAGAAATGAATGACATACATTTACAAAAATCATGTAATGTCAAGAGAAGGAGATACAAATATGCACATGCTCACACACATGCAAAGACACACACACACACACACACACGTAAGCACCCTACTGCACACACATGTATTCCACTTTTGAGTTATCTCTACAGATTTACCATAAAATTTAGAGCCAGTACTGAAAGTTACAAGATTTTGTATATGAATATGTCTATGTAAACAATGCAAGTAAGTAATGAGTGTATATGCATATTTCAGGAGTTATTGCTCCTTCTTCAGCAACACACCCAAGCCATTAACTATATACAAAATCAGCCACTAAGTTTAGTAGCATAACAGATTTGGATAGATCAATTTATATATATAATGCATTCCTGGCAGCTGCTATATGCATATTAATTGTTGGTAGGGATACCCATTATTTTTTTTTCTATCTTCAATCTCATTGTTCCATAGAAAATCTATAGAGATACTCTTTTACTTGTTTCAGTCATTTGACTGCAGCCATGCTGGAGCACCACCTTTAGTTGAGTAAATTGACCCTAGGACTTATTCTTTGTAAGCCTAGTACTTATTCTATAGGTTGTCAAGCAATGTTGGGGGGACAAATACAGACACACAAAGACACACACACACACACACACACACACACACACACACATACACACACACACATACACACACACACACACAACACACACACACACACACACACACACACACACACACATACACACACACACATACACACACACACACACACATATATATATATATATACATATACATATATATGACAGGCTTCTTTCAGTTTCCATCTATTAAATCCACTCACAAGGCTTTGGTTAGCCCGAGGCTATAGTAGAAGACACTTGCCCAAGGTGCCACACAGCGAGACTGAACCCAGAACCATGTGGTTAGTAAGCAAGCTACTTACCACACAGCCACTCCTACACCTATAAATAAGATAGCTTTAAAATTATTTAATTTCTCTGCTAACATAAAAAGTAGGATACAGCATTTACTTGTAAACTTTTAATATACTTAGTAGTATATTATGACAGCAAAACAAAATATGATGTTCCTATGAGAAATTAATATATATGCACCAGCTGCCAGGAATGTGTTTAATACATAAATTGCTCTATCCAATAGTGTTACACCACTAAACTCAATGGCTACTTAAGGTAATTTGTTAGTTGGTTAGATATTTAACTGATTAAATAACAATAAAGAAGTGATATTGAACCAGTGCATGTGTTTATTATTATTGGTGTAATTGACCTCCCAAAACACAAAAAAATTTGTTTCAATACATGAATTCAGATCAAGAATCTTGCAAACCAAATGCAAAAATGAAGTAAATATATATATGTTTTATTTTTTACTGCTTCTGACATTAGATTGCAGCCATGCTGGAGCAGCACCCATAAGAAATTTTAGTCAAATGAATCAATCCTAGTACTTGTTTTATTTTTAAGTTTGGTACTTATTCTATTTGTCGCTTTTGCAGAACCATTAGGCTACAGGGATGTTAACACACCAGGACTGGTTGTCAAGAAGCAGTGGGGGACAAACACAGACTCAAACACACACACACACACATGGCTATTTTCAGTTTTGATTAGCCAAACCCACTTGGTTAGCACAAGGCTATCATAGAAGACACTTGCAAAATGCTTCATTGCACGTTGCTCCAGTCCCCTTTTGATTAAGGGGAAGTGATAGCCTGCTTGCCTAGCCAGCGGGGTGCATCATTTGATGGCTAAAACAAGGCAAATCGCATTATGGTCAGTGATGTGTAACAGTACCTGATAGTTTGGTTGGTCACATGATTATGTGGTGTGCATTATGATTGATGAGGGAACAATCTTACATCCCTTTACGGCAAGGGATATGTGAAACTGAACTTAATGTCTAAGGAGGACCTAGCTATTTGATATATAATGATTGATGAATTAATTTTCTGATAAATGACCAAAAGCAGTAGAAGAATTAAAAATATATTTTTCTGAAAATTGCTGTCAAGCACTGTAAACCCTTTTAATTACCTTATTCACTAAGCATTTTACAGTCATCTGTCTACATCTAGGTCATGGCCTCTGTTAGAAGTAGTAGCTAATTATCTCTCCAAGCTCATAAATAAAGAAAAAATCTTATTACATAATGTAGTGTAATGCATACACCTAAAATGATGCAGTAACAATGGTTGGAATGCTTTTGATCATTGGTTTAGTTTCCTACGGTTCGCTTGGGGTTAAACATCAACTAACATTCAATTATTCTAGTCTTTCAGAAAAATCAATCAACTAACAAAGTTAACCAGAAACAATAATTGAATTTTTATTCTGTTTTATACTCCATCTGATTTTGTTTTGCTCCCATGCCCTTTATGGAATGGTTAATGAAAAACTTTACACTTCCATTAAAAAAAGAAAAAAAAGCTCCTCAAAAAACAAAAAAAAACAAAACCTTCCTTTTTCTAGTTATCTTAAATGTAATTCAATGTTGAAATTCAATCTTGTAATTAATTTTAACAGTATGTCATACATTTAGTGTACAAAGGACATATTTTACATGTCTGGAATTCTCCAAATAACATGTAGTCTATACTCAATGAATTCTACATGTCTGTAGCTCTACAAATAATATGTTCTGTACTACAGTATTAGGAAACAATTTTTTCTTCCCCAAACTTTTAATTTCCAGATGTAAAAATTACCTATTATTTCTACAGAATAACTATTCATTGCAAATAATATGTCAATTTTCGTTCAGCCTGATAATCCATAACCAACTAAAATGAAATACCATATTTTTAGGCAATTTAATCTAAAGTTCAAAGAAAAAGAATTCCATGGAAATATTTTTTAAAAACTTTCCATCACAAAATTAACATTTCGTTTTTAATGCTCTCATTAACAAAGAGTGATTTTGTCTGTAACAAAATACCATTTCCAATTTTTGCTATATTTAGACTACAACTTCGAAAGACCAAAATATGGGTTGTAGATTTAATGTGAAACTTAGGTTTAAACTCCACTCTGATCTTTGGCTTCATGTAGCAGAATTCATTCTGTTGCAAGAATTCAGACTAGTTTTTCAATAAGAGCTTCTTAAAAAATTTTTTCCTGCTCCTTCCTCACCAGTCTATAAAGCCACTCGAAAAGTCAAACAAAAAGCAAATAAGAGAAAAAGTGGCAATAATTTGGGATGCAGCTGTATCATTTGACTATGTCGGAACCAATACATTATATAGTAATAAGCTGTTGATTAGTGGATGTATAAGGAAACCCTCTGTTTCACCACTCCTAAAAATCTGCCAAACGAAATATATTGCTAGGCAATTATTCTCCTTTCACCATTGCTCATTCTTCCCCTCCAACGTTTTTCTCTGTTTCTGGCACAGTTCTTCTTGACTTTTCTCTCTTTTTATTTTACAGTAATTGTTATTACTGTTTTAAAATTTATTTCTTTTCTGTGTATGTTTTTTTATAGGATTTGAAACTAAAATTTGAATCTAGCCAATCTGTTCCCATAATCAGAAAATTAGAATTAGGAAAATTAGTTTTACTGAGACAGTTTGTCAAAGGTAAAATGAGGAAGAGAAGAAGAGGTAAAAAAACATGAATTATAAATAATGGTTAGATGATACCAGGAACTAAACACCTAACAATTTTACTGTGGAAATCAGATGTATTGACTCAAAATATCCTTAACCTTAACCATCAAATGAAGTTACTTATCTATCTTTTGTTGAGGAATGTCATGTTTGAAGCTACTTTTTTCTTGAGAAATATCAAATTTAGTGAGAGAAGTGACTAATGCCAGTTATATTTTTTAGTAGATATTTAAAATCATTACTGGAATAATATGAAATTTAATTTTACAGTTAAAGTGTTAGAATACTATGACTGTGTAATGACAGCATGAGAAAGATTAAGATGGTGAGCCATGCAACTGAATCTGCTGACATTAGACATGATACCTAGTAGTGATGATCATAAAATATATATTGTATTTGATGACAGAAACTTTGAGCTTTCTGGCTCAGCCTGTGTAGGACTACCATCATGTCAACAGCAGTGTGTGAGACTGCTGGATGAATATCTAAACTGAATATAAAGAGAATATTTATTAGAAATCTTATGAATCTTCACTTATAATTGAAAGGTTGAAAGTAATTTTGTGAGACTATTGGTTGAGATAGTTAATAATTCTGAATTAAAATTAATGCTTCAATAGATGCTTAGTTGATTGGTGTTAAGATTTGATCCCAGAGCGTTACTTTGGTTTTAAGCTAGAGATTAAACAGGAAATTGTATGAGAATTAAATTAGAGAATTAATTGTATCACTTTAGTTTTAAACAACAGAAGTAACTTAATTCTACTTCATTTACATCGGCTTTAAGGTTTTACTGCTGCTGCTCCTCTTCCGTCTACTACTACTACTACTACTACTACTACTACTACTACTACTACCACTACTGCTACCACCACCACCGCAACTGCTACTGTTGTTGGTAAGATTTTCTTTGATGCAGTTACTTTTTATCATTACCTTCCACTACCACCCTGACCAGTTACTTGATGTACAGGAAATAGCTACTAAATCTTTCATAACTGTCTTATCTGAAAATAAAATGTGATTTTTATATCTAGAAGGTAATATCTATGTGAGATTTGTTAAAGATATGGCTCTCAACAAAGTTTAGTTTGGCCTTGGCTCAATTTTATTAAAAAATTATTTTTTTAATAAAAAAAAAATCTGTAAACTATGTATCATTAATATGAATTCAGACTCAGTGTATATTAGAGAAACTGTTGTTATCTCAACCAAAGGTAAGGAAACTTATGAATCTATGTACTAAAGGATGTGCTATATTTCCCCTTCACTTTGTCTATACATATTGAACCAAATGAAAAAAGGTTTTCAAATTTGTGCTTGTGTTCATCTAAATGGCTTATGGGGATATAAATGACATTGAAAGGTTTTTGCAGCTCAAGCAAATTCCTAGAAACATGATGACTGATTAAAAAAAAATTGGATGGATCTGGCTGAACCACTTTGAGCAGATTTGACCTGGGGTTGAACAACAACAACAACAATAGCATTGCTAACATTCTATCAAGTATTGATTTATTTTCAGGAACTGCATGTCTTCATCAGGAAAATTTTTATCCCTACTCTTCTATTTTGGATTCTTAGTTTTTCCAATGTATTTCTGCTTGCAAACGTTGCTAATACCTCAAATTCTTCCCTTTATTGTGAATATAGTTGTTATAGAATATAGAGAGGTAATATATACCCTCACTTAAACATGGATGTTCTGATAGAACAGGGGTGGGGAAGCTTTTTAGTGTGGCGGGCAAAATTTTCCAAAGATAAACGTCCATGGGTAAATCACAAGTTCTTAATTCGTTATACATTAATAAAGATAAATTTATCACACTAATTTGACACATAACATCTTCATTAACACTGCCACTGAATTTAGGAGTGGTTGGCGTTAGGAAGGGCATCCAGCTGTAGAAACTCTGCCAGATCAAGATTGGAGCCTGGTGCAGCTATCTGGTTCACCAGCCCTCAGTCAAAATCGTCCAACCCATGCTAGCATGGAAAGCAGACGTTAAACGATGATGATGATGATGATGATGATGATGATATTACTTATGAGGTATTCTTTATTTTTCAGCTAGAGTGTAGTTGGGTCTCAAGGGGGTGGTACAAACCTAGCAATATGTGTTTTATAGTGAAAACAAAATTTCCATTCAAATGGCAATTACTGGAAAATTTTCTGTTCAAGTCTAACCATTTTAAGTCATAGTGGAAACATGACCTATGTCGCAAATAGGCATACAAATACTGTATAAATTTTAAAATTGAAAAATTTACTATGTTTTGTACATATAAGTATAACATCCTCCAGGCACAATAAAATGGGCTCGCGGGTGCAATTGTGCCAAGAGTAGGGTTTTCCACACCCCTATGTTATAACAAACTGTACTGTAATAGATACCTTGAGAGAAACTCTCATTTTAGCCTTTGGTGCAAATTGCACTCTTATTTATATCACTAGTGGGGAGATTAGTCCTCATCATCTCCAGCACTGAGATCATCAGGTCACAGGATTTTGACCTTCCTAGGTCTCATCAGTGATAGACATTTGACCACTAGTGATAGCAGTGATTCATCTTCCCACCAGCAATATATAGAAGAAATACCAGAATGGGTGCTGGTGTCATAATTAGCCAGTGAGCTTACAGTATATACTAACCCCTTTATCTAATTAATTTCACCAACAATAGGGTTTTTAGGAATAATTGCCCCTATCTGGCCCATGGAATCAAGTTTATGTTTCAGTCCGGCTTACAATGTGAAATGAGCTTGACATTCCTGCCATATATTGTTACACATGTTAGAAACAGCAGCCAAATTTCCCTCAAATCACCATTGTAGAAAAAAAAATTGACCTGTTGAAAAATGTGTCCCTCTGGTTCTCTGCACATGGCATAAAGACAGGGTGGTCATAGTCAGAATGCCATTGATCACAGGTTTGCTTAATAAGAGCTGACCTGCAGCTATGCAACAACATCAACACCAGTAGTTCTCTCTCTTCTCTATATATATCAATATTTTTTGCTTCTTTAAACTACCTACACCACTTCAACACCTAATATATTCATTTCTTCTAGAACAGAATCAAAATATGGTCATCAAACTGCTAGAAATAGCAGCCATATCTCCAATAAATCACACTTAAAAAAACGAAGCACTGGAGAATGTAATACTGGTTATCCTACATATAGGAAAAGAAAAAATGGTCTTGGATGGAGTATCTTTGGTTAATTACAACAACTGTGGTCCTTGTAATTTTGGAAATCTGATATCAGAAACCATTCAACTCCTACATATAATGGACTCTTCCAGCTATCATTCTAAAATCAGCACCATTTTTATTTAGTTATTAAGCATTGCAAAACTTTGTTGCTTTTGTTGTTCTTGCTGTTTTAAATTAATCTCCTCCAAGAAATTTCCCAGATAATTCCAAAACAGATAATGAAATCTGAAGCCATATAAAACCAGTTTTAGAAATCTTTAATGACACATAATTTTAGGGGATTGCTTGCTGTGTTTTACCATTTGGGAGAGCAGGATTTATAGGCAGATGAAATATGGGTGGCCTGATTGATGAGGAATACATTTTAAAGAGGCAATGGTGGGGAGAAGGTTGAAAATGAACGATGGTTAATAGGGAAAGTAGTACTGTTGCTGCTTCTGATAGTGATGATAATGATGGTGATCATCATCATTATTGCAGTGATTATGATGATGATGATGACGATATCAATAATGATGATGATAATTATGGTCATGACGATAATAATGGCAATGATAATAATCAGGATGATGATGAGGAGGAGGAGGATGATGATTAGTAATTATAATGATAAATGGTAAAGTTCTTCATTACTGCCACGCTATAGAATTATTTTTGATTTGGCTTCAATGTTTTGTGTACCATAGAAAGCGCAAAGACAAAAATGTGGGCACTTCTCTACCCACCCCACCAAAGTACAACAAAAATTGTTTTTTACCAACCCATCACTATGTTTTTGGATGGCTTCTTGCCTCCACTGATCCATGTATAAATCACAGGGTTAATAAAAAGTTCTAAATTTTATCTGTAAAGCTGATGATATAACAGCAGAAATTGATTGGTTAGTATCCCTAAAAAGTTTGGACCCCGTGATTCTATATCTGCTTATTACAAATCTGTGATGTTACTGCATATGGAACATCATCATCATCATCATCATCATCATTACAAACTTCCTTTCAGCCACCAATATCACCTTCATCATCATCATCATCATCATCATAATCAAGATATATCAATTACAATTTGTACTCACATTGGGATGACAGATGCCCTCCCTTCTTCCATTCTATCAGTTGTGTCAATCTGATCAGCATTCATGAAGACTATCAGCCCACAATCTTGACACGGGTTTGATTTTGGTAGCACATCCTTGGTTCATTGTTCAGTTTTCAATTGATGATTAGTAATTTTTGGTGTTACTGACAGTGTCCTGTAAATGAAACTCATTTATATATTTGAATGCTAAATGCAAGTTGGTGAGATGAAGGGAGTTTTAGAGCATCCAAGATTGGTAGGATGAAGGGTGTTTGAGGGCTTTCAAGATTGTTAGCATTAAGTGATTTTTAAAACTGACAAGTGATTTTTTTGGTTGAATGAAGGGAGTTTTGGAGCCTAAAAGACTGATGGTAGGAAGAGTATTTTGGGACTGACAAGATTAGTGGTATAAAGAGAGCTTTAGGGCCCCATGTCTGGTGGCATGAAGGGAGTTTTAAGGATTCCAGGACTGGTGGGAGGAAGGAAGTTACAGGCCTCCAAGTCTAGTAGCATAAGGTAAGTTTAGGACCATCAAGATTAGTGACAGAAAGAAACTTTTAGGGCTGCCAAGATTAGTTGCAGGAAAGGAGTTTTAGGGCTACCAAGACGAGTGAAATGAAGAGAGTTTTAAGGCCTCCAATGAAAGGGGCATGAAGGAAGTTTTAGGCCACCAAGACTGGTGCCACCTAAAGAGTGAATGCCTACTAATTACCACATTTACTGTATGGGTCAATTATTACTGACTTTAGATTTTGCAATTTAGAAAATTTTAAATGTTTTTCTAATATTTTCTTTTACCTATTTTATGATAAACTACAATGTAGTACTAGAGTTAATAAATCCAATAGTGTATACACTCACACAATTCTCTTCTTTCTTTCTTTCCTCTCTCTTGTTTGTCTCTCTCCCTCTCTCCGTTTGTGTGTTTGCGTTTCTCTTTGATTCTCTCTCTTTTTCTCTCTCCACCTCTCTCTCTCAATTTCACTCATAGTCTCAGGTGTTAAACATTACAAAATAATAATTTTTTTTATAAAACCATTCCCAGCAAATGTATATTCCATCTCAATAAAAAATCTTGTACCTCATCATTATCATTGTTACTGTTGTGCTGCTGTCATCATCATCATCATCATCTACACTATCTCTTTTGTTATCATTTTCATCATTATTATCCATACCATTGACCACATCATTATTTTCATTTTCGTTTTTGCCATTGCTGTTGTTGTTGTTATTGTTATCAGCACAAATAACACTAATATGCCTCTCTTCCATCACCACTAACTCCTTCCAAGCAAGAAGTACAACTTACTGGAATGCTAGTGCAATTTATGTTTGGGTTCCCATCATCATCATCAACATCGTTATTTAGTGTCCTCTTTCTATGCTGACATGGTTTCTATGCCTGGATGCCCTTCCTAATGCTAACTACTTAACAGAATGTGCTGGGTGCATTTTACATTCCACCAGCAAGGGTGTGTTTATGTAGCACCAACATGAGCATGTCAATGCGACACTGGCATAGGTGCTCTTTAAGTGGCACCGGAACCTAAAAGACAAGCCTGTACGTGTGGAAGACTGCGTTTACTTAGCTTGACTCATCTTAACAAGTACAGCAAATTTCCATATCCCCCAGTCCCTTGTTATTTCCACTTTTTATCCTTGTATCTAATGACATCAAGTGTTTGAATACAGAGATAGATAATAAGCTATGAACCTTTGTAGTGTTACTCTCAAGTTGACATCCGAGCTTTGGTATTTACAACTAACTGACCATGTGCCATCAATAATGATGGCTAATTGTAGTATTTTATATATAAATAAAGTATAGAATAAGGTACAAAATAATCACACATACAAACATTGACAAACTTCCCTTGTACACATACATGCATACACACTTGTACTCACACAGAGTTGAAATGCTGACTTTTTCATCCCTTCCTTCCTTATTCATCTATCACGCCTTTCTTTCTCTCATTGCTATTACTTTCTCTCACTCCCTCTCAGTCAGGGCTATTACTCTCACTACTTTTCCTTCACTGAATTACTATTGTCTCTCCCACTCCGCGTCCAGTGTGATTCTAGATAAATATATATATATATATATACAAATATATAAAAACACTATGCTCATTATTATATTAGAAGATTCAGAATAACCTTTGATTAGGATGCTCACTTGCCAGAAAGGACTATTGAACTGCATTTGAGTTTAAGTTTACTACATACAGATGTGCACGCTACTTATTTTTACTCAAGCGACTATACTAGTTTGTGAAGATAGTTCTAACTGTAAAGAGTACATGCAGCAGAACTGAACCCATAACCATAAGATTGCCGACTTCTTACTTAACCAAAACTAGAGATGTTTCTGCTAAGAAAAAAAGCTACGATCTTTGAGCCTGACAGCTTCTTTTGTATGCACAAAATTTTTCATGTATATTTGTGTGTGCGTGCATGTGCATGTCTGTGTGTATGTATGTATACATTTGCATACATGCATATGTATAAATATATTTATTGCAAATGATTAAAGTTAAATGATATTTCATTTAAAGTGTTGATGACAATGTGTGAAATATTATGTTAACCTTTTGTCCAGCTAATGTATCAATTTGTGTTTAATGCCAGCTATGAGGTGATAAATAATATCTGAAACGAGTTATAAATATGTTTGATATCATTTATTTTTATATTATTTATAAGACATATCAATGTTCAGATATATTTAACATATTTGCACACACACACACACAATTATATATATATTTAGATATATATATTTAGATATATATATTTATTATTTGTATGTATGTATGTATGTATATATATATATTATATATTATATATATATATCACCATCATACAGACTATTTTAAATGTACATATTTTGTTATAGCCATTTTTATTTCAGTATATTTCATTTTTTTTGTATCAAACCATTATTATTATTATACTTATTATTATTATTATCATTATTATTATTAACACCATCATTATCATTATTTACAATAGTATTTGACTCTCATAGTGTGAAGGCATCTTTTTTGATTTGCCATTCAAAACACGTTTTATTTCAAACATTACTAAATGAACATTTTTGGATGTACTTTTAAAAAGTGCTATGATAGCTTAAGGGAAATTTGCAGTCTATACATACTATAAAGAGGTTTGTTTCACAAACTTTTAAATTTTTTATTTTCACACATTACATTTTATGATCCAAAAATGGCTCCTGCAAATAATTGTGCCTAAAAAGGAAACAACACAAAATCAGAGCATAATTTATATCTGCAAGAGGAAGAAGAAAATGAATATAGTGATTAATTAATAGACGAAAATATTCCAAATACTCAAATAAGTAATTTAGAAGACTGTGACAACTGCATCAACAACTACAGTAGCAACACCAATATAATTCCAAATACTGCAGGTCATTCATAAAGTAACTAAGCCTTCACCTACCTCTAAATTCTCAGAAAGACTTTGGGGCCAATCATCATCATCATCATCATCATTATCATCATCATCATCATCATCATTATCATCATCATCATCATCATCGTTATCATCATTTAGCATTCGTTTTCCATGCTAGCATGAGTAAGATGGTGTGACTTGAGTTAGTAATTTGGAGAGCTGCACCAGGCTCCAATCTGATTTGGCTTGGTTTCTATTGTTAGGAGCCCTTCTTAATGCCAGCAACCTCACAGAATGTACTGAGTGCCATTTATGTGTCACTGACACAGGTGCCTTTTACATGTCACCAGCATGGTTGCCTTTTATGTGTCTCTGACACTGGCCACAAAAAAAGAAAAAAATGTAGGCGAGATAATTTTGTAAAACGCAACTGTATTTTTTTTTTTTTACCATAGTGGATAATACAGATGAGAAAGAGAAAAATTATAAATCTCTGTTAACATACTTTTGTAACTAGATGAAATATCTTCTTATGTTAAGTTGTACAACAAGCATTCCAGAACAATCCAGGAGAAATTATCTCAAATGAAAAGGGTAAGAGTAATAGAAAATGTAGATAAAACACAAAACACAGGCTCATATTGTCAGACATACTTTTGTTATAAATTTGTGCCCAGTACACTGGACAAAGAAATGCATGGGTCACTGCAAGAGACATTGAGCACAGCATAAACTCATGTGTCATAGTTTGGAGAGAGTAGTTAAAGTAGTGTTAACAAAGGGTAACTTGTGGTCAAGGGACATCAAAATGGACTTAATGATCCTGAAGGCCACAGGGTAATATTGGAAATGCGCCAAGTAAAAGGTACCAATATAATGCATACGATTAACGTTACATGGTAGAAAACCTAGTTGGTATATCTGCTGAAGTGAATCCTACCTTAGCAAAGAGATCAACAAATCACAATTTCTAGTGTACTGCCAACTAAAGCATTGGAGATAGCAAAGCAAATATCTTTATGGCTAGTTTCACCAGTAGATGAGCAAATATCCTGTTCTTAATAGTACCAGCCTATAGTATCACACTTTAATCATGTAATAAGGAAGAAAGAATAATTATGGGTGAAGATACCAAAATTCTTTATAAAAATACAAAAGGAAAATGCTCAATGGTGCAATTGGTTGCACTCAAGGATAATTTCAGAAAGGATAAAGTGAACAGTTGTCAAGTATCCTAAATTAACCTAATCTTTCATGCTTCATTTTTTTTTACCTTATATCTTATATTTATTGTGTGTTTTGTAGTTATCATCTTTATTTATTTCCAAGCAAATATGTGTGCTTAGATCCATGTGCATATATAATTATGTGCATGTATATGTTTATATATGTGTCTACTTTTAATATTCCAAACATATTCTTCTATATTTTGTTTAACATCCTTGCCTTCATAATTTGTAAATGTGTTTTTCACACTTGCCTTCATAATTTGTAAATGTGTTTTTCACACTCCACATTAGCTTCACTTGTGGTTGATAAAGAAAAGACTATTATTGTTGTTGCTGTTGGTGGTGGTGGGGGTCACGATGATGGTGGGAGTAAGGTTGTTAACTGCCAAAGCTATTTGCATGCAAGACAATTTGTTTAGTAATATTTCATCCATTTTTGCATTGAGTTGAAAATTTGCTGAGGGTAACACTCTAGTATATATATATATATATATATATATATATATATATATACATACACATATATATATCAAGGTTGTGTTCCACCATGGCAACAGTCTAATGACTGAAAGAAGTAAAAGATGAAAGATATATATATCATTTACATTTGTTTATGGGAAACATTTTGATTATATATATATATATATATTATATATATATATATATATATATATATATATATATAGAGAGAGAGAGAGAGAGATAGATAGAGAGAGAGAGAGAGAGAGAGAGAGGGAGAGACAGATAGATAGTGCAAGAGTGTGAGAAAGAGAGATAAATAGATGGATAGATTGATGAAAGTTAAAAGGATGTACACAGTGAATGAATTAGGTTGACACTCAGTCTAAGATGGAAAAATGACGGTGTATGACATTTCAAGCATGGCTCTTTGTCAGAAAGAGGAAAGAGGAAATGTCTGGAGATAAGGAAAAGTGTAGTCTGAGAAAAGTACATGTGTGGTTACATCGCTTTGTGTGTGTGTGTGTGTGTGTGTGTGTGTGTGTGTGTGTGTGTGATGGGCTTCTTTCAGTTTCTCTCCACCAAATCCATTCACAAAGCTTTATTCACCTCAGACTATAATAGAAAAGATGATATTTGTGCATGATGTCATGCAGTAAGACTGAACCATAAACCATGTGGTTGAGATGCAAACTTTTTAACCACACTGCACTTCTGCAATATGTATGCTAAAACTGGAAATGCAAGTCTGTCTGTATGTATGTATGTACGTATGCATGGATGGATGGATTGATGGATGAATGTATGCATTTATGTTCTGAGTTCAAATTCTGCCGAGGTTGACTTTGCCTTTCATCCTTTCAGGGTCGATAAATTAAGTACCAGTTACGCACTGGGGTCGATGTAATCGACTTAATCCCTTTGTCTGTCCTTGTTTGTCCCCTCTGTGTTTAGCCCCTTGTGGGTAATAAAGAAACATATGTTCTGCATTTTTAAACATACATATATGTATCTTTCTGCATTTTAAAGGGCTCAGACTTTTATCATCAGGCTACCTTACCCAGATGAACAAACCAGGGTTGACCAAGTTCTAGCTCAAATCCCAATCTGCCTCCTCAACATAAAGCCTCCTAGTGACCTTCTCTGAAGCCTTCCCTTGATGATGGAATTTACAACTTTCCTCTTTGCTGCTCCAGTAACTCAAAGCTTAGTCAGAACCTTACAGAGTGAATGCCTCACAAAGCTCCAACAACTTACCCCAGTTGCCTCACAGTGTGTCTACCTGCTTTAGTTTCTGCACTGGTCTACTAACTACTAGTATTTGGCAAGCTTCTATCACGAACCTTCACTATGTGATCTCAGGGAGTCAGCTCCCACATTATCACCTGTTTGGTGGAATTTGCATAGATAATTATGTTTGGCATGGTGAAATTGGTACAATGTACTCAGGGAATTTTAACATTTCTACAAGATCCACTCCCCGGTGTCAGTCTGGAGCTGAGCAATGTATACATTGTCACTTATGTTTCAGTCAATTAGGCTTTTCTTTAGCTTTGAGAAAAGGGATAACCTCCATTTTTGGGATGGCATTTGGTAGGCTTCATGACTATTGTCATCACCTCCATAACAACCTTGAGCACCTTATCAGGTCCCCAGTAGTAGCATCCATCAGCTAAGGCTCATGGGCAGCTGCTAAAATGGTGAAAGGACCTTCTTTCAGTATACAAGGGAGAGAAGGGTTACTTCATTCATGTCCCATATGTGAAGGTTTCTTGGACTTGGTAAAGAGTCATGCAGACAAACTGGACCAGAAATCTGATGCACTAGATGTCAGCTTACCAGAGACCTGACCCAATGATATTACTCCCTCTCTCTCTCTCTATCTATCTATCTGTCTGTCTGTCTATCTTTCTGTCTGTCTGTCTGTCTGTCTGTCTGTCATAATCATCATCATCATCATCATCATCATCATAGTTTAACGTCCTCCTGCCATGCTGGCATGAGTTGGACAGGAGATGGTCAGACAGAAAACTGCAACATACTTCTGTGTTTGTCAGTCTATCTATCTGTCCATCTCTCTCCCTCTCTCTCTCTCTGTCTCTCTCTCTCACTCACTCTCTCTCTCACTCACTCTCTCTCCCTCACTCTCTCTCTCCCTCTCTCTCTCTCTCTATATATATATATATATATTAATGACAAAGGCAGTATTAATACCAAAACTACCAGATCATGTGATTTCAGCTGTCCTCAGTCTTGTCAATGATGAACGCTCAACTGCTAAATATAGCAGCGATTCATCTCCCTCCTAGTGATATATATATATGTTGAAAAATAATGCCAGAACACTGACCCATGTCATGATTAGCCAGTGAGCTTGTTAAAAAATATTTATTAGCGAGGAAGACAGTATAAATACCAAAATGTAATACATCTCCCCATATGAACATGGATGTTCTGTTAAAACAAACTACACTGCAGTAGTTACCATGAAAGAAATACTTATATTGGCTTTTGGTGCAAAATACTCACTTGGTTATATCACTAGCAAGGAGATAAATCCATGCCAATTCCAGTACTGAGACCATCAGATCATAAGATTTCGTCCTTGCTTTTCTTTGCCAATGTGGTATGTATGTTTGTGTGTGCGAGAGAGAGAGAGAGAGAGTGAGAGATTCAGTAAGAAAATTCCTTTCCTTTTTAATTATTCAATAATATACTCATGATCACTGCACAAGTTAATGATGTGAGATAAGAGAACTGACACGCATTTCACAATACCATCCAGAATTCTTTTGATCAGAATTGTTGTGAGCTAAACATAATCTTGGAATATTTTGCAATTATCATGAGCAAGATAATGAATAATTCAAAAGATACGAATTTCTTTTCTTTTTGAATAAAAACAAATTTTAATGGAAAAGTGGACGTTAAATGATGATGATGGTGAAGTTGATGATAATGATGATGATGATGATGATAATAATGATGATAATGATGATGAAAATTTTATATGAACATTATCAAAATGTACACCTTCAAAAACATGTCTCTGTTTTTGTTGGTAAAGCTGTATTTCAGTGAGTGACTGAAATGAAAATAAAAATAAACAAAAATGGAAGTACTCTATCTATTGTTATTTAGCCCCTGTTCAGCCCTGATTAATTATCAGTTTGATAATCAACATTATTTTAATTGTCATCATTAAGTTCCTTCTGTTTCCAAATGTATGACAGAATTTTGGCATGAATGACTCTTAAAGAGTAAAGACACATGACTTAGAGTTTAGGGTGTGCTCTCACAATTGTGGGATCATGGTTTTGATTACCAGACTAGGTCATGTGTTGTGTTCTTGAGCGAAACACTTCATCTCCCTCTGCTCCAGCCTACACAAATGCAAACAAATAACCCTGAGATACACTGGCATCCCAATGCAGGGAGATGTTGTGATCTTCATCATTTATCATGCCATGGAAACTGAATAACATGTCCTATGAGTTCTGGGTCTCAAAGCAATAATGTTCAGGGGTTGATGACGATGTCCCTTGAAGACCTAGATCACATGGGAAAGGAAAACTGTAGCAAATTATTTTTCTTTCCAAAAATTTCAAATTCTATATTTTTGCTCCCTACTTTCACACTGTCATCCTTTCCCAAAAGTGTTATTTTAAAATTCAGTCAAACTTGATAGAACTGTATAGGCTAATGTTATCTTTCTTTTTCAAGACAGTAGGGTGTGAATTCAAGTGCTGATATGCAGTCATTGAGTCTCTCATATGTAAGTTGTTAAATGGGGAGCATTATGGTGTAATTTTATAAAAATTGTGAATGCTTAAAAGCTTTGAGGTTTATCAGTAATACCGATACAAAAACGATAGGTTGTTTACTATAGAGGTAGTAAGGCAG
>NC_043004.1:21152977-21172977 GCF_006345805.1 Octopus sinensis
CAAGCATTTATCAAATTATTTAACTGCTGTGTTAATTGCCAAACTATGTGTGAAATGGAGCTGCTAAGAATTCGTATTTAACCATTCAGCTTTACTTCACACACTTTTCAATCTTGGATATTTTAATAATTTCAAATTAATGCTTATTTTTTTCTTCTGTAAACACCAGTAGGTTTCGTAGAGATTGTATTTTAAAGGAAATGATAAAGAGATGAGAAACAAATGTCTTCTTGGATAGAACTACAATTTATCACAATTGACATTCTGTGAAGGTCAAAGGAATAATTTTCCAGTCAATAGCAGATAAGGAGATTTTAAGTAAATAAAAGATATTAAGCTGGCAGAATTAAAATTCCCCAAAACGTTCATGATGTACCATTAACTGGTGACCAAACAAGTAGCTGCATTTATAATAGCTGAGCATTTAGAAAATTTTACATTCCTCTATGAATGATTTGGTGTTAAAATGTTAACTAACATGATGACATTTAAACGAAAGGAGATTTTATAGTCACTCACCAAAAGTTTCATCTTCATGTGTTTGATTGCACATGACTAGTTTCTGTCTCTCTAATCAAATATGACTCAAGTTTGCAGGGTGTCACTGATGTTGTTTTGTCAACCATGATCAAGCAGACCTAGGTCAAAGATATTCCAGTTGTGACCACTTCATCTCTTCTTTTCATACTCATTCTGCTTCAGTTAAATGGGATATGAGGTTTAAATGCTGTTTATAGCAAATAAATTAACATTGCAGAAGCTTTCTGCTTGGGTTGGGAAATTGTTGATCAAAGGTGTGAGAGAAATTACACTTCTGGGAATCAAGGCTGCATAAAAGACAACTCAATAGGATCTCATTACCACCATCTCCACTCATTATCATCACTCATTACCATCACTAATTACCATCATACATCAGAACCTTAAGAAACAAGGGATGACATATTACTTTGTCTTATAACCTCTGTAAAAGACAGGATGGTTTCAGTTGGAATGGCTTTCATTAAGGGCTAATCTAAGGCTAAATATTTACAACTACAACAACTGCTGCTGTTGCTACTGCTGCTGCTGCTCCTCCTCTTACTACTACTACTACTACTACTACTACTACTACTACTACTACACACTCCATACTATGCACTTTACCCATTTAGGAATTTTATGGCAAGAAGCTTTAAAAGGTTTGAGGGCTTCTGATCCTCAGAATAAATGATAAGATAATTAAATACTTGAATAAAATATCCACCAATTGTAATGAATAGAACTTTCAGACTTATAATTAAAACAATGATTATTAATTAACATCTTTGATATAGTCAAGATATTTGCAGAATCGAGAAAATTAAGATCAATTTAAAATTTTCAAATTTAATAATTTTCCAAACCCTGCTTTTGTAATTAAATTTAATCTGAATATTATCATCTACTTTAGGAAAATATTTTTCTTAGATTTAAAACAAGATATTATTCTTTGAAAAAGAAGATGACTGGAAATAAATCAGCATTTTAAACATTTCTTAATATATAGTCATATATAGTTCATATTTTAATTTATATATATATTGCTTTATTAAAGAATGTATACAGAGTAATTATGTGTACTGTTAAACATTTAAAAGAACAATAGAATAAAATCATTAGGATATGGTATGCAATTTATATAAATAATGACTAGTTTATAGTTTGACGACGACTAAAGCTAATCACATCTTGTTAAACAGCATATGAATGACAAAAAGGAGCAACGATGAAATTAATAGATCATATCAAGATGTTAGATGTAATTCCATTGTCAAGCTTTGTTGCTTTTCTGGCCATAGGCTTTTATGATGCTCATTTCCTTTCACCAGATTTCTTTTCAAATTTGACAAATGAAAATATTGTGTTGTCTGGAAAGTTCGTGCCGATTTTTAAAGGAAAGAAAAAGGTCAATGAATACTTGCCATTACATTTTTAGTCAACCAAATATGAACCATTTTGTTGCACAATGCATCTCCATCTTTCCTTTAACTTGAAAATACCCTCTTCTCAGAATTGAGGTGGTTTCATGGCAAAGAATTCATCAAGGTATCTTTTTACGTCGTCCAAGGAATTGAAATTTTTACCATTAAGACTATTCTGCAGAGACCCAAATAAGTGGAAATCCAAAGGAACAATATCTAGTGAATATGGAGGGTGGGGTAACACATCCCAGCCGAGCTGCAGCAATTTTTGGTCTGGTTCCCAAAGCATCAAATGCCGAAAATGAACTTTCTTATCTTCCATTTTAAAGAGTTACAGAATTAACACAGGTTATAGGAACATAAACTTTCTTCCACGAAAAGATAGCCTAAACTGTCCTCTAAATGGAGGTGTAGTCAAATCCTTTTTTATGAACTCAACCATGTTCTAAAATAAGTTGAAATGTAAGCTACTATAAATCGGCACAAACTTTCCGGACAACCAAATAGTAATAAACTTTTCTACAGTAGGCACACATTGATCCCAGTGCTTCAATGGTTCTCAAATCATAAACCTCAAAAGGAAGGAAGGCAAAGTTGAGCTCAGTGGCATTTGAACTCAGAATATGAAGCTGAAAGAAATGCTGCTAAGCATTTTGCTTGATGTGCTAACAATTCTGCCAGCTTACCACCTAATAACAATAGTAATAATAATGGTTTCAAGTTTTGCTACAAGGGCAGCAATTTTGGGGGAGGGGATGAGTCAATTACATCGACTCCAGGGTTCAACTGGTACATATTTTATCGACCCCAGAAGGATGAAAGGTAAAGTTGATTCCAGCAGAATTTGAACTCAGAATGTAGCAAGGGTGAAATATCGCTAAGCATTTCATCCAGCATGCTAACAATACTGCCAGCTCACACCTTAGCAATAATAATAATAATAATAATGATAATGATAATTTTGGTACAAGGCCAGCAATTTTGTGGGAGTGGGTAAGTCAATTGTATTGACTTCAGTGCTCAACCGGTACTTAATTTATGAACTCTGAAAGAACGAAAGGCAAAGTCGACTTTGACAGAATTTGAACTCAGAATGTGAAGACAGATGAAAGGCTACTAAGCATTGCACCCGGCATTCTTACAATTCTGTCAGCTTGCTGCCTTAATAATAATGATAATAATAATAATAATAATAATAATAATAACAATAATAATAATAATAATAATAATGACGATGACGATGATCTATGAAGATTGATGTAACTTTTTACAAATTTAAACGCACAATAAGAACAGTGTGATACAATATGTAATAAATACAGACTGACAGTTTATTGAATTGAACAATATTTTGATGGTATGCCTGTCTTCCTTGGATTTCATATGAAAAATAAAAATCTACACAGAAATATAAGAACTCAAATTTGAACAGGATTCTCAAAATAACATCATTAAGTTTTGCTTGTAACTGGTGACAAGGAAAAAGAAAGACTGAAGATGACAAAAAGAAAGGAGAACAGAAACTACTTTGTTAAATAGTTTTGTATAAATATAATGGAATTCTCTTATCATTTCATTCATTCCTCCAGGGCATGATGCTAGTAACTCACAAATCTATTTATCCATATATATTGTGAGGACTGAATTTGCATAGGAGTTAGAATATTTTCTGAGAATGTACTTTCAGGTATTCTTCAAATTTTCAGCTGTTTGATGTAAAGTGTTCTGTAAGTTCTGCTGAAGTACTATTATTATGTCTGGTGTCATACTTATGTCTGTTGAATCTTTAGTTTAATTTACCTGTTATGCAACTGTTTAAGGGCACAGCATTAATAAATACTCCAATAAAACGTCAATGAAGTTTTTATTACAATTAGAGGTACAATGTTTAAAGATTACAATAAGTAGATGAGTAGATATTTGCTTGAAATGAGGATATTTTTCTGAAATATGTCGGTAACTTTCAATCAACGTTTTTGAAATGCGATGGAATTTCATTTCCAGCTAAACACTAAAGAAATTCAATCATTAAGGGGGGGAGGGTGCTAAAAAGTTTCTGGCATTGGGTAAAAGAAAACAGGGGGATCAGTTAATTGTAATTTTACTTAACATATTCCCCTCTTCAGATTCACACACTTATTGCCATGGTCCTTCAGTTTTTCTAAGCTCTATAAAAGAACTCACAAAGGTTGGACCTCCAGCCAAGCCTTTCTTGATATACTCAAACAAAGTCTGGAACTTTTTAGCACCCCCTCATATATTTACTTTGACTGCTATAAACAGCACAAGAGGCAAATCCTTTCATTGTGTACCACTATGAGTCAGATCAACTCCATCACAAATTAAGACAGAAATGTTATCTTTATATATAAAAGTGAGGTTGTGTGCTGTCTGTCTCCTACGATTTAGATTCCTAACTACTCCCACATTTTGCGGTGCAGTTTAACCAAAACCGGGTATCTTATAGTCGGGATTCATATCGAGCCCTTCTGGGTATTAGCGCGCGTCTACGATGAGTCTACGATTTAAAAAAAAATTTACCATCAATTTTTCCCATTTTTAATGCATTTTTGGCATATATAAGGGAAGTAACTCTCTAAAAATTTATTATTAAATCTCAGAACGTAAAAAGCTACAGTAACACCCCCCCTTTGTGGTTAGCCATATTGAGATGGCTATTATATTTTACATCTCTAAAAATGCTTATATAGTTATTTCCCTTACAAACCCGAGCAACGCCGGGCATTACTGCTAGTAACTTATACAGGAAATATGACCCATAATGTTTTCCATTTGGTTGTATGCAACTTAATACACTGAACACACCTTGATGTATGTTGGTTGCACAATATAAAAAAATTAAATCAAAGATTCAGTGGATAAAGGTATGCACCAGGCATAACAAGAGTAATTCATGGAACTTTCTGAACATTTTCATCAAACAGCGTAAAGTTGAGGAACATCTGAAAGTACAAGTTTTCAGAAAATATTCCAACTTCTATGCACTTTCAGTCCCCAAAACACAGGAGGATAAATATATTTGTGAGTTACTAGCATCATGCCCTGAAGGAATGAACAAAATGGCAAGAGAATTCCAATGCATTTACACAAAACTTTTTGACAAAGTATTTTCTTTCCTGCTTTCTTCCTTTTTTCTTCTTCATATTTTTCCTTTTCCCTTGTTACCTGTTATGAACAAGTGGAGTTTGATGACGTCTTTTTTGTCTTGAAACGAAAATAGGATATTCTTGTTCAAATTTTGAATTTCTGTCTATATTTGTGTGGTTTTCATTTCTCATTTTAAACCTGAGGAAGACAGACATATTGTTAAAAATATTGCTCACTTTAATAAACAGACTCAATCTCTATTTACCACACATCATATTGAACTCTTCTTATTGTAAAACAACAACAATAATAATAATGGTTTCAAATTTTGGTTCAAGGACACCAATTTCTGAAGAGGGATAATTCAATTACATCAACTCCAGTGTTCAACTGGTACTTATCTTATTGGTCCCAAAAAGGATGAAAGGCAAAGTCAACCATAGTGGAATTTGAAGTTAGAACATAAAAATGGATGAAATGCTGCTAAGCATTTTGACCGACATGTTAATGATTCTGCCAGTTCAACACCTTAATAATAAAATGATAATAATAATAATAATAATAATAATAATAATAATAATAGTAATAATAATAATAATAATAATAATAATAATAATAATAATAATTGCCCTGATGCAGTACCAGGCAGTGGCTCTCATGGCTTCTGATCTTAACTGATTGGAAGTGTTATCATGTACATTGTTTTGTCTTGGTATAAAAGATGGGCTAGAGCAAATATTCTGCTCAATACCACAGATTTGCTTGTCAGTTGTTTGACCTTAACCAGTTGAGCATGTCCCTTAGTGGCTGACGATATGTGCATCTCTGATCAGGAGCAGAAGTAGTGGGGGAGCATCATAGCCATGTGTTGAGAAGGATTCTTTGGGGTTTGAATAATTCACCTCTGGAAACATGGGTGTTTCGTTCAACATCCTTAAACAACCCTTATTCAGGGACCTTTTGAGCGGGATGGGCTACTCAACTTGAAGAAAATTCTAACTGGGCCCCCACCTGCAAGGTCATGTGCTGTTTATCTTGATATGAGATCACCATGTCGCGCACATATGGTTGTGATGCATGTGCCTGGTGTACCCTTATCAGACGGGTAGTCATGATGGGTATACTGGGCTTCGTATATTTTACCCCAGTGTCACTTTGATGGCATGCTCTGCTCGCTCACTCAATAATAATAATAATAGTAATAATAATAATAATAATAATAATAATAGTAATAATAATAATAATAATAGTAATAATAATAATAATGATAGTAATAATAATAATAATAATAATAATAATAATAATAATAATGATAATAGTTAACTGGAACGATACATGTACTGAGAAGAGCATTATCGCTGTGAAAACAACATCCATTTATGAAATTGTTTATCTATTAATTTTTTAATATACATATTTTATCTGTGAAGTTGCATGTGTAATCTGGGAATGCATACAATGAGCTTCTCTGCTCTAGGTGTACGGAAAACACCCAGCGAGAAATAGGAGAAAATTTGAGGAAAGAAGGAAGAAAAAATAACAGTACTGCCCTGATGCAGTAATTTTTTCCCTGATGCAGTATCTTTTCCACGATTCAGGACCAAGACAGTGGCTCTCATGGCTTTTGACCTTAAATGATTTAAAGTGTTATGATGTACATGTTTTGTCTTACTATAAAGATGGGCTACAGCAAATATTCTGCTCAATACCACAGATTTGCTTGTCAGTTGTTTGACTTTAACCAGTTGAGCATGTCTCTTAGTGGCTGACAATATGTGCATCTCTGGTCATGAACAGAAGTAGTGGGGGAGCATCATAGCCATGTGTTGAGAGGGATTCTTTGAGGTTTGAATAATTCACCTCTGCAAACATGGGTGTTTTGTTCAACATCCTTAAACATCCCTTATTCAGGGACCTTTTGAGCGGGATGGGTTACTGGACCTGAAGAAAATTCTAACTGGGCCCCACCTGCAAGGTTATGTGCTGTTTATCTTGATATGAGATCACCATGTTGCACACATATGGTTGTGATGCATGTGCCCAGTGTACCCTTATCAGATGGGTAGTCATGATGGGTATACTGGACTTCGTATATTTTACCGTGTCACTTAGATGGCATGCACTTCTCTCTCACTCAATAATAATAAGAAGAAGAAGGAGAATTTCTTCATTGTCAGAAGTGCTTATATATGCAATAGAAAATATATCAAAGAAAAGGGATAATAATAAAATGAATGTATATATAGATATACATATATATATATATATATATATATATATATATATATTATATATATATATATATATATATATATATATATATATATGTTCTTTTATACTTTTATAAATTTCAATCATTTGACTGCAGCCAAGTTAGAGCACCATCTTAAAGGATTTTAGTCAAAGAAATTGACTCCAGATTTTATTCTTTGTAAGCCTAGTACTTATTCTATCAATATCTTTTGCCAAACCATTAATTTATGGGAGAAATAAACATACCAATATTGGTTGTCAAGCGATAGTGGGAGGACAAACACAAAGACACACACACATAAATACACACACACACATACACACACACACATAGTCTTCTTTTAGTTTTCCTCTACCAAATCTACTCACAAGGCTTTGGTTGGCCCAAGGTGTCACACAGTGAGACTGAATCTGGAACCCTGTGATTAGGAAGCAAGCTTCTTGCCATACAGCCATGCCTGCACATATATATCTATATTAAGGAGTGGCTGTGTGTTAAGTAGCTTGCTTACCAACCACATTGTTCCAGGTTCAGTCCCTCTGTGTGAGACCATGGGAAAGTGTCTTCTACTATAACCTCGGGCTGACCAAAGCCTTGTGAGTGGATTTGGTAGACGGAAACTGAAAGAAGCCCGTCATATATGTACCTTCCTTCTTGTGACACTTGTGAAGACCTGTTGAGGCAAGTGAAAATCAATCAAAACAAATCAAAATAGATGAACATCAATGGAATTTGTATCTTTGTGATACCAGTGCCGGTGGCACACAAGAAAACCATCTGAACGTGGCCGTAGCCAGTACCGCATCGACTGGCCTCTGTGCTGCGGGCACGTAACAAACACCATCCGATCGTGGCCGTTCGCCAGCCTCATCTGGCACCTGTGTCGGTGGCACATAAAAACACCATCCGAGCGTGGCCGTCTGCCAGCCTCGTCTGGCACCTGTGTCGGTGGCACATAAAAAACACCATCCGAGCATGGCCGTTCGCCAGCCTCGTCTGGCACCTGTGTCGGTGGCACATAAAATCACCCACTACACTCTCGGAGTGGTTGGCGTTAGGAAGGGCATCCAGCTGTAGAAACACTGCCAGATCTGACTGGCCTGGTGCAGCCTTCGGGCTCCCCAGACCCCAGTTGAACCGTCCAACCCATGCTAGCATGGAAAACGGATGCTAAATGAATGATGATGATGATGATGATGATGATATATATCGTTATATTTCAGAATGGTCATATTGCCAGTTTAGCCAATAAAAACACACGCACTATATATTTGGTGTTATTTTGCTTCAGTGATATTTATTTTTTACATTAATCTTAATCTTATTTCGCCCAAAGTTCTTTCGTCACACTCCTGTGACCGCATCAGTGGTCCTTTGTTTTCTTCTCATTTATTTGTGTCTCTCCTTACTAACCGTCAGCCAATTTGTATTTCTATTGTATGTCCTCATTTGCGCATGCTTATATCTCTATGTGCGTCTATGTTTATTTAGTGTGTGTGTGGGGGGGATGCCTGTAATATTTGTATCTTCTGTTTATATACATTCTTGTAATTTGTATTTTGTTTTTGTTGTTGTTGCTTTTGTTCTAATTTTGTTCATGTGTTTACATCCACCCATTATTATCATTACATATGCTTGTATGTATGTATAACAACAATATTAGTAATAATAATAATAAATCTAATCGAAAAAAAAAATATATATATATATTTATATATATATATATACACACATATATACACATATACATATATATATATATACACATATACATACATAGATATATATACATATATATAGTTATTCATTTCTATTTCTTTAATTATCTGTGTATTTATTATGTTTGCAGGATCCACTATTACAGAAGCTACACATATAATAGAAAATAAACCTAGCCTGAATAGAAAACTAGAATGGAGCAATAGCACACACCACAACATATGACGATAGTGGATCCTGCAAACATAATACATACACAGATAATTAAAGAAATAGAAATGAATAACTATATATATGTATATATATCTATGTATGTATATGTGTATATATATATATATATATATGTATATGTGTATATATGTGTGTATATATATATATATATATATATATAAATATATATATATATATATATTTTTTTTCGATTAGATTTATTATTATTATTACTAATATTGTTGATATACATACATACAAGCATATGTAATGATAATAATGGGCGGATGTAAACACATGAACAAAATTAGAACAAAAGCAACAACAACAAAATCAAAATACAAATTACAAGAATGTATATAAACAGAGGATACAAATATTACAGGCATCCCCCCCACACACACTAAATAAACATAGACGCACATAGAGATATAAGCATGCGCAAATGAGGACATACAATAGAAATACAAAATGGCTGACGGTTAGTAAGGAGAGACACAAATAAGTGAGAAGAAAAAAAAAGGACCACTGATGCGGTCACAGGAGTGTGACGAAAGAACTTTGGCCGAAATAAGATTAAGATTAATGTAAAAAATAAATATCACTGAAGCAAAATAACACCAAATATATAGTGCGTGTGTTTTAATTGGCTAAACTGGCAATATGACCATTCTGAAATATAACGATATCTGTTTCAACACACTACTTCACATAAAAAATCTTGCACAACAAATATTTAAACGTACTATATATATATATATATATATATATATATATATATATATATATATATATGTATGTGTGTGTATATGTTTGTGTGTCTATTTGTCCCCCCAAATCACCTGACAACCGATGCTGTTGTGTTTACATCCCCATAACTTAGTGGTTCGGCAAAAGAGACCAATAGAATGAGTACTAGGCTTACAAAGAATAAATCCTGGGGTCGATTAGCGCGAATAAAGGCGGTACTCCAGCATGGCCACAGTCAAATGACTGAAACAAGTAAAAGATTGAAAGAGTATCATACTCACACTCAAAGTTTGTCTGTTTTCTTGCTATTTGATTAAGATGATAAAAATTACAAATAAAATAATCATTTCCCACTTGAAGACGAAAAAAATAAAGTTGAAAATGTTGACACTTCAAAGAGTCATCTCTGCTACCACTGTCTGTCTTTTTTTCTTACTTTCTTTTTTTACCCTTAATCATTTATCCAAGTACCATGGACTTGAAAAATAGAAATTCTTCCCATATTTTTATGAGATATTTTTGAATCACAGGTACTTGATTTATTTTTTCCTTAGAAGGGAAAATTACTGCTTTATTTAAAATAAGATATTAATCAGAAATATTGAATTTTCAGGTTGCTGGTCCTAGCTGGTGGGGGTGGTGCTTGCCTCTCCTCTGCAAATATAAAGACACAGGAAATGTGTCAAAGCCGACAGGAAGCGTCGATGCTTCCTAGGGCTATATAGTGGTGGTGTGATTCCCTTTACGGGACTGTCACATTATGTTGACATTATACAACCACTCAAACTATTAATCTTTATCATCTTAATCAAAAGGTAGAAAAACAGGGAGATTACCTCTTTATAGATGAAGATCAGTTGCAATGGGAAGAGCTGAAGCTTATAAGATAGGAAAAACAAGCAAGAAATGGATTGTACCTTATAATGAAACTCTTTTAAGAGCATTCAAATGCCACAGCAGCATTGAAATTGTTTACATCTGCACAGTCTATTACTTCTTACTTTCTTTTCCTAGTCTCCTTACTGCTTTCATTGTCCATCTCCAGTCACCATCACCTACCCTCTCTGCCAGACGATGGACTGTTACTGTTTCCCATAGCTTCTAGCCAGTACTGGGCGTCTTGTTTTATTGGGGCACAGTATCATCAAAACTATATCACAATGAGGATGAGATGAGAGGATTTGTTTGCTTCCTCTCTGACTATGCTCCAGAAATGCTAGTATCAGTGCCATGGTCTTAGCCTCTGGTGTCTGCTATTGTTGATGCTGCTGTCTATTGATCTCTTTTCTTTTCTTTCCCTTTCCTTCTTCTTCGGGGGTAAAAAGGCTCTCAAGTGCCTTTCTATACTGCATATGTAGTAACTGGTTATTCTGCTCTGCCTCTCCAGACTGGGAGATTTCTTCTCTCCTTTATGAATAGAATACAGTTTGTGGACATCACTGATTATCAAGACCTACAATTTCTTGCGAACCAAACCTTATCGCATAGGATTGTCAGTCACCTGTGCAGTCTCCAAATGCCCTTACTATAGCAACGTGTGCAAACAAGAAAAGAAAATAGTTATTCTCAAAAGTGAAGCCCATACTTACTGCTATCACTGTTTCTATTACAGCACTAATCACAGCTTTTAACATAGCCTGAGTAGAAGAAAATATGGTCTTTTTATTCTCAGTGCCTTCAATACCACCATTTAACAGAACACTAAGCACAGAACTAGCCAGAGATTATGAACTACTATACCACTCCGTTGTATTGCAGAGATTAGGAAATTTTGGGACTAGAAAGGAGTAAAGAAATTGTTGGGATACTGCTGAAAATAAAGTGGAGAAAGAAAGGCTGGGCCCAGCCAATCTTTGGTCATGTTCCTTGTATTCCTGGTACCCACATACTAAGATCTCCATCTGTGGGTAGGTGTGTGGGGCACCAGCTCTATTATTAGACATAATTACATGATTATTAGACTTAAATATCAGGCATGGCTCCATACACCTTGCCTCATCATAAACCCACGTCATAATGCACATTGACTAGGGCTTCTTCCAGCTTCCTTTTCAAGGACATTTGAAATCCTCTTTGTAAAGTAAACTTATGTAGCTTTCCTTGGCTAAATTCAACAGGTAATGAAGTTCTGTCTTTTGTGACATATCTCAACCTCTCTTTCTCATTTGCCTCAAATTAGCTAAAGATGAATTATTCCGTTTGACCAACAATGTCTGCAGAAGATGGAATGCTATTGTTGTAATTGTTGTTGAACATTCTTCTTTTTCTATTCAAATTAACGTTTCCAACACTATTCTATTTAGTGTTTTCCATTGTACAATTGAAAATGTTTAACCTTGAAACTCTCTTTGATCATTCCATTGTACGATTTTCTTTTAAATTCTATTTTCTTATTAACTGGAGACGTGTTTAATTACATTATTTAGACTACTGCGGCCATCACAGTGGCAGATAACTCTTCCTGCTACCACTGAGATGGCTACCTAACAATCTGTGTAAATATTGCGAATAATGATACACCAAAACTATGTAAATAGTTAAAAATATCCTAAAGATATACCTTTCTTCTGAATAATGGGGTAGTACCTCAAACAAACCAGAAAAACTTTCCAATAGTAAAAGTGGAATAAAGAAATCTTTCTTTTCATAATGTGATACAACTACACATTACTCTATTTATGAAGCTTTGACTCAGTCCTCTGTTCCCTTCCCCATACAACAAAAACACCACCACGACCACCACCATCACCACCACCACAACCAATATCTACAACAACAACAATAATAATAATAATAATAATGATAATAATTTATTTGCTACATATGCAGCACAAGCATAGCACATAGAGATACATTTAAGATATATAAAACTAATTAGAATGCAGTAATATGGTATAAAATGCACAATGAATATATGCATATATACATATAACAGAAACTCATAAGCACAGACACACACATACACATACACACACACAAACACACAGACACTCATATATGCACACACACACACACACATACATATGCCCATCTCTATATGTCTATTTATTTATAACCCGTTGACTCAGCTCCACATTACTTGAAGTTTTGTGAGTGTAGAACACATTCACATCACCGGCCATTCTGAGTCAGAGTTTTTGAGAAATTTTGAAAAAACTGAAAACGGTTTCTAACTGAGAATATCTAGGCCTCCATCAGTCATTTAAGCTTATGTGGATGTTTTAAATGTCTTGGCAACACAAGTTTTTTCACAGTATCTTACATGTGGTGAGGCAGACAGAATGTTGGTCTCACTTGTTATTCAGTAGGATGGGACATTTCATGGAAAAGTAATTGGTTTGATGGCATCAGGGTACATATGAGTTTACAAGATATGCATAGTTGCCAGATGATAGCAGGCTGTAATTTTTCTGCAGGCAACAGGGATTATGCAACCTGCTATAGTGCATGAGATAACTTGGTCTAACATGTTATTTCTAGGTTGTCAGTAGCTTGTAGCTTGAATTCATCAACAAAGTGTATCTCAAGTGACAACAATAGGATATATAAGTTTTTTTCTGTTAATTGAAAGATACTACAGGCTGCTGTAATATATACATTCTCACATAACACTGGTCAACAAAAGAAATTTTTTGAAATTGTGTCGAGACACCAAACATCTTTTTTATCTAATTTGAGGGTGCTGAATCTGAAAATAACCTTACTTTTTCTTGGTTAGCTACTGTTTTTGCTATACAGAAAGTGCTTCACTTTTGTAAAAAAAAAAATTATATTTTTCATTTGTTTTCTGTATATTTGATATTGATCGATGGCAACATTTCCCAAAGTAAAATCATAGAAACCTCCCAATTCGAATTTAAACCAACAAATATTGGTCTGCTTGAGAAAAAATATTTTTGAAATAACAATCAGACCCTAAATCATTAAAAATAACATGATTAAATATACCAAGACCAACAAGTATTTTCATCAAATCATTAAATAAACTAACAGCAGAATTAAAACCTTTGTGAACATAAGAATTATGGTAAAATTTTTTTTCTTGATTGTCTGTCATGTTCAATGCTACTTAAGTCCATTTTGATACTCCAACACTAGTCAGCCACGTTTGAACAATCTTCATTCATCAGGATCATATTTGTGGGTACCTAGTCGAAGAAGAATGCTCTTAACATCATTGCATATAAAAATAGTTTATTTAGGTGGGTGACATAAATTGCTTGGCCTACCTGAAAATTCATGAGTTTCTACTAACTTTTTTAACTAAATTTTGTGATCATCCAAGATCATAAATTGATCTATTTTCCAAAAATGAGCAATTTCAGTACAGCAAAAAACAGTAGCTAACCATGAAAAATTGAGGTCATTTTTGGAATCAGCACCAGCATGTTTTGTTTCTTTGTACCAAAACTTGTGATGACCAGTGTAATAGCAAGTTTTGCAATTATGAAATCTAAGTGAGGAAGGAGAAACCATGTCAGAGATATTCCATGTAATGTTTAGGAAACTGTTACCATGATTCTTGTGACATCAGTTTCCCCTGTCTCTCAACTTTAAGGTGTGCATGTGTTGCATGTATCTTCATTTAAAGTTATTGGCTTTTGTACTCATATGGTGTCTCATGAAGCCATTGAACTGAAAAGCAGAAACCTTCCAAACAGAAGTTGGTGAGCTTTGGCAGTTACAGATTGAAGCATGGGGTGAAAATTGCATGAGTGCTTGTTTGCTTTAGTTGTAATATGATATGATGGAAGTAATATTAGCTAAGTATACGTATCTAACCATAATGTTATGGGAATCAAAGAGTTTATATTTATAGGTTGTGGAAAATGTTTGGAAAATACTATGTAATTATTGTCAAATACCCATACCTAGGAGTGGAGGTTAAGAACCTTACTTTACAAACAGGTGTATATATAGATAAGCATATATATATATATATATAGTAGGATTTAAATTTCAGTTGCATGACCACCACTGTTTAGAACTCCATGTGTATTTTTGCATTTCTAAAAAGAAATTTGTGAGGAGAACAGACTATTCCAAAATCTCAACTAACTTCTGTCTCACATTCAGGGTTCCCATCTGTTACATCCCAAAGACAATACTGATGGGTCATTCTTCTTATCTATAACATGTTTACCATAATTATCAGTTTTCCCTCCAAATTTGCTTCTTTGCTAGTGGGCTGCACTTATATTTCTCTACCAATTAGTATAATTTCATGCATATATAGAATTTTGCCTTTTTTGTTGGCTGAGCTATAATCTATGTCAGAGGAATTTAAAATCAAGGTAGAAACGGTTCCAACTAAATAGTGAAATATTTTATCAAATGTTCTACCAATAATTTCTTATACTCTCTTGTATTTCCGTGAATGTTTCATAAAATATAACTTTTTTGAGTCAATCCAATCACAGATATGTGAATTTTACTCTCTTTTTATAACCTTCTGATGTATAGAAGAACAAAATCCAAAGGTGAATGAAGCAGGAATTGAACTCAGGAATATATAAAGACAAAATGTTGAGGTGTATCTTGTGTACCTCTTTACTCTCAGAAATGATTTTAAGAGAAAAAAAAATAATTCGCTGTGACTAAAAGTGACCAAAGAGTGCAATAACAATCCAAATAGAACATGTGACTTTTTGTGGCAAAGGAGTCTTTTACTCCTATTTCTAATAATGCTGGTACTCATTGTACCCTTTGGTCACTTTTAGTGATAGTGAAGTATATATATATATATATATATATATATATATATATACAAGAGTATTGTAGTTCGCTTGAAGCATTGTGTATTGTTTGTAAAGAATAAAATGTTTTGAATGGTACAACAATGCCCTATAATACAAAAAATGGACGATATACCTGTTGTAATTTAGTTATCCATAGTCAACAAAAAAAAAGAGAAAAGAAAAAAGAAGCTGCACGTATAATACATAACTTAGAAGCAGTGCTACAGATGTATCAACACACACGAGATTGAGACATAGCCGACCTCAGGCACTTCTCATGAGGAATTCCGGAAGGAGCTTCATGAGACTGCTGCTGAGATGCTTCCGAAAAAAGAAAAGCTGTTGGAAAACCGATTATAGAAGCGACTCCAGCTAAGAATAATTAAAGGGAATTTATTCTGAAATATCATCAGACTATGGATAACTAAATGACAACAGGTATATAGTCCATTTTTTGTATTATAGTGCATTGTTGTACCATTCAAAATATTTTATTCTTTATATATATATATATATATATATACATACATACATATATATATGAGGCTGTAGACAATAAGGTATTGTGTAAGATGAAGAATGAAAGACTACTGAAATTTTAAGTTTGAAATGTGTTCTCCCTTATTTCCACTTGTTACTCTGTTATAAAGATTGTGTATCTCACCATTTTACTTTCACCTGAAATATAACATCATTAATCATCCGATAAATCTCTCCTCCATTTTCATTTTCAATATGTGACTAGCTAACATCACTAGTTTCCCAATAATTTATTTAACTCTCATTTTGATCCAAAACTGTGATGGTATTTTTCATGATAACAAAACTACTTCAGACATATTGCAGTTTATTTGTGGCACTATTTCAGTATTCTAGGGAGGGTTAGTGTAGTTGTTACTGCTGTTTAGTTAGTTCAGACCTGACGCAACAGACCTATGATCACTATAAACAGCCCTTATTTTTCTCTTGTATTTTGTACCTAAGATTACATTAGCCATTATGTCATCTGCTTTCCAAAGAGTAGTGCAGTGTTTGGAAATCTGTTTTCACTAATTGTACATGTAAGATAAATGAAAATATTTTGCCAGACTGTGCATTAAGTGAATGAATGTATTTAAAACACATAAGATATATGGTTTAGTTTTGATAAATGAAGTATGATTAAGAATATGTTCTTTTTAAAATTAATGTATTTTAAACTCTAACCTAGTAGTAGAATAATTTAGAGTTCTGAGAATTATTTAATATTTACTTTTTCATTGAATAGATAGAATGTGAAGACTGTATTTGATTATAGAGATTCTGTATCTGAAATATTAGGTTATAGTTTCCTTATTTAAAAAAAAATATAATTATTTGTATTTTCACTGATCACTTAGCTATATCCAACATTATCTGAGTATGAAGTAGATGTAGCCAAAAATTTGTTGGAAATCTGGCTTTATTTCTAGCAGATTGAGTGATCATTTAGGTTTGTCATGTTGCTGGAGAGAAAGTAATGACACTCCAATGTGTTCACTCAACAAATTTTGAGTCTTAGTTTTTTTTTTCTGTGCTCTTATCAAACTGAAATTACTGTTTCTTTTGATCCTTCAAGAATCAATGAAACATGAGGTTGGTTGCTATCAGAGGTAGGTATATCCAAGATGTGCTACTCATAAATCTCCACTCTATTTCAATCCATTTCATATAGTCTCTACTCAGTATACATGCAAGGTTTTCTATTAAATATCAGCAGTTGTCTGTTCAGTAAGTTTTTCTCTTCCATGCCCCGGATGTTCTCCGAGTGTACTACAGTGTAATCACTGGTGATCTCAGAACATAAATAAACAGAGTAAATATCTCAAGGTATTTAGTTCAATGCTCCACCAATTCTGTCAATTCACCATCTTGGATGCCTACTTTATTTTACCAACCTTAGAAAAGATGAAAATCATTGTTGATCTTAGTGGGATTTGAATGCAGAATATAAAGAGAGAGGAGAAATAAAATGCTCTCATGATTTTATTAATCTACACTCTTAGCACATTCTGTATGCATATATTTAGATGTATATGATGTTTACTTTATTAAGCAATGTCCTATTTTAAGCTACCTTTCTTGGTGTTGTTATCATTAATAGCAAGCTAGGTAATCATTTTATAAACAACTTGAGTCAGTAAATCTGGAATTTATCTTCTATTGATGTAACAAGAATATGAGAAGCACAGCTGCTGCAGCTGTATTCAAGATATATCTTTTTCCTAGGTGAAGGAATTAAGTTCATCCTTGTAAGTCTTTGAATCACACATGGCTGCTAACAAATCTGCCATCATTTTCAGCAGGAAATTATACTTCTTGTATCCATAATAGATTTAGCCATTAGCATATTGGTAGTGACGATGAGAGGAATATTTCTGATCTCACAGCTGGTCATTGAGCACAATATTAATTTAGCCTCCTTTTTCACATCTAGGATAGACACAAAGTATTAACTAGGAGCCAACAAAAACCAGTTATATGCCACCTGTTAAAATAGCAGATAAATTTCCCTTGAATTCTTCACTGCCTCCTTAAATAAGGAAGGGGCATATTAGGTAATGCAGCCCTATATCAAATGAAAGAATACTCACGAGGAAATACCTTTGAACACAGGTCTGCTAAACAGCAACAATAACAAAAACACAAAAGATATCAGGCACAAGCCAAAGGGAGAACCTTTAAACTTGCAAGAATTGTTTTATTCTCTAGGATATCTCTCTTGATAGATCATGTTTGAGGTGCAGTCATGGACATGTGGTAAAGTAGCCAGTTTTCCAGCCACGTGATTGTGGATTCAGTCTCACTACATGGCACCTCTTCTACTTCAGCTCCAGCTAACTTATGCCTTGGAAAACTTTCAAAGATGGAAACTGTGTAAAAGCTTGTCATATAAATATGAGGTGTGAGGTGGGGGGCGCACCACTTGATAACCATTATGCCACGGGCAAATATCATAGTGGTTAAGAGTGCAGGCTACTAACCCCAAGATTCCGAGTTCGATTCCAGGTAGTGACCTGAATAATAATAATAATAATAATAATAATAATAATAATAATAATAATAATAATAATAATAATAATAATATCAAAAAATACCTTAGGAATGAGAACTCAGGTTTGAAATTTCCCCAAGACACCTGATGAAGGCTGGAGGGTATATCAGTGGAAACGTTGTGTTAACAACAAGCAAGATGTGGACAAATATCCGTCAAATGTAAAGTGTAAATAATGTGATGGTTTTATTTAATTCTTTGTAACTCAGTGGTTCATCAAATGGGACCGATAGAATTAGTAACAAATTTAAAAATAAGAACAAAGCCATTCAAGGCAGTGCCCCAGCCTGGTCACAGCCCAATGACTGAAACAAATAAAAGATAATACATTATTGAATGAGTGTTTGTTTTGAAATCTCTAATATATTTTTCAATTTTTCTGAAAATCATTACTCATTTTGAATTTACATTTATGAAACAGATTAGTGTCACCAATCTAGAAGTTTCCACATATATTTGAATATTTCAGTGTGAGCCTGGTTTTATAGATACTCATAAAAGCAAGCACACACATGCACACACATATAAAAAAAACAAGTACATATTTGCATGACATGGGTATGTATATGTCTGAGTATGTATCTAGGGTATATGTATTCATATAACTATGTATATTTATAAATACGTATGAATACATGCTCATAAATATACATTCCAATTCTAAATTGATGTTGCCTCTGAGAATGGATCTCTACCAGAATGAAGCTTAATATTGCAACAAATTTAAGGTAGTGAGCTGGCAGAAGAGTTATCATGCTGGGAAAAATGCTTAATTGTATTTTGTCAGTCTCTACATTCTGAGTTCAAATTCTGCCTAGGTCGACTTTATCTTTCATCCTTTCAGGGTTCATAAATAAGCACTGGGGTCGATGTAATCGACTTACTCCTCCCCTGAAATTATTGGTCTTGCGCCAAAATTTGAAACCAATATTACAACAAGTTAGCAACAAAAACCATTCTCTTTGCTTGAACATCACCAGAATCACTACCTAAATTTGAAACTCCTTGTATGAACAAATTGCATTTCTAGTGCACATGCAACAAAGCAATCAATCAGTCACATTTGCCTTTGCTTTCTCAAGCATTTGCTTGTGCAATATTGGACTACACATTTTGCTATTTCTGAAAGTGCTGTAATTACTTTTAAAGAACAATTCAATAAATGTCTTATAGCACCATGTTACATAAATACAAACCAGTGTTTT
>NC_043004.1:21177977-21210477 GCF_006345805.1 Octopus sinensis
ATGCAAAGTAGAGCTACTGAAGTGTTCTGGGAGTAGATTATGGATAATGATTGCAAAATATAGTTGTTATGCATGAAAGCGAAATTTCTTGTCAGAAACAGTTACATAAATGGTGTAATGAAATTGAAAGAAGATGTTGAAACTTCCCCTCTGCCAGTTTATTTTTCAACAGCAAAGAGCGCTATTTTTTTGGAGAGATAAGCTGACAAAGGCCCCTGTATTCTATCTTCCCACATAGCCTGCACATAAACTAACAGTGAATGCTGCATAAAGTTAAATTGGTATGGAGCTTTCTAAAAGATATGCATAGCTTTTGCTAGTGGAAGCAAAACTCTTACATAAAGGTTGATTCTTTGGGATGACTCATATGTGATTGTTTAAAAAAAGGCTAGAATGACAATGCTAAAATGTATTTGAAACAATGGGCAACAGTCAAAATATTATAATGGATGGGTAAATAAGTATGCTTAAAGTGAAACAACAGTATCAAAGGTAAACTAAGGTATCAACAAATAGAGGGAAGGGAACATCACCTTTCAGGTAACTCTGAATAGGTAAAAGTAAGCTTGCCAAATATTAATGTAGTTTAAATATGGAGATTAAGATTGTTTGGTATTGGATATTCATCGCATACAGTTTTCCTAGTCCATTTAATCACCATGATAGGTGGACAGTCAAAATAAATAAATAAATCATTTAGGTCCTTTTACACAGGAGTTCTGGGCAAAAATGTTTAATGTATGGCCATCCTTGGAACATAAGAATTGTATGTATAAAGTTTGGTGAAAATCGGTGGAGAATTGTAGAAATGTATGCATTCAGTGTTCCTAGTCAGTTTAAACATCATTGCTGATGGACATTGGAAATAAATAAATAGACAAAATCTGTTCACTTTTATAAAAAGATTTTAAAAGTATAGAAGACCCTACAGATTATTAAACAGCTGATTAATGTAAATGAATAGGAATCATCTATTGTTGGTTTCCCATTGCCCTAGAGGCTCCAGTATCAATTTAAAAAACAATCTAAGTAGCCTATGTTTGGTCTGGGATCTGAAGCAGCTGTTTAAAAATGTTTTAAAGAAATCAAATGAAAGATGTAAAAGTTATTGAGGTACATCAAATTTTTGTAAACACACACACAGTGAAAACTTGAATTTTATAGATATTACATATATTCTTTTATTCATTTATGTTTTTATTTGTTTCAGTCACTTGACTGCAACCATGCTAGAGCACCGCCTTTTGTCGAGCAAATCCACCCCAGGACTTATTCTTTGTAAGCCTAGTACTTACTCTATCAGTCTCTTTTGCTGAACTGCTAAGTTATGGGGATGTAAACACATCAACATCAGATGTCAAGTGATGGTGGGGGGACAAACACAGACACACAAACATATACATATGTATATACACATACATGGATACATACAAACGATAGGTTTCTTTCAGTTTCCATCTACCAAATCCACTCACAAGGCTTTGGTTGACCTGAGGCTAAAGTAGAAGACACTTGCTCAAGGTGCCACGCAATGGGAATGAACCCAAAACCATGTAAGCCACTCTTGCACCTATAGCCATTCCTGTGCCTACATATATAGTGGCACTCTGTCGGTTACCATGATGAGGTTTCCAGTTGATTCGATCAACGGAACAACTTGCTCATGGAATTAACGTGCAAGTGGCTGAGCACTCCACAGACACGTGTTCCATTAACATAGTTTTCAGCGTGACACAGAGTATAACAAGGCTGGCTCTTTGAAATACAGGCACAACAGAAACAGAAAGAAAAGAATGAGAGGAAGTTATGGTGAAAGAGTACAGCAGGGTTTCTCACCCCTCCCTGCTGGAGTCTTGCGGAGCTTTAGGTGTTTTCACTGAATAAATAAACACAACGCCTGGTCTAGGAATTGAAACTGTGATTCTACGACCGTGAGTCTGTTGCCTTAACCACTGGGCCATTGCTCCTCCACATATATATATGTATGCATGTATGTATATATATATATATATATATATATATATATATATGTATGTGTATATATATATATGTATGTATGTGTATGTGTATATATATATATATATATATATAAGAGAAGAAAATGGATTCAATAACAATAGGAAACTCGTGGTTTACGCTGGTATGTCTTTAATTAAATAGGTAACAAAGAAAGAAGAAGCATGCCCCCCACACACACACACAAACATGAACAGGCACGTGTATGTACACACACACACACACACATGGTAAAAGAGTTTGAGAAAAATTCCAGGTAGCAAAGTGTAATAAATATAAAAAGAAGGAAAAACTACAGAAATTTTATGTTGTGAAAAATATATGAAAGTATGCCACCTTGACTGGCTTCCGTGCTGGTGGCACGTTAAAAGCACAGAGTGGTCGGCATTAGGAAGGGCATCCAGCTGTAGAAACACTGCCAGATCAGACTGGAGCCTGGTGCAGCCAGAAGGCTTTCCAGACCCTGGTTGAGCCATCTAACCCATTCTAGCATGGAAAACGGACGTTAAACGATGATGATGATGATGATAAAAATATATATATATTCATGAAATAAGATATCTATATACTGGACCAAATTCACTTATGTTAATCATGATTAAGTTGTTAGTGACAATGTTATAATTTCATGCTATCATAAAAGTCTTCATTCCATGTTAGTGGTAGAACAAGTATTCTTTAAATGAATCAGATGCTCAATAGATTTTAGAGGATATAACTCGTGATTGTTACTATTAGAAGTAGCAAGAGTTAAGGCAGTGAGCTGGCAGAATTGCTAGCACACATGGCAAAATGCTTAGTGGCATTTTGTCTGTCTTTACATTCAAAGATTGACTTTGCTTTTCATTGTGTTTGGGTTGATAAAATAATTACCAGTTGAGCTCTGGGGTTGACGTTACTGACTTACCTACTCCCACGAAATTTCCGGCCTTGTGCCTATAGTAGAAAGGATTATTAGAAGCAGGGAATGTAATAACCCTTTCTTTTCTTTTTATACATAAGTAAATTAAAAAGATATATGTTTATGAGTTAAAATATTTACATATTCAAAAATTATATGTTCATATTAAGGTGAAGCTAATATTTTTCTATAAGTGTAGTCTCTTTATTTAACCATATCTGTATAGTTGTTCCAGTGTATTGGTATATAAGGAAAATTTTGAAGTTTGGTTGGAGATTCCTTGCACATCTTTCTATGAGTTCACTTAGTGGTATCTGTCTATATCTTGAGAAATGGATTTCTTCCCTATAGAGTATTGTTCTCCATTGGAGAGACATTTTTAGTTACCCTATATAGTTGTGACCACATCTTGAACAAGTTATGATGCAGATTAAGTTTTCAGATGCACAAGTGAACTCAGTTCTAATTCCAAATTTTTCACCTGGTTTAAAATTGAATTCCACAGTTAAGTCACCTGCATCTTTTAACTCTTGGTTCTGTTGTCATTGGGTGTAATTTTGCATCTGTCAGTAATTTTGGTTGATTTTTTTTACTTTTGATTAATTCATGTGTAAAGAGTATTTGAGAATGGGGTTTCAGTACAATATCCAGAAAGTTGCTTAAGCAATGAGTTTCCCATGATGGGCCAGCTATAATGGGTCATAATTTTGAATCTCTTGGTGATTGGACATTAATGTATATGTCTGATAATTTTTTGCAGGCTTCGTTAATTATCTGGCTTTTGTGGATTTTGGTAAACCATAGAAAAGCCAAGGTTTACATTTAAAATTTGCATGTAGGTGAAGTAAGGATGAAGGATTTCTCACTATTTTCTATCATGAGTAGTTCTAGATTTTCGTAGGCTTCTGTGTTTATCAGTACTACAGCACTTCCTTTATCAGCTTCTTTGATTGTCTGTTCTTTATCATTTTGTAATTCAATTAGGTTTTTCCATTCGATAGTGCTGAGATTTTGAGTTAATTCTCTGTCTGTGTAAGATATTTCAAAAGAAATTCAGAATGTGGTCACAAAAGCCATCAAGTATTTTATTCCTACCTTTAGATGAAAGATAATTGCTTTTGTTTCTAACAAGTGAATCATCATTATTATAGTAAAGTAGTTCTTCTGTAAGTTGCAACTTTCTGCAAAAATTCCATAATACGGTCTTTGATTTCATTCTGATTAGATCTGTGAGAGGATGGGGTAAATATATATATGCTTTTAAACCTTTGATCTTGTTATCATTGCTATTAATGTAAGTAGAAAATTCTAGTCAAATAATGGCTCTTGACAGTCTTTAATGAATTCTATGAAGAACATAAGAGACAAACTGAAGGTGCTTAGATTGAAACATCATAATATTCTTAAAAACACAGTTCAAAAGGTTACAAGCTAACTCTGTTGTCATTATATGACAAACTTCAATATTACTCATTAAAGGTGTGAGTGCATCATTCTTATGGATTAAAAGATGTTGATCTATTCTCAAAGACTGCTAATGAATTAGTAGTACACAGGGAAGGTGTAATAAATGCATAGATTATTGGTAACGTATGTACACATTAGATATAATCTGAGTTCATAAATGTTTTTCTTTTTGGCAAGAGACAAATGTTTTCAGTTATTATGAAGTTCACACTAAAGAGTCAGTTAGATAAGTTAGCTGAAAATCACATAGAGCTTATATAATACTAAAACAAGTATTTGTTGTATGCAAAACTACTTCAAATACTATTATGTTAAATAATATATAATAATTAGATTTGATAACGTAATTACTAAGCAGCAATTCAGCATTGAGACATTTTATCACATTAATTTATCTCTTTTGTCCTCCGCTTATTTCAGTCATCGAATGGTAGCCTTGCTGAGATAATGCTTTGAACAGTTTAGTGGAACAAATCAATTCTTGTACTTATTTCTTTCTAAAGTTTGATGTTTATTCTAGTGGTCTCTTTTGCCAAACTGCTAAGTTATAGGGATGTAAACAAACCAATAATGGTTGTCAAGTGGTGATGAGGACAGACAAAAATATATATATACATATATTTTTGCAAATCCAGTCCCTAAGATACACTTTCAGCTTCATACCTATTATTATTAAAGTAACAGGATACATACCAACCCATCTGGAGCAAAGTATGGCTGAATTTGAGATTTTGGGGAGAGAATGTAAATCCTTAGTTCATATGTTACAAATGATCTTGATATCTAGGATTATAAAAATCTGCAAAACTTCCTTAAGATTTAAAGTATGATAGTTAAAAGAAGATACTTTCCTTTACGATCTTACTACCAAGCAAGCAAAAAATAAATATGTACATACAAATACTTACAGCTTCCATCTACCAAATTTTCTTACAAGGCATTGATAGACCAGGTCTTATGTTGAAGACATTTTCCAAAAGTTCTGCACAAAGGAACTGAATCCAGAATAGAAATGAACTGATAGAAGAGATAGTGTTTGCTGAGAAGATTAAAAGATACGTTAAGAAACTGTAAATTTTTGAAGACATCGAAGACTAGCTAAGAAGTATAAGCAATATTCCAAAGGGAACATAATTTAGTGTGTAACTGATGGTACTGCTTCTATGATTCATTATTATAAAGGATGTACAACCTTACTTAAAAATAGATTATACAGACTTTGATTCCTATTCATTGCATGATTCCCAGGGAACACCTAGTTGCAAAAATCTTGGAAGACATCTTAGTCTTTCACTTTCAGTTGTCATAAATATAGTAAACGTCATCAATTCCCATGCTTGACAGCTGAATGAAACAAATGATAAAAACTGAATTTTGTTGCAGCATACTGAGGAGTGGGTACTTTCTCAGAGAAACTATCTTCAACATTTTGAGACATTCAGATCCACCATAGATTTTTATGTCTGATAAAGTGAATGAAGAACTTGTTGATGCTAAGATAGATTATAATTTTTCTGACAAATATCGTAAAAGAAAAAATCTCTATCTTTTAACTACTACATTACAGGCTAAAAAGAGTAGCCTTGAAGAAAGTCTGGAAGCAATAGTTTATTTGAAATTTTTCACAATTTCCAAATCTGAAAATAACTGCTGGTGCATTGAAAGGCAATGGCTTTATTGTTTACATGAATAATCTTAAATGGATGCATAAAGATATACAAGAAACATTTAATGGCTCTTTAGAGTTTAATATCTCAGTTGGGTTCAATATTCATTTAAAATAAAACTTACCCAAGTTTTGACAGAGATTCAAGAGGATTTCATTGGTCAAGGCTGATATAATTGCACACCATCAATTCAATGAGTTTTTGAATCAAAAGTGATCTGCTAAATGAACTTGTGACACTGTGGAAAAATGCTCAAATATATTTCATTATATTTCCTTCATTGAAATTTTTCACAATTTCCAAATCTGAAAATAACTGCTGGTGCATTGAAAGGCAATGGCTTTATTGTTTACATGAATAATCTTAAATGGATGCATAAAGATATACAAGAAACATTTAATGGCTCTTTAGAGTTTAATATCTCAGTTGGGTTCAATATTCATTTAAAATAAAACTTACCCAAGTTTTGACAGAGATTCAAGAGGATTTCATTGGTCAAGGCTGATATAATTGCACACCATCAATTCAATGAGTTTTTGAATCAAAAGTGATCTGCTAAATGAACTTGTGACACTGTGGAAAAATGCTCAAATATATTTCATTATATTTCTTTCATTGAATTTGGTTGAGTATGAAATTTTCTTAAAACAAAATCGTTATGTTCAAGAGTCATTATCTAACCTGTTTCCCACCATCATAGAGTTAGTTAACAAACACCAGCCTCAAGGATTGCAATAGTCATAATAAATATTAAATTTTAAATTTCATGCAGTTCTTGTTCAGTTATGTCTATTATATCAGAAAGTTTATTTATTTGTGTTACATGATAAATTATTTTGTATCCTTTTGTGATGTTTCCTCATTTGAGAAAAGTGTCAGGTCTTGGATTCTGAAGCAGTGCTTCAAGAAGGGCCCTGGATAAAAATAGGTTGAGAAAGGCTTGTTTGATAAATGTTTAAGTATAGTTTGATACAGTTTTGTTCAAGTTTATTATTTATTATGTTTAGTACTAATTAAATATAGTTTAATATATATTTTTAATACAGTTTTACACAAGTTTATGGATAGTTCAATACATGTTTAGGTATAGTTTGATCATCATCATCATCGTTTAACGTCCACTTTCCATGCTAGCATGGGTTATGTAATTTAACACATACTTAAATAAAGTTTGATATTAAATTCTTACCTATAAGTGTATTTTGGCATATTTTGATGCAAATTTGTTATAATCTGATATAACTTCCTATTTTTTAGCCAGCCTCGTCTGGCACCTGTGTCGGTGGCACATAAAAAACACCATCCGAGCGTGGCCGTCTGCCAGCCTCGTCTGGCACCTGTGTCGGTGGCACATAAAATCACCCACTACACTCTCGGAGTGGTTGGCGTTAGGAAGGGCATCCAGCTGTAGAAACACTGCCAGATCTGACTGGCCTGGTGCAGCCTTCGGGCTTGCCAGACCCCAGTTGAACCGTCCAACCCATGCTAGCATGGAAAGCGGACGTTAAACGATGATGATGATGATGATGTATCAAAATACCCTCATAAAAAATAACAATGGCTTGTAGAAATCTCTTTCACTAAGGCATAAAACTATAAGTTACAAGGAAACACATGTTTTAACTTTATAAAAAGTTGTAATGTTGTAGTGTCTATAAAGTTTATATTGTATGACTTATAGAAGAGTAGCATGTATGATATTTATATAAACTTCATGACATAGATTGTTAAAATAGGGAGTATTACAGCAAGTTATCATGATGAGGCACCTAGCCTGAATGCTTGTAATAGATTAGTACCCACTAAAGGCACACAAAGATCAGATGGATGGTTTTGAGCTGAATGACAGGGAGATGAGCCCAGGATAAGATTTTAACTCCTGTTAGAAACTGTTACTCATAATTTCTTGAAACCTTTATCAAGTAATGAACAACACAACTTCACAGTTGCTGATCTTCTTTTAAAAACCCAAACGCTCAGGTTCATGTAAGGAATACTTCCTTTTGTTTGCTGTTAATGCTTATGTTGCAATAATGCAGTCTTAACAAATTTTTTAAAGAATTTTCTTCACAAAAGAAAAATAAATTTTTCAAAAAATAAAATAAGGAAAATAGATTTTTTCAAAAAAGCACATCAAAAATAATAACTGGAAAATGAACACTAATTAACTTCAAATCATTAACCCATAATTAATTAATCAATATTAATTAAATATTTACTGTAAAATATTAATTAATTTATTATTAACAATACAAAAACAGTTGATTTATGCTTGTAACAGAGCATCTCATGTAGAACACAATGAAATGATATTAAGGCAAATAGAAGAACAAAAGACTATCGTTAAAGTCCCATCAAGATTTCAAAACTTAGACGCCAGCTGTGGCAGCACTGAAAAATAAAGGATTGTACTAGTTTTAAAGAAAACTATCAATGATTATAATTAATTGTTCAATATTTAAGAAAGAAGAACATTGAAATTACCATTGCCTTGTCTTCTCAATGACAGAAGTCTTAGTTAATTTAGGCAGTTATTATAGATCACTGACAGAAGCTTCAGTGAAACTAATGCTTTAATCCAGATTCAGTTACGTGTTCTATTATTTGATATTAATAATTCCTCATATCTCTGACTTCTGGTTTTGTTTTAGACTGAAGAAGGATGTCCACTACTAGAAGGTCACATTCAGAACATACATAGATAATGTATTTGATAAAAACGTCTTTGGTATAGGACTTCAAGTGATTGAAAATTAGTCAGCTTTGATAATTCTTCTTCTTCTTCTTCTTCTTCTTCTTCTTCTTCTTATTATTATTATTATTATTATTATTATTATTATTATTATATTATTATTATTATTATTGGTTTCAAAGCAGAAGGACATGTCTTCGGAAGTTGTGAGTTTTTGCCCAATTTTGATAGAAAATTTTGTAGTATCTCGCCGAATTTTTCACTATTTCTTTAGCCAAGCCGACTGGGCCCCTTTTAGGGCGAATTTTTCATTTTTAATTTTCAGTTTCCATATTTCACTTCAAAATTTTACAAAAATGTCTATGAGAGGAGTGTATGCTCTTCTCTTCTTTATGCGTCACACCCTCTGCAGTCAAACGACTGCAAAAAAGTAATTTCAAAAGTTAACTGTCTCTACCCACTCTACACCTTAAAAGGCATAGAAGAGAATGAGAAGCAGTATTCCGGCATGTGCAGTGCTAGAGAGGGAAGTGAAGGCTTTTCCTTGAACCGCCTTTCAAATGAGCTTTTCCCTGCTCTCACCACCTCCACCATCACCAACATAGGCAGCTACGACAACAACAACAAGGTTTCACATCCTTGGCGGAAAAAAACAGCCAAAGAAATCAATGTAACAATTGGTGACATACGAAATTCAAAGGAGTTGTTAAGGAAGGAAGGAAACAATGTCTTCCTTAACACCGCACAAGAATTAATCAATGCAACCAACAGAAAAACAATCACATACAAAATATTTAATACAAAACTGTAAAAGATAGAATTGGCAACTCAACAGCTGTTGGAGATTGCTTTAAGACCAATATGGTCAAAGAAAAACATATATGACCAAAGGAAAGTGATTTGGCACTGTGGAAGTTCACTTTCCAGCCAAGCAGGAGGCAAGGCAGCATTCCACAGTGCCCCTAAACACCGAAGAATTGCTACTTGTGCCGACATACCTTGGTCGGCGCATCACAAAAATAAAATAGACAAAGTGCCACCTGAACTAAATGTATGCTGGCTAGGACACTGCCACAATACTAGAAGTGCATAAATTGCACCACCAAAACTGTTCGGGTATGGGCATGCAGCTACTCATTCAATTGAACGAGAAAGCATAAATGCCATACCCAACTCTGTAAATTTGCCAGATAGCACAAGACTCCACGTTGCTGTGGAGGTAAGATGACCCAAGTGTTACTTCTGTGGGAGCAATAAGCACTTGAAGGTCAATTGCTCCAAATACAGGGAGTGGAAGGAGGCAGAACAAAGAACACTAGTGTCAGTGGCAACTCCAGTGCAGCAGCAACAACAACAACAACAGATGCAGTGGAGGCAGAAACCAAAAGCCCCACACCACTATTATTAGCAACAGCAACACCAACACCACCTCCATCCATCATTAGACCAACACCAACATCACAGAAACCAGCCAGAATACAACTCCCACCACAACCACCACCGCCACTAACACCAACACCAATACCACTACCACCAGCAATAACACCACCACCAGAAATAGCAGGTGAAGTCCCACTACAAAAAACGAAAGCAAACCCCAAAGACATCCCCTTTCCCGACCAAATCAGCTTGGACAGTGCAAATACTGATACTGAGAAGGGGGAGTGGCACACAGTTCCCTTGGAAAAGAAAACAAAGAAAAGAACAAAAGAGACAATTGAAAAGGTGGAGAGGTGCAAAGAAGCGGAGTTTCCTAACGATGCACACACAACATTCAACAACAACAACAACAACAACAACACCTCCAGCACTACCATCTCAAACACCAACACAAATTAAAACACATACAGACACTACCACCATCTCAAACATCACAGCAATAAACAAAAAGAATGAAGAACTAGTGACATATCTAAAAGAAAGCACATACACCACAATGGCAGATTTTGTCATCCCCACACACAACACACTACCAACACACATACTGATTTTCAAAATCACACAACAGAACAAGAACATCATCAAAACAAAATTCACAACTGATGTTGGGTCACTTGAGAAAAGTTTCACAAAAAAATTATATAAAAGTCTCGTGGAAATACCCACATGGAAACACAAGGGGGCCATCCCACCAGACGACAGTTGTAGGTAGAGTTTTTTTCCTTTGTAAATCGTTTCGACATGGCTGTGCTCAGAATAGATTGCATAAATGTCAGGGGTCTAGGGTCGCCATGGAAACAAGGTCACCTCTTAAATGACCTGAGGTCTTACAGTGTGGATGTAGCGGCCATTAGCGAAACCAGGCTCTCTGACTCGTGGGAATTCACAGCCTTTTTCGGCAAATACAAGATTTTCTATTTCCGTGTTGGCTAACTCAGTTACATTGACCACAGTGCTTGATTGGTCCTTATTTCATTGATCCCAAAAGGATGAAAGGTAAAGTCAACCGTGGCGGAATTTGAACTCAGAACATGAAAACAGACAAAATGCCACAAAGCATTTGTCCAATGTGCAAATGATTTTGCTAGCTCAATAATATATTGTTTATTTTGTTGCACCAAAACATAAAATTCCACAATACATCGCATTGTACTTTGCATGTACAATGGTGTTTTATAGTCACAAAAATGAGCTATAGTGTTGGTGCAGGCAACCTTTGAAGGAGTGCTCTATAAGTCTTATATAATTTGTTGCATTGTGGGTGGAGATATTATCATAGCATACAAAGCTTTTCTTTTGTCATTTTCCTTTTAGTCAATTAAGTTTTATGTTCCATCCATTGTATAACAGCTTCTTTTGTTCTCTGTTAATTTTTCCTTATTTTTGCATTTAGGATCTGAAGGCCATAAGACATTCAAAAGTATAGATTTGGGGTTGCTGGATACTACAAAAGCTATTATGTGCTAATTTAGATTAGTAGACATGTTATCCTGAAGTTTGGTGATATCAAGTCACTTACAATCTCAACAATCTTTCTGAGAATTCTTACAAAAGACAAGATGGTATGTTTCTGCAAGTTGACAATGTATCTCAATCCCAGTATTCTTCAGTTTTTTTTAGGCAGGAGCTTTGGTGTTGGGAAAAAAGCACCAATCACCACAGGAACATTTTCAACTTCGTGTCCCACAATCTCTTCATTTCTCTGGTAATTTTTGATATTTCTTAGTTTTCTTAATTACCTTGATATTCATTCAATTATCATATGGTATTGCAAAATCTGTGACCTTAGACATGTTTTGTTGTCCTCTACGATCATATTTTATTTTCTTTGCTTCAATAGCATGGTTAGTCTCTACAATGAAATCCCATGAAAGTCTCTAATTATTCACCAACACAGCACATAGCTTATGTTCATATCAGTTTTCTATCACTTCAAATCCACAAACTTGGCTAACATCCCAGTACACTTTCAATGATGCTGCTGAGATTTATACATTTTGTTCTAACTTACTACACTCACTTAAGGGAGGGTTAATACTTTCATCCCCATTCCAACAGAGCCTGGGTTTTATTAATGTTTGGCTTTATCAAATTCATTCTGATGGCTTGTTTCTGGGTGGCTTTAATAAGGAATTCAGTTTTTCATTCCTTTTCCTTTTCATTCTAGCTATTTGTCCTATCATTCTGCTTTTCTTTGTTCTTGAATATTTTCACTGTTTCAGTAACTTCTTCAATATTTCTGGTCACAGATAATATTCTATCTTCATTATGCACAACACAGTTTTTTAAACTCAATATCACAGCAATGATGATGTCTTCTGCATTTAATAAGTCTCTGCTGCCTTCATTTCTTGTTAAGCAGAGCCTGTCACAATTACTTTAAGGCTGGCTTTATGCATTGTGAGCTATTTTTTTATTTCTTCTGTTCATTTCTTGTAACTCTGCCTTTGTCAGCTTTAAAATGGAAGTAGACTATCTCAACCCTTGCACAAACCATGTATTGACTATTTTGATGCCATTTAGCTCCAGTTGGTTTTGTCTTGAGTGCCTTCCTAATACCTCTCTTACATGTTTTGGAGACTTTCTGTTTTATTTTCCTTTCCGTCACCTTATCATTGTGCAGCAGCCATAGGCACTTGTATCTTTCATTGTCTCCCAGTGATCTCTTGATACCATCTTGATTTATCTTTATTCCACCATATTTAATCTTTTAAGATCTACAACATTAAGCTTACACACTTATTTACCCCAAACTGCATATCTGTGTGGTTTCTAGATATTATTTTTATTGTTGTTTTAAATATTCCCATCATCACCATCATCATAATCATCACCACCCCCACCCCCACCACCATCATCATCATCATCACCACCACCATCATCATCACCACCACCATCATCACCATCACCATCATCACCACCATCACCACCACCACCATCATCATCACCACCACCATCATCACCACCATCACCACCACCACCACAACCACCACCATCATCATCATTATTCAGAAATGTTAGAGTGCAGAAATAAATGCTTTCTGAGTTCAGATCCTGGGATGAGGGGCTAAGGTGAGAGAGAAGGGTTCATAACAGAACAAATTTTTTGCTGAAGGGGAGCTACAAAGTTACTCACATAATAGAAGAGAGGGTAGGAGTGTTTGTGGTGAAACTGGAAGGAGAGAAAAATAATGGTGACAATGTCTTAGGGAAAACTGAAAGAGAGAGAGAGTGAGAGAGAGAGAGAGAGAGGAAGAGAGAGGGTAGAGAAAGGGATTGACAGAGAGTTTGTATGAAACTTAATTACCATATCAAAACATATATAGCACTCAATACAATTATGCTGAGTATTGTATAGATAAATAATGTAATACAAACTATGGATTTTGTGTGGTGGTTTGAGTATTGAAAAATGCCAAAAAGGACATTTGTTTAAAGTCAACTGATGTATTTGGCAATGCAACGCAATGACCTCTAAATAACATCTTTTGGTTGATAGGGTGTACGTTGTAATGCATTTAGATTACATTATGATAATCATTCTTTTCCAATCACTAATCACTTTACAGAATGCACTGGGAACATTTTGTAGTGCCATTGGTTATAGAGAATTTGTCTAACTACCAATAAAAGTCAAAAGGCCATGCTAAGCAATAATTTTCTTTCTTGGTTATTCAGCAGTGAAAGAAGTTTGTCTCAACCCTACTAAGTGAGGCTAAAGTGAATTTCCCACCTTCTCTGTATTACCTGTATGTTTCCTACACAACTTTTTGGGAAGAGAGCAAAAAGTGAGAGGTTAATAGAAAAGAGAGTGACGAAAAAGAATCAGAGAGTGTGATAGGAGTGTGAGAGTAACAGAGAAGCAGAGTAATGGAAACAACAGAGGGAGGGAGGATGAAGAGAGAGAGAGAAACAGACAGACAGACAGAAAGCAAGAGATGGAAGTTAGATTGAAACATAGAATCTACATGATGGTTGCTAGTAAGGAGATTAAATAGAAACATTTGTGTGTGTGTGTATGTGTGTGTGTATGTGTGTGTGTGTATACATATATACATAGATACTCACACACAGAGAAAATGTGTGTGCACAGTACGTGTATATATAAGTGCGTATATACATATGTATATTGAACTCCAACATAAAAACATAGACATAAACATTTATTTCGTATATCAAAACCATACAAAAATGTGATAGAATCTTGTCAAAATAATGACACTTGCAGAGAATAGTGAATAATCTAGGTTTACAATATGACATTGAATGTTACTGTGAAAACAATGACACTTGAACAACATTGATAGCAGAATGTGGACACATGAGAGGGAGACTTTACATATTTCCTTCTACATAGACATCTATTGTGTGTCATGTTTAGAAAAGTTGATGAAATATATAATTACTATAATAGAATATTAAATGTGTGTGTGAGTGTGTGTACACATTCGTACATACATACTTATTCAAATACACATTATATACAAAAATAGAATAACACTTTACAGTTCCTGTTTTATTTCAATGCTATATTCAAATAAGTTTTACAGAATTAAATCAGCAGAGTGCTATAAATCGAGGTATGTTAGACTAAGTCATTAATACTTTAGAAATTCTACATTCTGAATTGAAAAACCGACCAAAGCCGATATCATATTTCTTCAAGAGAATATAGAGATGGAATCTAAATGTGAATAGTATGGAAAGTGAAGAATTCTGATGATCTTTGTCCCAAAAGCTAGACATCTTCATACATGCCATAAGGTAACCAAATACGCAGAACAAACTGTCTTGGATGTTATCATAGTTGCTACCATAAAACTTAATAGTCTTCTCAGATATTGGATTTCTCAAGTCTGGGATTGATACTACCCTTGACTAAACTGACTTATATCACTTATCAATCTTTACTAACTTTAGAAATCAACATTATTTGATAAGCAACCAAGTCAAATAGATTTCAGAAAGAAAGTACAACAAAAGTAACAAAAACAACAAACTAGGCTACATGGTAGTTAATTTTATATTGTAAATACAAAAAATAAGTTTGATATTTTGGGCTGAAGCCCTTTTTCAAGAGACAGAAACAAAAGAAAAATGGGAGAAGAAAACAAAAAGAAGTTCTATAATGCTCCTTACTATAGATGAGCCATTTCTTAAAAATAACAAATAGAACAAGTCTACATTATCTTCCTTGACTCAAGCTTCTTCACTGTTGCAAATCACCCTTCTATTCTCTTACTTCCATTGACCATTTTCCAGCATGGTTCCTCCACTGTATCTATCATTACCTAGCCTTTCTGTTTGTACTTCTCTTTTTTGTCTCATCTCTGAATTGTTGAAATCCTCTGTTTCTTCTTTATAACAAATTTAATTACCATGTAGTTTGTATGTCCTTTATTTCTGTTCTGCAAATCTTTTATCTGATATATAACTACTTGGCACAGAATCAAACTCAGAATTACATTGAACTAGAGTTAAGCTACTAAACCATTAAGGACTAATGATGATATAACAGTTTCAGATAGGGGTCAAAATACTTACCCTACTAGCATCCATTGTAGCTGGTCAGAATGACATTCAAATCAATTAGTGCATACATCTTTTTCCTAGGGGCTGACAACTCAGAACCACATGAGGACTTTTTGTTGTCTTTTAGTTAGTAGGAAGAACTGTACCCATGACATTTTAAAAGGCTTCTGAGATTCGTGGGAGGAAGACAATAAAATATCTTCAAATCAGGATTGGGACCTAAATATTGGTAACAGAATGTACTCTGCTAAATGCACCTAAAGTTTAGATGCTAGTTGAAACAGGCCAACAAGTTAAGTCTGCCACCCATGTTGGCTGCAGCAGAATTTTAAGTTAGAATATAGAGAACAGGAATGTAAACATCACCAGTGTTGTAACAACTAAACTATACAACTTTCTACATTGTACTGCTTAGTATAGATACTGTATTTATCATCTGCATAAAGATGGAAAGCAATGTTGACCATGGTAGAATCTGAACTTTGGAAGCGAGGTGTAAGGCATTTTACCTGACATTTTAATGACTTCAATAGGAATAGAGATTTTAGTGGTTTGTTCTTTTGTGGATTGGTGGTGGGGAAGTGGCTGATAGTAGAGGTAGAGTAAGGTGGCTATAAGGGAAATGACGAGAGGGACTGATAGAAGACAAGAGAAGACTACTGAGTGAAGAGAGGACTGTGTAGAGTGGGAGTAGAGGACTGTGATGGAGAATGAGGAGAGGGCAGTGGCATAAGTGAAGAGAGGACTGAAGGAGGAGTGAAGAGAGATTTGTGGAAGAAGTGAGTAGATGGGGATGATGAAAGGACTAGTGGGAATGAATAAATGGACTTGGAATGAGTGAAAAAATGTTAATGTCAATGGGAATGTCCATTTCTTTTGACATAGGCATTTTCTCACTTATGCTTGAATGCTGCAATGAGTGTAGTTCACCATAACAGGAATAAAATCAGCAAATAAGATATTCAAAACATTGGTTTACACTTAGAAATTGTATTAATAATGCCTGTTGCCTAGTTACAGTACAACAGACTGAGACAGCAATAACTGTTGGATCTTGGACTACTTACTGTGTTGTGATGTGATTGGATCCAGCAAATCCTTTGCCAATAGTCTGACATATCAACAAACAAAACTGAAACTCCTAGATTCGATAATCTTATTAATTTTAATATCTTTCTGTGATATTTGATAATAAAAAAAAAAGCGAAAATAGAAAGATGGTACAGTTTTGTTGATCTGGCATAGGTTTTTGTTTCAACTAAACTTCTAACAACCTGAAGCTACAAATATTAATTACTTTTACAGATGAAATTTCAATGATTTCCTAAACAACAAAGTTTTTCAATCAAAATAAGAATTTCTGTTGCTTTTTTACTTTGATATTGTTCTTTGTTTCTGACAAACAATGTAGTTTCAACGTTATTTATCCAACTGGTTTTCATTGACTATAAACCTATTTTGGATTTTCCTATATTTTTCAATGTATCTTGTACATACATACATACATGCATGCATAGGAAGGTAAATAGATAGATAGATAGACCGATAGAGAGAGAGATAGGTATAGATATATACATACATATATACATATATATATATATACATCAATATACATATATACACATATGCTTACTGTTAATATATCTATCTATCTATCTATATCTATCTATCTATATATATATATATATATATATATATATATATATATATATATATATATGCATATATATATGTGAGTGTGTGTGTGTGTGCATATATACACATATATATACATACACATACATCTATACATATACATGCATACACACACACACACACACACTCACACACAACTACAAATGAAGGTTAGACTGAAACTAATAGAAAAGTGGGCGTAACTTTGTATTAACTGACATAATTCAAACTGCTCATGTTGATAGAGTAACTCTTCTTCTACTCTCCTGCCTGATCTTCCTTGCAAGAAAATCATAAATTTCAAGCAGAAGCAAAGTGCTATCATTGAGTATTTGACAAAGGTTTGGCACAGACTGTCTGATATCCACGGAAAGCTTACAAATATGACACTAGCGCTTAAAGTAATGGGCACAGATGTATGAGGAAGTTTGAAGTAGGGAAAGACAGCGTTGATGACAAATCATACAACGGAAGATAATCAACTGCAAATACAGAGATAAATCACCAGCAAATAACTGAATCAAATCATACAGAGTGGTGTATCATAATCCCTGATATTGCTACACAATTTGACTGTGGTTACAATTCCTTACAGAAGATGGTGGTAAACTTTGGGCGCTGGAAGATGTGAAAAGTGAGTACTTCAACAGCTGACATTTGGTTTCAAAAAGAGAATGGTTAAAAACTGTTGTGATCTAATGAGAGTGTTTGGAACTGATGAAAACGCATCTTTTAATTCCAATCAAGTGATGTGGGCCTCATCATCATCATGATCTTCCTTTAATGCCTGTTTTCCATGCTGGCATGGGTTGGATGGTTTGACCAGAGCTGGCAAGCTGGAGAGCTGCACCAGGTTCCCATCTGATTTGGCTTGGTTTCTACAGCTGGATGCCCTTCTTAACACCAACCCTTTAACAATGTGTGATGGGTGCTTTTAACATGGCACTGGCAAGAACACACTTATGCGGAACTAGCACAAGTACTTTTTATGTGGCACTGACTCAGGACTCTTGCAGGCCAATCCCCTTCATCAGAAGATGTAGCTTTAACACTTCTACTGTGAAGGACAGTTTTCTTGAGTATAGAAGACCCATCCTATATTTCTTCCAGCCAATGGAACTAATAAATAAATTCTTCTTGTACTCCTCCTCCTCCTTCTCCTCATCCTTCTTCTTCTTCTTCTTCTTCTTCTTCTTCTTCTTCTTCTTCTTCTTCTTCTTCTTCTTCTTCCTTGCACCTTTCTCTCTCTCTCAGTTTAGGCTTTGTTTAAATGTGGATATAGATATATTGTCAGGTTAAAGTGTTGGATATATTTGCTGCAACCCTTACATTGGACATTCATTGTAATGGATTAATAATATATGTGGCTACTCCACTTGTTAGAAAAGGCTGTAATTTAGCTACTATTTCTATCATGCTGAATCACTGCATTGAGTTCCCCAGGTGGATGTCTCATTCAATTTCAGCAGAGCTTACAATGACAAAATAAATGATTACACAAATAAACTCCTATATACATACAATTTATACATTTACACAAATAAACAGTCATATTTACATATACAGGATTAGATATTTATTAAATTAGATATGTTTTAGAAGTATTTCTAGCTCATTATTTCTTAAAATACTACCAGACTTAAGAATTGTCTACATGTAAAATAAGAACAAGATATTTCACCAACTAAATTATATTGCATAAAAATATTGTATAAAAATAATTTCATATATAAATTATAATTTATATATGATAGCATATTTTTGAAAGGAGCAGAAATTAAAACATTTTTATACAATATAATTTAGTTGGTGAAATATCTTGTATAATTATACTTTGTTTGTATTTTTTGTGAGTTAAATTGGATTATATACATATATATATATCCAAGTATTAGCAAAATGACAAAACATTTAAGTATTATTTATGCTTTGGTCCATGTGTCTTGTGTGTAGAGATATCTATTCTCTAATGAGTATATTGCACCTTTTCTCTGTGTCTCATTGTCTTCCTTCATGCTGAAACTACCTTAAACTGGTTTGAGGATTTTCTAAATTTCTGTCTGTCTGTCCAAATGTGCTTTCCAGCTGTTGGTGCTCCTCTTACAATATTGAATACAGTATATTCAACAGTGTATAGCCAACATTCTTCCTGTCTTTATATCTTTACATTTTAAAACGACCTGACAATTATTACTTTTCAAAATTCATTTTGGAAAGAGTGTGGGTAGAGAAAGGAATTGAGAATAAGGGATAGATAGGGATGGTCATTAAATAATGAACTTAAGGTGTTTGAATTTATCTGAGACAAAAGGTAAGGGAGAAGTAAACTTATTAATACAACAAAAATTAATGATTCCTTTTTGGGATCATTAGTAAAAATAACTCAAAATAATATTTTACTCAGGGTAAGAATTATTATAGAGCTCCCTTTATGAAACAACAGCATATCTGTTATTGACAAGTTTAAAAGTATTTGCAATAAGCATAACTATGGGTATTAATGACCTGTAAGGGTACTATATTTCTATATACTACAAAGTATATTAAACGCTTTTATAAGTCAATACAGCGTTCTGCTGTGTTAGCAGTGCTATTACACCACTTGTTATGGAAATTGTAGCCAGCACTGATTTTGTTACATTTCATATCTGAGATGCCTGATGTAAATAACAATGAGATCAAATATGAAAAATGGGTATATATGCTATATGCCAGGAGCTTTTTTTCTTTTTCATCAAGCTCAACCATTAATCATTCATGAACTCGTTGCTTAAATAGACAGTAAATATAGCAGTGTAACATTAATGCATTTACCAATTTTACATATTAAGCCAGTCCTGGAAGCTGATATGTAAATATTAATGATCTGTAACAAAATCAGTGGTGGCTATAGTTTAGTGTCTATTTAAGCAATACGTTCGTGGATGATTAATGGGTTGAATGGGTGCTGATGAAGGAGCAAATACTCCTGAAATATGTCATATATTCCCATTACCCACTTTTCATCTTTGAACTCATTGTTGTTTATATCAAACGTCTCGGACACAAAACATTGTAAAATCAGTGTTGGCTATAATTTCTATAGAAAATTTGTAGAGATAATCTTAACATAGGAATGGCTGAGTGGTAAGTAGCTTGCTTATGAAGTAGCTTGCTTATGAACCACATGGTTCCAGGTTCATTCCCACTGTATGACACCTTGGGCAAGTGTCTTCTACTGTAGCCCGAGGCCTGCCAAAGCCTTGTGAGTGGATTTGGTAGACGAAAACTGAAATCAATTTAACACCAGTGGTCTAACATATTAAAATCTGAAAGTTCAGTAAATTGTATTATATACATATGAAGGGATGACCACTATATATATATGAGAGCCATAACCACCATAATCTGTATTTTGTTACTTTTCATTTGACTTGCTTGCTTACATTCTGGTGTTTGCTAAATTTTTCTTGAGAACATTTCTTAGTGGTAAGACCATAGCGGATCTACTTCTAACATAAGGGTTGCCCACATAGTGGTCATCCCTCTCATATGTATATATATATACATATATATATATATTGCTTATGTAGTGGTAACACCACATGTCCTATTAACAACCACTGCAACATGGAAACGGTCATGTATGAGGTAGAGGTAACATCAGAAGGCCCAAATGGGCAGTCAAGCGTGTGAAAGTATGTAGTATGTGACAGAAGAAGAAGGTCCCTTCAGAACAAGATTCAATAACCATAACTCCTCCTTCAGTATTCCCTAGAGACAAAAATGCCACAGACCTGGCCAGGCATGTCTACTTGTTAACGGAAATAACCATGAACTACAACATAAATAGAAAAATCTAAGTGAAGTGCAAAGAGTATTCTAATAGTGGTAGAAAAAGTACATTATATTTAACTGAGGAAAATAAAAATATATCAAAAAAATTTTAGCATCTGGACATCTACCTAAACTGCAGAAGTGAGTTTTAGCCCTGTTCACATGAAGAAAGAATGTATATTTTTTTCATATCTACGGGATGCATCACGATCATAATCACTATGTTCTCTACCTCTGATCTACCTACTGTCATATCCTGAGAACCCAGCAAAGAATTTAGCCGATGAATACAAAAATGAATGCACAGATAAATAAACATCAAAATAAAGGTCTAAGTGTTTAGACATCCTGCCAACACACCCCAAAAGTCATTCACATATAAAACCCATACACACATTCCAACCCTACACAAACAATTCTATCTATCTATATTTATGTATGTGTGTGTGCATGCACATGTGCATTTGTATTTATATATATACATATACTTCTTATATACTCTCTGTGTGTATATGTGTATGTATATATATATATATATATATATATATGTAAAAGTAAAAAAATACACAAACTGGGACAAGAACGTGAAACATTTAGAAGACGACAAAAAACACGGACGGGACTTTCAAAGCTCTCAGTCATCAGTCAAGAACCAGATCATCTTCGCAATTTCGGCTGATTATGGTTCGCCATGATAGATCACTAGCCCCTAAACCTTTTTCTAATTTCTCTCCCTGTTTATTTCTGTGTTCCTTTCTGTCGAAGAGCATAGGCTCAAAACATAAAAGACTTTCTCACTCCCCGAGCATTAAACTAATACATCTGTTTGTTGTTTACACACCTGTCTTCCTCTTTTGTTTTTTGTTTTCTGTAAATTCTCACGATATATATATATATATATATATATAGACATGCATACATGTATGTATATATATATACTAGCAGTATCGCCCGGTGTTGCTCGGGTTTGTTAGGGAAATAACTATATAAGCATTTTTAGAGAGTTATAGCCAAAAAATAGCAAAGAAATGCATTAAAAATGGAAAAAAAATGATGGTAAATTTTTTTTTAAATCGTAGACTCAACGTAGACACGCGCTAATACCCAGAAGGGCTCGATATGAATCATGACTAAAAGATACCCGGTTTTGGTTAAACTGCATCGCAAAGTATGGGAGTAGTTCAGAATCTAAATCGTAGGAGACAGACACACAACTTGACTTTTATATATAAAGATATGAGGAATAATAATAGTAACAGAAGAAATTAAAGAATTGTTCATTAATTTTTTTATACATAGGTAAAGAACATTTTCAAATGTTCCAAGGAAATGAAATGAACCAGAATGAACCAAATAAAGTAAAATAAAATAGAATATTGGCAATATTTTATTTTTGCTTATTTCCTTTGAAAAGTTTCTCTACTTGTATGAAAATAAATTAAGAGAGAATTTCTTCATTTCTTTCTATCTAACCCAATTAATTAGAAATCAAATTAAGCTAGATGCAATACAGTTTGACCTTGCCCTGAGGAGAAGCATTACTGATGCTATTTTCATAGTCAGGCAATTTCAAAAGAAATATTTAGCTAAGAATGAGCTATTATACTTGGTATCTGTTGATCTAGAGAAAGCCTTTGATAGAGTTTTCCACTGTGTGATATGGTGGGCTCTGAGCAGGCTAGACGTAGACAAGTGACTTGTGAAAACTGTGCAGGCCATGTACAGAGATGCTATCAGTAAGGTGAGGGTACAGTGAAGAAATTGGTGTACAGGTAGGTGTACATCTGGGTTCAATCTTCAGTCCCATCCTTTTCCTCATTGTCCTTCAGGTACAACAGAGGAATTCAAAACAGGCTGCCCATGGGAACTGCTATGTGCTGATAATCTTTCTCTCATTGCAGATTCTGCATTGGAGCAAGGAAAAATAATTCTAGGTGTGGTAGTAAAACCTGGAATCTAAGGGCCTTAATATTAACTTAGCAAACACTAATGTTTCAGTAAGCAAGAAAACAGACATGACCCTACTCCCTTCAGGTAAATGTCTCTTTTTAATATGTAGGAAAAGTGTAGGCAGGAAGTTCATTCAGTGTACCCAGAGCAAGCTATGTCACACAAGTGGTGCAATGGAGTAACAGGAAGGTAATCAGAGAAAGTAGTGTTCGTAAGTGGAAGATGCACAAGAACCATAAGAACTACAGATACTTGGATTTTCTCAAATACCTTGAAGGCTCTTCAGAGGCAGAGGATAACGTCTGCTACCTAAGGGACCAAATTAATAGTGGGGGAGGATGTACAGAAAGTGTAATGGCAAGAATAAGATTAGGATGTAAAAACTTCAGAGAGCTTTTACCTCTGTTGGCAACCAAAGATTATGATGCATGTATTCGAAAAGCAATTCTGTGTGGTAGTGTCATATGGGTCCTAAATTCAGAGGATATGTGAAGGCTAGAGAGCAATGTGACTAGCATGCTCAGCTGGGTGTGCAATGTAAGTGTATATGTGCAACAGAGTGCTAGTGTGTTGATAGAAGAGGAATTAGATGCAGTGTGCAAGACAGAAGACTGCACTGATTTGGTCATGTGGTGCAAGTGGATGTAGATTGCTCCATAAAGAAGTATTGATCACTCAAAATGGAGGAAACTCATGGAAGAGAAAGATCCAAGAAGACATAGGATGAAGTACTGAAGAGTGATCTAAGGACAATTAGCGTTATGGAAGAGATGACAATGGACTAAGATATCTGGTGCCTTGGAGCATTCAAGAAGACCTGTTCTCTACAATAGAACTGTTGATTTCTCTTTCCCTTCTGTAAAAGATTGGCCAGTGCTGGTGCCACATAAAATCACCCAAGATCGTGCCATGTACAAAGCACCCAGTGCATTCTGTAAAGTGGTTGGTATTAGGAAGAGCATCCAGCTGTAGAAACCAAGCCAAATCAGACTGGAACCTGGTGCACTTTTCCAGCTTGCCAATCACTTTTCCAGCTTGCCAGCTTGTGAATCAAATTGTCCAACCCATGCCAGCATGGAAAATGGACATTAAATGATGATACATATAAACATACATACATACATACATGTTAGTTAGTTAGTTAGTTAGTTAGTTAGTTAATTTGGCTCAAAAGCAAATAGCAAGGCCATGTAGGGGGACATGGAGTTAAGTACAGGGTGGTGTTCATGTAAAGAGTTCAGGCCACTTGAGGTCAAGGGAGGCTTTGAACAAAGCGGTCATCGGCTTCTTCCCCATCTCGTCTGGCAGCTTGTTCCACGAATCCGCAACCCGGACGGAGAAAGCTCCTCTCCTTCGATTGAGATGAAATCGTCGCAGGTAGAGCTTTTCGGAATGACCCCGCAGCCGACGCTCTGGAGCAGGAGTGAAGAACAGCTCTTTCGAGAGGTTACACTTTCCACTTATGATGTTGTGGGCGAGAATGAGATCACCACGGCGGCGGCGTTTTTCAAGAGAATAAAGGTCGAGCGTCCTCAGCCTTTCTTCATAGGACAAATTTTTGAGACCATGAACCATGCGGGTAGCCAGCTTCTGGACTCTTTCGAGATGCTGTATGTCTTTGAGGAAATAAGGAGAAGAGGCTTGAATCCCGTACTCCAATATGGGTCTGACCAGCGTGACATAGAGTGGTAGGAATATGGCTGCTGTGAGCATTCCGAATGACCGTCGAATCAAGAACAGAATTCCGCGTGCTTTGTTGGCAGCATGGACACACTGGGCCGAAGGCGAAAAGGAGGAATCCACCAACATACCCAGGTCCTTTACCTGATCGGTCCTCTCCAGCAGCAGACGACCCGGCTAGAAATCAAGTTGAGTTGCAGGAGGAGAGCCAACAGGCAGATGACAGCACTTTGACACGTTCAGACACAGGTCCCATTCGTTAGACCACTTCCAAATTTGGTGGAGGCATCAACGAAGATCCTCTATATCACCGTGAGGAGCAACCAGTTTGATATCGTCGGCAAATAGAAGGGTGTGTTGCGTGAGGTCGTCGGGCAAGTCATTTATGAAGACTAAGAACAATAAGGGCCCAAGCACTGAACCTTGAGGCACGCCACTGCTCGCACTGGAGACGTTGGACCGCGAACCATTAACTTGGACTTGGAAGGAGCGATCTGAGAGGAAGGCACCAACCCATCGTACAATATCCGGATGGAAACTATATGCTTGAAGCTTGACAAGTAATAGGCGGTGGTTTACCGAGTCAAAAGCTTTGGCAAAGTCCAATAAAACGATGTCAACAGCATCACTATCATCGAGGATGCGCGTCACCAATTCTTCCATTACATACATACATACATACATAAACACGCACACATACATACACACACACACACATACATATATACATACATACACACATACATACATACACACACACATACATACATACACACACACATACATACACACATACATATACACATACATACACACATACATACACACATACATACACACACACACATACATACATACACACACACATACATACACACACACATACATACACACATACATATACACATACATACACACATACATACACACACAGACACATACATACATACATACACGCACATATATCATGATCTTCATCATCATATAATGTCCATATTCCTTACTGCCATGCATTGGATGGTTAGACTGGATCCAACAAACAAAATTACTGGGTTTAGCTGCAAAGGCTAGTTTAACATGGTTTCTATAGCTCAATGTCCTTCCTAATGCCAGTCAACTTACACTTTGTCCTGGAAGCTTTTTCTTTTTTTTTTTTTGATACCAGTAACAGTTGTTTTGTTAAATAATTTGCAAGTCAACTCCCCTTGATGGAGTGGGCCCATAGTATTGAGAGAGGTGGCTTCATTTCAGGTGGTGATAGATAAAAATATGCTTGAGGGACAGGTATGTGTATATTACTGTAGAGATGATACATGCCTACGCATATCATATAAGAGAGTGTGGGAGTTGCTGAAAGGAAAACAAAGGTGGTGGTGACAACATTTCACAGAATATCTTGATGGATTAGAAGATGAGTATAAGACAAAATATGGACAGAGAATTGGTAAGTGGGCAGGTAAGTGTGGAGGTTTATAAGAGTGTGAGAGGAGAGTAGCAGATAGTTATAGATGAAGTAGAGGTGAGCAATGAAGAAGGGTGAGGATGTGATCGATGGCAAACATCAAGACAGAGGTGAGGTGGAAGATATAAGGGTCGTTCAAGAAAGAGAAGTACAGGAAGGATGGAAACTGGCAGAATAAAAAGCCTGCAGAGAGATAAGACAAAAATAAGGTGGTGTGTAGGGTTGGGAGGTTGAGTAGGAAGGAGAGAAAGAGATAGAGAGAGATGTACGGTGACAGAGATGGAAAATAATAGCATATATGAGAGGGTATTAAAGATTAGGCATGGCACTCCTAAGATGTAACAAAGAGAAGAGAGAGAGAGATAACTGAAGGTGCAGAATGAGGTGATCCATGGAAAATAGAGTGGGAAGTGATGATGCTGAGAATGATAGATGGATTTTAAAAGAAAGTGCTTCCAGTGGGAGGTAGAGGTTACTGGAAATATAGAGAGATTAAATTATACAGATTCTGTTCTCATATGATTGCAGCAGCAGTATAAAGCCATAGTTGCAAGAATCATAGATGCATGAGTGTTGTGGAGAAAACAGGTACGCATATATATGTATGTGTGTGTGTGTGTGTGTATGTATGTGTATATGTATGTATATACATATGTGTCTATATGCATATATGTGTCTATATGCATATATATGTATGTGTGTGTGTGTGTGTGTATGTATGTATGTGTATATGTGTGTATATACATATGTGTCTATATGCATATATGTGTCTATATGCATATATATGTATACATACATATACAGTTACATACATATAAATAAATATATATATATATGTGTGTGTGTGTGTGCTGGTGGCATGTAAAAAGCACCTACTACACTCACGGAGTGGTTGGCATTAGGAAGGGCATCCAGCTGTAGAAACACTGCCAGATCAGACTCGAGCCTGGTGCAGCCTCCTGGCTTCCCAGATCCCGGTCGAACTGTCCAACCCATGCTAGCATGGAAAACGGACGTTAAACGATGATGGTGATGATGATATGTATATAATGTAATTTAGATTCAGTTGAATTAGGCACTTAAATTGAGGCACCTCGTTAGGATTAATTTATTGGCACACTCAAGCAATATTAGTAGAGCATCAAACACTACATATAAATTTTTCCACTCGATCTTCATGCAGTGTGTGCAGATGGCCTGGTCCAACTTAGTGAATAAATCCACTCTTGTTTGTTCAGACATGTACTTTATATAAAGATACTCTCCAAATACTTCAGAAGTGGAGATTCCAGGGTAGGTGAGTAAAATATAAATATGTAACAAAGAGGTATAAGTGTCTTCTTTAATCGATCAATGAAAGCATTACATCATTACAAAGAAAACTGTTCCTATCAGAGGATTGCATAAACCTCAAGCAAAAAGAACAAGTTAGATATTTAAACATATTCATATCATCAATAGAGGATAAATATTTACAATGATTCTGCAGGTAAATTTTTTGGCAAAATGAAGAAAGAACAGTACATTGATAGAGGAGACAGAAACTATCATAGGCTACAGTAGGGGGAGAGATGAGGAGAGTAGTGACCCCGTTATCTATACATTGAAGACAATAGGGAGAATGTATATTTCTTTACTACCCACAAGGGGTTAAACACAGAGGGGACAAACAAGGACAGACAAAGGGATTAAGTCGATTAAATCGACCCCAGTGCGTAACTGGTACTTAATTTATCGACCCCGAAAGGATGAAAGGCAAAGTCGACCTCGGCGGAATTTGAACTCGGAACATAATGGACAGACGAAATACGGCTACGCATCTCGCCCGGCGTGCTAACGTTTCTGCCAAGTAGTCTTCAAAACATCTAAAATTAGATCTTTAAGGAGTCATAAACTAATTAGTATCATGACAGACCATTCTACAATCTGAGGAAATGGAACTTTACATCTGGCTATATCAACACCAAAGGGGTATGTCATGGGGTGGTAAACGAGAATGTCTGAAGGAGAAATGGGGATAATAGAAAGAGAAGAGGGGATAGGGATGGCTAATAAAGCATATTTTGATTGTCATATGAAAGGGGAATAAAAAGTGAACTGTAAAAAGGAATACCTCTTAAAGGATTATGGGTGGGATATAAATTGAAGGAGTAAGTTTTTACCTTGATTTACTTATGCTGTCAAAGCAAAATGTAAACATATTGATATATAAAGCCTAGAAAGAAATTTCAGATATAACTAAAGGAGTTAACATGTAATTTAATATATGATTATATAAGGTTGAAGCATATAGCGAAATTTATGAAAAAGATTAAATATTATAAATTGCATTCAAATTTTTATGCTATAAAAACTTTAAAAATATAAGGAAATAAAAAAATAAAAATATAAATATAACCAAATATAAATATAGAATATAATATAAGAAAATATAAAAAAATGTAAAGGATATACATGCAAAAGCAAGAAAATATAAAACATAAAATATTTAATATATATGTAAAAAATATATAATTTTAGGTTCACAGTACACAGTGGGATATATGAAAAAAATTTCAAAATTGTCAAAGTATTAATAAAACATACAAAAATTATGAAAAACATATGAAGAGTATATAAAATCTTAAGATATAAGAATTTAAGATATAAGATTTATAAAATATACGAGGAAATATAAGAAAATATTTCAAAGAAGAATTATACTAAAAGCTATAATAAAAAATTGCAAAAAAAAAGTTATATTGAAAAAATTCTTTTTTAAAAAGATTTTGTAAAAGTAAGCCAATAATAGATACTATACTAAGATATATAAAAAGGAAATAGGGCAATATAAAATGAAAATAAAGAAAATATTATAATGGAATTGTTATATAAATAGTTATAATTAGAATATTAATTAATAATTAATACTCAATGGAAATAAGCATAAGTATCAAATCAGATATTAGAAAGCAGAACCAAAATCGAAGTTGATCAACATCAATGGAAATTGCGGCTGTGATACCAGTGCCGGTGACAAGTAAGCGAACCATCCGATTGTGGCCATTGCCAGCGCTGCCCCGACTGGCCTCCGTGCCGATGACACGTAAAAAGCACCATCCGTTCGTGGCCATTGCCAGCCTCGCCTGGCACATAAAAAGCACCGTCCGTTCGTGGCCGTTGCCAGCACCGCCCCGACTGGCCTCCGTGCCAGTGGCACGTAAAAGCACCATCCGTTCATGGCCGTTGCCAGCCTCGCCTGGCCCCCGTGCCGGTGGCACATAAAAGCACCATCCGTTCGTGGCCGTTTGCCAGCTCCGTCTGGCACCTGTGCGGGTGGCACGTAAAAAGCACCCACTACACTCGCAGAGTGGTTGGCGTTAGGAAGGGCATCCAGCCGTAGAAACACTGCCAGATCAGATTGGGCCTGATGCAGCCTTCTGGCTTCACAGACCCCAGGTGAACCGTCCAACCCATGCTAGCATGGAAAACGGACGCTAAATGATGATGATGATGATGATATACCGGGTTATAGTAGAGATAAAATAGAATTGAATTTATCATTAGAAATAGGTTAAGAAAATATATTTAAAATGCACCAAAGAACAAGGATTGAGGTATGATAGTAACAGGTCATAGAGGGTATATTTTATAATTAAGGGAGATTTGAAAATTAAGGACTCATTAGGAAAAAACAGTATAGATTCACCACTGGGACTGGGTAGGTGTATATTATGATTACTAAGAGTTAATAGATCAAATGAGTTAAAACAAATTTTTAGTCAGCAAAAATAAAATATGTATATACTATACTAAATAATTACTAGCTTCTAACGTATTTAAATGCACGCTTAATATTATGAACACTTGACAGTCTAAGATCTAATTTATTATTAATCAAGTTGTTCTTATCTTTATATTTAAAAATTTCATACAACATCCATATCAGCTATTTATGTATGTTTGAGCTCTATGTACTAAATCCCATTTAAGACTGAAATCGATATTATTGTCTTTAAGCTCCCAGATTTTCATAGATAAAGAGCTTTATGCTTATTTCTAAAGGATAAAAAATGATTAATTCATTTTTTCCATATCTACTGAGCACCCTATATAAACAAAGTTATTATTTTCTGTCAGTATTGTACATTTATAAACAATATTTCTTACTAAACATTCACCTGATAGTAGGCAGAGAGATCTTTCCCTACAATTGCAACTGCGATTATTATTATTATCTTTATTATTATTATTATTATTATTATTATTATTATTATTATTATTATTATTATTATTGTTATTATTATTATTATTATTATAATTATTATCATTAACATTTCTCCTATTATTCATATTTGTACTGTCTTCATACATGGTACTGTTCAAATTCCTAGAAGTATTATTAAGTGTTATGTTATCATTTCTCAAGTTATTATCATTTGTATTATTACATAAATTTATATTAATGCTACTCTCTTAGATTCTACCATTAGATGTTGTGCAACTAACATCTAATGGCTGCACATAGGATACCTGGGGAATCCTCGGTACATCATTGTCTTCATTACAATTAGTTATGTTATCTATATTGTTTCTGGCTAAGTTTGGGTTATTAGTGCTATCACTGGTATTATTGGTATTTACATACATAAGTCTCTTAGAATTGTTACTAGGGGTTAATTTGCTAAAACTATTATAATAATCACTTCCATTGGAAGTATAAATATTTGAATAATATGTATATGTATACATATATATGCATATAGATATATGTATATATATATATGTATATATATATATATATATATATATATATATATATATATATATAATATATATATATATATATATATATACATACATATATATGTATATACATACATAGGGAGAATTCACAAAAATAGCAAATGACGAAGAATGGTGGTGTAGACAACAAACAGATGTATTAGTATAATGCTCAAGAAGTGAAAAATTCTTTAACATTTTGAGCCTGCACTCTTCCACAGAACGGAACACAGAAAGAAGCAAGGAGAGAAAATAAAGAGAGAAAATAATGAATGTGTAGTGGCTAGCGATCTATCATGGCAAATGATATATACATACATATATATACATACATATATATATACTTATATATATATATATATACTTATATATATACATATACTTATATATATATACATGTATATATATATAATATATATATATATACACACACACACACACACATATGTATGTTTGTATATATATAATATATATACCATCGTTTAACGTCCGCTTTCCCTGCTAGCACGGGTTGGACGGTTTGACCGGGGTCTGGGAAGCCAGGAGGCTGCACCAGGCTCCAGTCTGATCTGGCAGTGTTTCTACAGCTGGATGCCCTTCCTAACGCCAACCACTCCGTGAGTGTAGTGGGTGCTTTTTACGTGCCAGGGGAGGCTGGCAGTGGCCCTGATCGGTTGGTGCTTTTTACGTGCCACCGGCACAGAAGCCAGTCAAGGCGGCGCTGGCATCGGCCACGTTCGGATGGTGCTTCGGCCACATTCAGATGGTGCTTTTAACATGCCACCGGTACAAGTGTCGTAACTACAATTTCCATTTGATATTTATTTTGATATTGATATTGATGTTGATGTACTTGACTCAAAGGGTCTCCTCAAGCACAGCAGGTCATTCTGCAATCCAAGTACTTTAAATGCGCTGGGGCTATGCGAAACTGGTGCAAGAAGCAGCCTGGCTCTTTGCAGTCACAGCATATCTCCAGAGATCTCGGTCCCTTGTCATTGCCTCTGTGAGACCCAATGCTCAGAGGTGATGCTTGACTACCTCATCCCATGTCTTCCTGGGTCTACCTATATATATATATATATATATATATATATATATATATATATCATCATCATCATCGTCGTTTAACGTCCGTTCTCCATGCTAGCATGGGTTGGACGGTTCGACCGGGGTTCTGGGAAGCCAGAAGGCTGCACCAGGCTCCAGTCTAATTTGGCAATGTTTCTACAGCTGGATGCCCTTCCTAACGCCAACCACTCCGTGAGTGTAGTGGGTGCTTTTTACGTGCCACCTGCACAGGTGCCAGGCGGGGCTGGCAACGGCCACGGTCAGATTGGTGTATTTTATGTGCCACCGGCACGGAAGCCAGTCGAGGCGGTGCTGGCATCGGCCACGAGTCGGATAGTGCTTTTTACGTACCACCAGACCAGGGATCC
>NC_043004.1:21215477-21222977 GCF_006345805.1 Octopus sinensis
ACTATAAGATACCCGGTTTTGGTTAAACTGCACTGAAAAATGTGGGAGTAGTTAGGAATCTAAATCGTAGGAGACAGACAGCACACAACCTTACTTTTATATATAAAGATAGACAATGAAATTAAGTCTGATAACTCTGTGTGAAACGATTTTTGTCCTTCGGTAATAACTGTTTTTTTCCTATTTGCTTGCTCCTAAAATACATAAAAATAGTAAATATTTCCTTCAAACTTTACTTTTGTTACATCTATTCAGACCCCATCCATCCAGCTATCTGCATTTTATTGCCAACTCAGTAAATCACATTTGGAAAGATGTAACATTACTTATGTGAAACTTAGGTGTACACTGACTTTGAGTCAGAGATCACAATCCCTCCTGGGCCAGTTATTACTTCGCACCACAGGTCAAATGTAACTAATTAACATTTCTTGTTTCTTCTGTGCACTCACATTATAAGCACCAGTTTTCCCCATAAAGTCATATGGTTGATGAGAAATTTATAACAGATTTACCAAATATACACCAACTGATGATGATGATGATGATGATGATGACGACGATGACGACGACGATGATGATGATGGCACTGATGATGATGATGGCACTGATGATGATGATGATGATGATAGTAAAATGATAAATTAGTTGCAGTCTAACATTAAGTATGTACATACTGTGAAAGGGTTTTATTAGCACACATAGATTAATTATTTCTCAGTGACCATTGGCCAATCTCTGTATGTTGTCAACAAACCATTTAATAGCATTTTGTCATCATCAGTTATGAGCATTTGTCCATATTATAGAAATATCATTACTTCCTCTGCGGCTTTCATTATCAGTCCTCTTCTAACATTGATTGAAAGTCATTCTAATCATTAAATCCAAGCTGGATTCCATTTTCTAACTTCTCCAGCAAAGCTATTTATATTCTGTGATTTCTATGCTTGTCTATTCATTTCTCTCTTGCTTAATGTGTGTGTGTTTGTGTGTGTGTGTGTGTATACATGCATACATGAATCTATATATATATATTACACATACACATAGAGACATGTATATGCTGGCATAATGTCTGTTTTGGTATGGTTTCAATGCATGGAAGTCCATCCTAATGCTAACCATGAAGTGCACTGCCTCCAGTTTTTTTGTAGCTTCAGCACTAGTGAGGTCACCTTACAGCTTGCAAGATCAAGCCGAAGAATGTCTTTGACTGAGTTACGGTTACAGTACAGGAGGCAGCTTTATATTCACACACACACACACACACACACACATCTATACTTGCATATGGGAGACCACAAAGAAAGAATATATGTTCAGTTTTGGAAATCATGAATGTGATTAGAAAAATATAAGAGAAAGAGGACATTTATGAACCATTGGTAAATAATTTGTGAATCCAGTACCCAACATACTTCATACGCATTATTATTGGAGCAACAGGATACATACCAGCCTGTCTGGATTTAAAGTAGGGATGAACTTGAAATCTTGCGGAGAGAATGCAAATCCTCAATTCATAAGCTACAGATGATCAGGATATCTGGGACTATAGAAACCTGCAAGACTTTCTTATGATTTAAAAGATGATGGTTAAATCATGATATTTTTCTGCACTACCTTGCTACCAAAATTTCATCTAAATTAAAAAGCAAAAGGGAAGACATACATAAACAAACAAACATGATGGATATTGTTGTTTGGGACAGACAAGATAATGTATGTACAGGCATACTACACCCTACATGACTTAAGTCGAAAGATGTCTTCAGTCGAAACATGACTTAAGTCAAAAATTACTTATGTCGAAAATTACTTACATCGAAATAACTTGTCTCTAGGCCAAATTTACTTGTCTCTAGGCTAAACTGATAATAACCATTCCCAGTTCTGTACTTTATTTATGAATGCATTTTCAATAATACATGGTCAATAAAAACCTATTTTAAGCTGACTCTGGCTGTTCTTGTTGTTCGATGTGCTTAAAAAACTGATCGAGAGTCCCTTGAACTGTCTTCTTATTTTCCTCAAGGATTACATTATAAGGAGCAAAAGCTTCATGACAAGCCCCCATAATCTTGGAAAAGTGGTGAGTGTATATATTCATATCCTCGCACAGAGAAAGACTTTTCACGATATATGCAAATGCTTGCTGCCTTTTCTTAATGGTAAATTGACATGGCTCAGGTTAGACTTCCTCTTCTTCTGTATTTTGCTGTTTGAAAAGCTCTATCAAATCCTCGTTTGTCAGGGCTGCTTGTCTTTTTCAAATAAATCTGTGAAATCTTCCTCCTCCAAATCCATTTCCAGTTCTTTGCTTGTAGTCATCAACGTTTTGTTGATGGCAACATTATCAAACCCCTCAAAATCATTCACGAATAGTGTACAAAGCTTGTTACATACACCATTCATAGCCATGCTCTGTCCATAATTCTATGCCACTGCTATGTTCTGTACAGTCATGTAGATATCGTATCTCTTCCAAAAGTCACGAAGTGTGATGGACTCATCTAGATCAGTTGCAGCTGTTGCTTGCCGCAGTGTAGGCCTCATATAGTAATGCTTGAAGATAGTAATTATTCCCTGATCCATTAGCTACAAAAGAGACATGGTGTTTGGAGGGAGGTATATGATGGTAACATTGAGGTCAAAATCTACGATGTTTAGCGAGAGATCAGGAGCATTATCTAAGATAAGTAAAACCTTAAAAGGAATTCCCTTCTTGCAGTACTTCTCTGCTGGTGGGATAAAATGATTGAAGAACCTATCTTCAAAAACAACAACAGTAGCCCATGCTTCTGAATTAGCCATTCATATAACAGGGAGAGATGCCTTAGGTATGTTCTTCAAGGCAGAGGGGTTGTGTGCATGATACACAAGCAATGGTTTTAACTTAAAATCTCCTGCAAAATTACCACCCAACATAATGGTCATACGTTCTTTTGAGATCTTGTAGCCTGGAATAATTTTCTCTGCCTTGGAAATGAATGAATGGTCTGGAAATTTTTTCTAATACAATCCAGTTTCGTCAATGTTAGAAATCTGTGCAGGAAGAAACCCGTTTTCTTCGATGATTTTCTTTAATACATTAGGAAATTCCACTGCTGCTTGTTTGTCAGCTGATGCATTTCCACTTTGCTTCTTAATGGAGTGATAATTTCTTCATTCCTTAAATCTCCTGAACCATCCTTGACTTGCTTTGAATGCTGCATCTTTCTCATCTGGATATTTGTTCTTCAGGCCCCCAAACAAAGACAACACTTTCCTTTGAATGATTTCGAGATTAATTTTAGCATGCTGAAGATTCAACCTAACACTCCAAAAGGAAGACTTTCCATTTCTTCAAGGATTTTTTTCCTCTTTCCTTATTGATGACAGTGTTCTTCATTCCTGGAGCTTCAGATTTGATATGGGCTAAAATCTTGTCTTCATAATGTATAATTGTTATATGACTCCTCCCGAAAGATCATTCAATTGCTACCATTTCTTCACTTTTTCCATGGTGTTTTATCATTGCCAGTTTATCTTCCAGCATTATAGCATGATGCTTAGCACTTTCACTATGAATTTTCTTAGGAGCCATGGGGGCAAAAACTAAAGTCACAAATGAATGAGAATTTGAAAGTAGTTGATAAAGAGGCATAAAGAAATCTGAATTCAGAACAATTGTGGGAATCACAAGTGACAATGACACCTAACAGTAGATATTGGAACTTCAGGTCAATATGAGCTCTGAAAGACTGATAAATAAGACAACACAGCTGATTTCATAATTTCGTTCACTAAGCTACACTATGGTGTGTATCTTAACATTTACTTTACGTATTTTAATACAATTTTACAGGCTTTCATTCTTATTTATTGTGGAGTAACATAATTTTATGAGCTTTTAATAGTTTTCTAATGATTTTATGATTCCAATATTTGTGACAGGCAGGCATAAAGTCAAGTAAATTGATTTAACTTGATTTTTATTTTTCCATATATTATTTTTGAAAACTGACATATAATCGAAAACAACTTAAATTGAGGTATGACAGTATTCACATAGAGATCGGCCATTCTGTTGATGTGAATATCTCTTTGAAAATTAAAGAGAAGCTTAGAATTAGAATCGACCTGGGCGGAATTTGAACTCAAAATGTAAAGACAGACGAAATACCTATTTCTTTACTACCCACAAGGGGCTAAACACAGAGGGAACAAACAAGGACAGACAAATGGATTAAGTCGATTACATCGACCCCAGTGCATAACTGGTACTTAATTTATCGACCCTGAAAGGATGAAAGGCAATGTCGACCTCGGCGGAATTTGAACTCAGAACATAACAGCAGACGAAATACGGTTACACATTTCGCCCGGCGTGCTAACGTTTCTGCCAGCTCGCCACCTTTGTGGCATATAGATATTACCATAAGAATGATTTTTTTCGTCAGGAGAAAGAATTGGCTATAAAAGTTCAGATAGTAATGTGAGAGATTTAAATGATGAAAGGGAGAAGAGAAGGAAAACAGTAAAAGGCAGTGAGAGGGAGGATATAAGCAGCTTAGGGAGGAGGAGTAGAGAGCTAGAAGAAGAGTAAGAAGTGCTACGGATGGGAAGTGGGAGGGGAGATCAGTTATTAGGTTGGTTGGGGAGTGAATAGAAATAGGAGAGGTGAATCAGAGGGAAAAGGGGATATGGAACAATGTAAAATATACATGAGGAAGTGTTGAAAATAGAATTGATGACACTCTTGTCTTTGTTCATGTACTTTTGTGTATTATTTTAATTGTGTTTAGTTATTTAATGAATTGTGACCAAAACATCAACATTGCCTTCTTTTCAATTAATAAACAAATATATTTAAGGAAATAACAACAACACTAGCAATAATTCCTTTTACCTTTTTAAAAAATTGATAATGATTTAGCAACAATAACAGTAATAATCATAATCTTTTCTTTATTAGCCACATGGGCTCAAAAAGATATAAAAGAATATTGAATATTCATTAGGAGCTACAAGGAAAGAAATGATAACGAGGAATGTGTAAGATGGGTTTGCATTATGACAGGAGCAGTTAGAGATGTTATACAATAAATGAAAGGATATAAGAATTTTCAAAGGTGTACATGCATGCATGCACCTGCATACTTACACCATCTGGCACGCATACACATATCTACATAAACATACAAGTACACATGCACGCATACACATAGGCACACGTTTTCATGGAAATAATTTAAAATGTTTAATAAAACGTAAGATTGCTATTGAGTAAAGCATTTCATGAACTTGTTCACTTACTCCTTTCTCAAACTGTATACAGTTACAACTGAATTAACAGATTTTCAGACATTTGATATCTTGCAAACAACTTGCCCATGCAAGTGCTACCAGTCAAGAGCTCCGCATACCGGAAGCCAGCAAGTGTATGGGGTCATCAGGAGAGAATGCGCGCCGTTTCAGGGCCTACCTCGCGTATTCTCTCCTGAGAACAACAGTACATTTTTATTATAATTATAATTATAATTTTATTATAATTGAAACACATCAATATATTCTGAGGTTATTATTTTTTTAAACATGATATAACGTCTTAATTTCAATTCTACAAGCAGTCTTCTTTATACCTGTGGTTCTTATTCTGGACCTAATTGCTTATGTGTCGTACTCTTATAGATACATAATTTAGTCTCTAAACTGTTTATTCAATTTGTGGATAAGGTGAATCTCAGATCATTTTATTCCTCTGTATTTTCACCTTTATTTTCCTATGGAGAGATTTTATTGTTTTGAACAAACTTCCTTCTCCCCTGTTTTTATTGCCTTGTACTTAATCTATATTTTGTGAAATATTTTTCTTTTATCCTTTACTCTTTGGTTGTTTCAGTCATTTGACTGCGGTAATGCTGGAGTACCACCTTTAGCAAATTGACCCAGGACTTATTCTTTGTAAGCCTAGTACTTATTCTATCGGTCTTTTTTGCCAAACCGCTAAGTTACAGGGATGTAAACACACCAGCATTGGTTGTCAAGCGATGTTGGGGGGACAAACACAGATACACAAACACACACACACACACACACACACATATATACATATACATATATACAATGGGCTTCTTTCAGTTTCTGTCTACCAAATCCACTCACAAGGCTTTGGTCGGCCTGAAGCTATAGTAGAAGACACTTGCCCAAGGTGCCACACAGTGGGAATGAACCCGGAACCATGTGGTTGGTAAGCAAGCTACTTACCACACAGCCACTCATAATTTTCTCTATAGTTATTTTACCTTATCTCCCAATGAAGATCCAGTGCTATTTCGGGTTAAAATTTTCTTCAGTTAATTGTCGTACTGGTCCTAAATATATCTATTTTTATGGTCCCTGAGATTGTGGCTGGTGGTGCTCTGGTAACTAAGGTTTGCTGATTCTGGTGATTTTCTTTCTTTCTGTTTTCCTTGTTCTTGCTTAATCTTCAAAGTTCTTCATGACATTCAATGTTGAGGTGATCTTTATACTGTTAAATATAACAGACTTTCTATATTATCAATCTTATACTTTTTGTCTTGGCATCTTGTACTGAGCACAGCTGGTATGACTCTGAGACCTTTGGGGATCATGAGGACTTGCTTGTCTATTTTGATTTCTATGACCCCTGGTCACCATTCCTTATGCCAGTTTTGTCCTTTCTCCCATATGGCAATACAAAAGTCACTATTTTTGTTGCCTACTTATGGATATTGAAGGAATCCCTCCCTTATGTAATTGTAGCTTTTTGGCCAGAAATCCAAAGGGAAATTTCATTTTGTTATAGTTGAATAGATTGTGTATGAAAAGGAAAATCAAAAGATGTCTTTACATGGCAAATGACAAATATGGTGATTATGATGATGACAGTAGTAGTAGTAGTAGTAGTAGTAGTAGTAGTAGTAGTAGTAGCAGCAGCAGCAGCAGCAGTAGTGTAGAAAATTATGAGACTATGAACAAGGCATTAAAGAGTGGGATGTAAACATTTTTATGGCTTTAATAGATAACAACTGAAATTAATGATAGTATGAAAAAATAACAGTACGTTTTTATTATAATTATTATATTATACTTAGACATAGACACAAACACATAGATACCTACTCAAAAACATAAATATGTGTATGCATGCATGTTCCTAATGCACTAGTGCCAGTAGCATGTACGAAGCACCCAGCACACTCTGTAAAGTAGGTGGCACCATCCAACCACTCCAGCATGGAAAATCGACATTAAACGATGATGATGATTATGATAATATCTATCAATCCAATATATATACATATATATATATATATATATATATATATATATATATATATATATATATTCACACACATACATATATACACACAGGGTGCAGTGAATATATACTTGTCTAAATTATGCAAAAATGAAAATAACTCTGACATCTAATTTTAACAGATATACTTACCTAAATTACATAAAAATATCTTCAAATACTAAAGAATA
>NC_043004.1:21225477-21250477 GCF_006345805.1 Octopus sinensis
TTGTGTCTCAGTATTTCTAGTGGCCCCAAATTCTATTGCTTGCCCTTTATAGATGGTGGTGATGTTGGTTGTAGATGATGATGATGATGATGATGATGATGTGGATGATGATGATGATGAAGAAGAAGAAGAAGAAGGAGAAGGAGAAGAAGAAGAAGGAGAAGGAGAAGGAGAAGAAGAAGAAGAAGAAGAAGAAGAAGAAGAAGAAGAAGAAGAAGAGGAAGAAGAAGATGTGAAAGTTTCAAGAATCTGTAGGGTGAGCTGAATAGCAGAAGGTCTCTAGAGAAAAAAACGCCCATCCTACATATGAAAACCTATACAAATGCTTTGGCCCCTATTTATTGTAGATATATACAAACATACACACACACACACATATATATATATAAATATACATATATATATATAAAAATATATGTATATATGTATATGATGATGATGTGTATATGTATATATATATGTATATATATATACATATATATGTATGTATATATATTCATATATTTATATATATGTAAATATACATATCTATATTTATATACTTATATTTATATACATCAGTGTGTGTGTGTATATATATATATATATATGTGTGTGTGTGTGTGTGTGTGTATGCACATATATATTTATATATTTATATTTATATACACGCATGTGTGTGTATATGTGTATATGTGTTGTACTGTTTAAGCACATGATTTTTCATGAAAAATCTTGCAAAACAGATAGAAATATATAAATTAAGTTTAATTTAGACTAGCTAATGCACACAAGGAATAAGGACCAAATCACTTGTGTAACTTTGTGTATGTAGTATGGGTGGTTTCTTCTCAAGAGACTTTCTGCTATTCAGCTCACCTTAGAGTTTCTTGCAACCATCACCTCCACCACCACCACTACTGCTGCTGCTGCCGTTGCTGCTGCTGTTGCTGCTGCCACTGCTGCTTTTTCTTCTTCACCATGATGATGATGATGATGATGATGATCATCATCATCATCATCATCATCATCATCACCAACATAATTATTATAATCTTTTTTGTATGTTTGCTTCATTTACTGGCTTGGGTTTGTTTAGCATGACAGAACCTGTTGTGTCAAGGGACTACTGAAACTTTGGGATGTTAGGCTCCTATGTCTTTACATCTGGACAGAAAGTACCCAGTACATTCTGTAGTGGGACTTTTTTGCCTTGTAGCTTGTAAGACACAAGAGTCTAAAGGAGTCTCATAACTAAAAACTGAATTAGGGAGAGAGTGTGATGTTTTAAGACCAGGTGGTGAGAGAGAGAGCAAGAGAATGCGGTATGATGAGAGAAGATGATTTATGCTCGTGAGAGGGCATTCTTAATGAGAGTAAAAGACTAGACAATATTATGAGAGGGTGTGTTGGCAGAGACAAGGTATAGAAGAAAGGATTAGGAGTTAGTGAGAAAGAAAGAGACAGTGATGGATGGGTTGTGGTCTGGGAGATCCAGTTCTATCATACATTATAAGGGTGAATATGAATGGAAAATGTAAGGGGAGAGATTATGAAATAGACATGGGTGGGTTGGTGAAGATTCAGAGATGGTCACTGATGAAAACAGTAAGTGTGGAAGAGAAGTCATGGTGGTAGACTAGAGGAGGAGGAGAGAAGAGAAGGTGCTAAGCTGGAAAAGTAGCTGTGGGAAGAGGATAGGGAAAGAAAGAGAAACAAAGGGTGAAGGAGCAGTGGGTGAATGCCATAAGAAATAGAGAGGCTGGAGAATACTATAGAAGTGGTGAGGAAAAGTATCAATGCAGAGAGAAAATCCCATGTAATAAGGGGAGAACGAGATAAGAAAAAAAAGGCTGGAGAGGAACACAGAGCAGCGGGTGATTGCAGCAAGAATATCCCAGCATTAATACTTCCTTACACATACACACACACACATCACACACAAACACACATTGTGCACATAGTGTGTGTATTAACATTTTGACTTAGTACCACACAGTTTAAAGTTTCATAGATATACATATTTATGTCAACAAAAAATTGAAGTAATGCAGGAGTCAAATGAATCCCATGGTTAAAAGATATATTTAACTCAGCCGTTTTTTCAGCACAGTCTCAGAATCTCTGCATGAAAGGGGATGGGCATTGCTCTCCCTCATGAAAATATAGGAATAGTGAATATTTTCCATTTTTATTTTCACTTTCTTTACTTGACCAGCTGATAACCAGTTAGGACTAACAGGAAAAGAGTCTCTGAAGCTTTAAATCAACTGCATTAATAGACTTATAGAAAACTGTAATCTCCGCTTTTCATGAAAGGCCTACTGGGTTGACAGGAATTCTTGGGATGATAAATCTTTTCCTTGAAAATTGCTGAAAATAATTGTGTATTCCATCTCACATAGTTTTAACATCCTTAGAGTGATCCTTGTATCGTTATATAGTCTTGCAATGAGGAATTTCCATAAAAGTATCATAGGTGCACATTTGTTCATCACTACCAACTCAGCTGTTTACTACACATTAAATAAGCTTCATCTAATAAATTATGTCCACCTATTTGCATTGCTACATAAATCTTGACTGGAAATGGAGGCAGTGATAATAAATTTATTCAACTCTGTTGTTTTTGTGTTCAAGTATCCATAATTTCAGATAGCTGAAATTTGCAGCATTGCTAATATGTCAATTTAAAATTCTGGAACACTTGTTACATTAGTTCTACATTGAACATTAAGTCCTAAACTCAAAGGTTTATCATTACCAAAGATTCTTAATTAAATGTCTAACATGTGTTGTTAATAAGCTTATAATTTTCCAGAGAATTAATTTCATCCTTGGCACGAATAATAATAATACTTACTATGTTTCCTTCACTGGATGTTCCCATCTGTGCGCAGTTATTGTTTCAATTATAGATTATCTAAATTTACCTTTCAGCAATTACGGCTAAATTAAGGTGCTTCTATGGCTTTTTATTGATTGGCTCACCATCAAACATTATATGTACTGTTTCTTCAATTCAAAGTTTCCAGTACAGTTATCAATCAAATATGGAAATTACCTTCCATAGAGCTATATAGTTTTCTTTCTTACACCATATTCAACCTTTTCTGACTTACATGATTCTTTTTTCACTAAAGCTATCAATGGTAAGTTTAAAAATCAAAGAGTCACAAATTTTGATAACCCGCTCTGTAACTTTAACAATGACACCAGCTCAATATGACTGCCACTATAGGAATGTAAATTTAAATACCCTACCATATCAAATTTAACCAATATAAAAAAATAACCTAAAATTATATGTGTGGTTTAGTGATAACAATGATACTATCCTTAGTTTTAAAATTTAGTTCAAATCTAGTTTGGTGCTGATCAAATGAGAGAAATAATATAAATATTACAAATACAAGGTATAGTCAAAAGTTATCTGACCTTTGGCCAAAAAACAAGTAATATTAAAAGACTCACCATTTTGATTTACTCTCCTTCAAAGTATTTGCCTTGGGAGTCTACATACTTTTGCCAGCGTTCTTGCCACTGCTGGAAACATTTCTGGAAATCAATTTTTGGGATGCTGTAGAGCTGTGCCATCGAATTTTGCTTAATGTCCTCTGTTGACTCAAAACCCCATTTGAGCATTTTTTGAGCTTTGGGAATAGCCAAAAGTCACATGGAGCCAAGTCTGGGGAGTAGGAAGCCTGACAAACAAGTGGATGATGTGGGCAGAATGAACGCTGTCATGGTGGAGTTCCCAGTTCCTTGCTGCCCACTGGTCCTCAATAGCCACACAACAGTCTTCATAGACCATTCCTTCAACCTTTGCAATCATTTTGTCGCTTCTGCTAGTCAATGGTCTGCCACAATCTGGCTTACTGTCCACTGAGGTGCAGTTATCTTTGAACCGGTTGTACCACTCTTTATTTGTGTTTTTCCTATAGCATCATCTCCAAAGGCTTTCCAAATGTTCTCGATAGTCTGGGCTTGCATATCACCAAATTTTTGGCAGAATTTGGTTCAGTATCTTTGCTCCATGCACTCAGTCATCTTGACTCAAAAAGAAAAATTGCTCAGCACATTCATCACGTCTGTACTCAACATGTCACTACGGGTGACTGGAGCAACCTAAAGACGCAAAATTTTTTTTGTGTATGCTCAGGAAGGACATGGCTACCTAATACCTGTGCAGATTTTGCTAACACATTATTTTGTGCAAAAAAAAAATCAAGGGTGGATACATTTTGATTACGCCTCGTATATACTAACCATTCATAGAGAGATTAAGAAACTCAGTTGTGATGTATGAGGCTCAGCTGTAAGAATTTGAAAGACTCAGATGCAATTCTTACTTTTTATTCCTTTTAGAACTGCCTCAATGGAGAGTAACTTGTTTAGCTCATATTTCATACCGTTTTGCAAATGAGATCAAATTTTGATATGTGTGAATATACCATTATCCCAAGGAATCAATTAATATTTTACAAAAATTTAGTCAAATAGATACCAGGTATAATGGTACATTGAAAGTAAAATGACCTCTTCTTCATCTTGTAAAACAGAATGCTAACATTCCCAAAGGTGCAACTGTTAGATAAATGTGAATGTTTACCTGATTTTACCAAAAGAAGATTTAAAACAGACATATATGTGTACTAGCATGAGTATCAAGGAAATAAACTTCCCTGTCATTATTTTGGATTGAATGTTCAATTTCTAGAAAATATTCCTATGCAAACAACTTCGTGTAATGCTATGTTGATTTGCTAAGGCAGCAAACTGGCAGAAGCGTTAGTACATTGGGTGAAATGCTTAGTGGTATTTCGTCTGTCTTTATATTCTGAGTTCAAATTCCACTGAGGTCGACTTTGCCTTTCAACCTTTCAGGGTCGATAAATTAAGTACCAGTTCAATTGCATTCTGGGGTCGATCTAAACGACTGGACCCCTCCCAAAAAATTTCGGCCTTCTGTCTAGAGTAGTAAAAGCCATGTTGATTTATCATGATAACTGTTTTTTCTGAACTATGCTTATACAACTTCGTTCTAGTAAGCTACAACAATTCATCTTCACTTGTCAATGCTTCATTGGACTTATCAACATTAACAAGTATATCAAGATTTATATTTTGTGTCTATTCTGTACAGAATCTAATTAAATACACCATCTTTAATCCTTCTATATACAAAGAAATTATTGGTAGGTATTTTCTTGTTAACCCTATAAAGTCTATATAAATGTATGCTGAAAAATGTTTTTTTCTTTTTTGTCTTTCTTGGCTTATGTAAGGTTAGGGAATATTTTTGATAAGAAAAATTAATCCCCTTGTCTTTTCTCTCACCCTCTCTCTTTAAATATGTGTGTGTGTGTGTGTGTGTGTGTGTGTGTGTGTGCGTGTGTGTGTGTGTATATAATACACATACATATTCATGTATGTGTGAGTGTGTGTGGGGAATGCGTACTTGATACAACTAATTCAAAGTAAAAGAGAAATCAATACATTATTTGTGGAGTTGTAATTTTATTGTAGGTAAGGGAAAGACTAGTACCTCACAGTGATTGCTAGTTTTGTGCCATTGACTATTGCCTAGGGTGAAACTGATAGTCACTCTGAAGCAGTGGACTTACCAGTATCATCAACATCAATAACAATATCACTGTCATCATCATCATTACCACCATCATCATCATCACTTTTACATCTATTTTTTTCCCATGCAGGTTCAGTTGACTGAAGCTTTTTCAAGCTGTAGTTTGAATGTCTTTCCTTATGGAAACCTGTTTTAGTCCCTCTTACAACACATCAGGCCATAGTGTATCAATTTAAAAAATGGAAATACTTTTAATAACACACATACATGTCTATATATATAATAAGTTGAAAAACATATTGTAAATGCACAGATGAATGGAAAACAGACACAAGAGGTCGCCAATTCCTCATCAGTTATCAGCCAGAGGGTCAAATGCAATTTTGCATCTTTAATGATAATATTGATTCTCTTCTGGTGGCGACTGGCAGGAGCTGCCAGGAAATGAGACTGAAACATAACAGAATGAGAAAGGACAAACAATAAATGGATAAACAAGCAATGCAGAAGTGGATATAAGTATGTGAATGAATGTAATGCAAGACAAGATCGTTGGCGGATGGTCAAGGGACAAGAATGAAATATAAAGATAAACAGAACATAGCTTTAGAGCTAGACAAAAACAGAAGCATGGGTAACGCTAAGAGGGAAATCCTAACACATTGGAAACAGCAGGAGAACAGACAGAAAGTCGATAATTATATAACAACAACAGCTACCAGATATCCCAATTATAATCTTGCAATTGTTCAAACATAAACATCTTTAAAACTGACTAGATCTTTCGAATTTTATCATTTTGTCACCTAAAGAACATAGTATTTGAAACATCAAGATTTTATCAAGAATAGCTATTCTAGAGTTTAGGCTGAATAGACAGACTGTTTGTCAGCTGACTTTGAAATCTTTTGAAATGGAAATCATTGTACAAAGAAATTAAGGAATTCTATAGAACATCATTCTGGCTTTATGGTCATCTCAGAAAATTTTTGTTATTGATTATGCGCACTTCAGTACTGTCAATCTCTTGCTTACCCTTTTATACAAGCACTAACAGTGTACTATATGTCCTTCATTTAGCATTGCCTCATTTCTAAACTACCTTCTTGGCCTCTTTTTACTAATGTACATTTGTATTTCCTGCACAGTCAATTCGGATCTTTCATCACTCAACACCAAAGATTTTATTCATTACTTTGTGCAACAATTCAATATCTAGCTGAAGCATAAAAAGAATATCTCCACCAGTATCATATATTCATATGACATGTTAAAGAAATTCGAAATCACAGAATTTGTGTTTTCTCCTGTTACCCCTGCTCAAATAACAACTGTTGTGGCATGACACTATCTGTAGTGATGAGAACACTACTCATATATTTCTTCTTGCTGTAATTGTGGTTGTTCTTTCTCTGTTCCTTCTTTTTCATATGATACATTATTTACTCTCATTTCCTGAAACATTCTTGTAGCAATCTATTTACAGTTCTTTTATTGTGATATTACTTGTACTCTTTTTGTCTGGCTCCAATAGAAGCTTTTTTTTTTTGATAACATTTGATTTCAATAAATTGTCGTTTCTCTCTAGCTAAATCTTTGTGTGCTTGAATTATCAAGGAAGAAAATGACAGCAGAACTCACAAAAATGTAATTTAATGGCTGACATATTTGCTATTAACAAAGAAGTAAAAAACAAAAACAGTGTAAATAAGAATGTGTAAAAAAAAAATCAAAGAAAACCACTGTTGTTCACACACCAACCACTAACTCAATCATTGTTCCTCACAATGTCGTACAGCAGGTTTTCTCTCCTGGAATGCATTTTTTTCATCCTCTGTAGTTGTAAACATTCATTTGTTCAACAATAAAGCAATACCAACCCCGTTGATCTTGGAGAATCTGTAAAACTCATAGACATAGTCTCATCCATCAGACCAAACCATTAAAAAGAACCATTTGTTGAATGATTTAAGCTGGAAAAATACCAGTCAAAGTAAAAGGAAAATTAAATAGCTGTATTCTTTTATTCTTTTACTTGTTTCACTCATTTGACTGCAGCCATGCTGCAGCACCACCTTTGGTCGAACAATTCAACCCCAGGACTTATTTTTTGTAAGCCTAATACTTATTCTACTGGTCTTTTTCGCGGAACCACTAAGTTATGGGTACATAAACATACCGACATTGGTTGTCAAGCGATGGTGGGGGAACAATTACACACACACACACACACACACATATATATATATATATAGCAAAAGAGGGAGTGGTGTTTCCATGCAGGAAAAAATATAGGAAAATGTGTTGCTGAAAATGCACTTAAATTTCAAACAAGCTTAACCTTGAGGGACAGGTGTTACCAGTTCCAATATGAGCATGATTGTTGGAGTGGCTGTGTGGTAAGTAGTTTGCTTACCAACCACATGGTTCCAGTTTTAGTCCCACTGCATGGCACCTTGGACAAGTGTCTTCTACTATAGCTTCTGGCCGACCAAAGCCTTGTGAGTGGATTTGATAGGCGGAAACTGAAAGAAGCCCGTCGTATATATGTATATATATATATGCATGTGTGTGTATATGTTTGTGTGTCTGTGTTTGTCCCCCAATATCGCTTGACAACCGATGGCGGTGTGTTTACGTCCCCATATCTTAGCAGTTCGGCAAAAGAGACCGATAGAATAAGTACTAGGCTTACAAAGAATAAGTCCTAGGGTTGATTTGCTCAACTAAAGGCTGTGCTCCAGTATGGCCACAGTCAAATAACTGAAACAAGTAAAAGAGTAAAGAGTATACATACATGCACACGCACACACACACACACACACACACATATATATATATATATATATATATATACAGAGACGGGTAGAGAGAGACAGTGGAAGAAACATTTTTTTTTCATTTGTTATAAGTTTACTAAATTATTTATTTTCATTGAATTATCACATTACAGTATTTTCTATTTTACTGTTATGCTTTATAATATTACTTAGGACACTTCGTGTAAAATTAAAAACACGTTATCATGACCTGAAAACTCTTGGTGTCAAATCCTCCACATTGACTCAACCCACATAAATATATGTGAATGATTGTGAGTTTGCTTTTGATTAAATATACTTTCTCTCCAAGATTGTTAGAAGCAAAAAAATATCTTAGAAAACTAAATAAATAACTCAGCATATACAGTTGAATTGATGATGATAATGAAAGGCTGATAATAAATAATGTATCGATACTTATGGGGGTTAGTGATAGTGAATAATCTTACAACATCAATATTTAATCCATAAACAATGGCTTCTTGAAGGTTAGATAACAGAAATCCATGCTGTATTATATATATTTGCATACTTCTTTTATAGAATTTTACTTTATTTTTCAATGCCTATTTGAAATGGCATTCAGCTGATTGGCACACATACACTTCAACACATCAAAATAACTGGCTCTCAGTTACATTATTTTTCTCGGTGCCTCATCTGTGATATTACTATGAGCTTTGCTCCCAGAAACAGCAATACGCAACCTTTAGCTAAATCTATTTATTACAATCCTCTCTGAACCTCACACCAATCCTTCCTTGTCCTTCATACTTCTTCTCAAGAATGTCACCTTCAGAAATTCCCTGGTGACGAAATGTTTCTTACAAGTGTCAACTGAACAGACATTCAAACTTGATTTCAATTTCCTAAATTTCTCTAGCCAGAAAAAAGCTACAAATGTCATAAGCAGGCTTCTCTTCAATGGTTAAGTAAAAAGCAAATTATGCCAGACTACCTACTCTTACTATTGTTACAAGAACACACATCAAAATTTAGTCTTTACATGTTAAGTTTGTTATGAATATATTTTATCTTTATGGTAGAGAAGTTGGCATGTTGACTATTGAAGCATTTCCTTATCATAAATCAATTAACCATTAATCAATTAAATACCATTGAGAAATCCATTAGAATGTCAAACAAAATACCTGCAGTATCTTCTTTGGCTCTTTATGTTCTGAGCTCAAATCATGCTGAGATCAACTTTGCCTCTTATCCACCTGAGGTTGGAAAAAATAAAACTACCAGTCAAGGACTAGGGGTGAATTATCATTACTATAAATCTGTAAAAGAATATTTTGTCTTTGTAAAACAAGCTATACACTACTTCTCTGCAACTGTCATTCCGTCTCATTGTTGATACAAGTACAGTATGACATATTGAATAAGGAATTGTAATATTTGTAGTAAAAAGTTGATACATTTGATACTTGCAGATAAATTTCTTACAGAAACGTATTTTTTTTATAATTGCAGGTAAGTACTTATAGAAGCATCTTCCTTTCTACAGAAATGTCTTTCTTGCAGGTAAGTGTCTATATTTTCTGTATATTCTTTTCTTTTTAATTTACAGTACTTACAGAAAGATGTGTCTTCTTTTTCAGAATTTTACAGATTAGTGGGATGAGGTGGGGGAAGTTATCCTGCCCCGAGTCCTTGTTACACAATGTACTCAGCTAATGGCACCCTAAGAGTATAAAAAGCACTGACAGTTTTTATAGCATCTTTATCAACTGAAGTCTTATGGTATTTTCATACAATACTTCTATTGATCTTATGTTTTATCTTAGATTCCATTTTTTAAGCTGCACTTAAGTAGCAAATTTTACTCCAATTCAGCCGGTAATATCCAATTCACCATTTGATCAAGGTTCCAAAATACCTAATCATTACTTGAATTTTGCCAGAATTGACTTGCAGTCCAACTTAAATTGAAACAAAATGGAAGTGATCAAGCTACTGTGTTTCTGTAATTTTATCAACATAAGCTAAATAGTATAGCTGAATGCCAATAAAGAAGGTCAAACAACTTTTATGTTTTCATTATCTGCTTCATCATTTTCACTAGTATAATAGTGAATAAAGATTCTGGTATTGTATCACGTTGTCTAATTCCTACTTTGTAATAACATAGCAAGAGCTTGACTCTAACAATCTTATACACACACACATGCGCGCACACACATACACACACACACATGAAGATAATGATGCTAATGCAAGCATATCTAAATATGTGACCAAAATTATAAACAAGTTTTGGAGTCTATTTACAATAATATTTCTTTTAAAATTCGAATTTGATATATTTTTGAAATACTTACTGCTCCCTCTGCTCAGTTTAAATATCCTCTTTGCTAAACCCATACCTCACTCTCTATGGTGTTCATTTTTCTACATCATATTTCTATCTTTAACTTAGTTTCACTTCTTTAACATCACTCCTGCTATAACAATGTTTTTATAACTATTTTAATTTCAAGAAATGGAGTAAATATTGTTCATGTATATAGAAAGGACAAATCAAAATGTTTATTCCCATCAAACTATTCTGCAAATTGCCATTCTTTAAATAATGTTTACAATGTTTTCACTAAATTTTACATTTCCCTTTTATATATCACTATTTGATAAGTTTTCATTTTTAGAAGATAGAAGATACAGTGGCCAGTTTGTCTTTGTCTTTCCCTTTGTGTGTGTGTATGTGTGCGTGCATGCATGCGCATGTATACATGTGTGTGTGTGTGTGCATGTGTGTGCATGTGTGTGCATGTGTGCACATGTGTGTACAAGTGTGTGCATGTGTGCACATGTGTGTGCATGTGCGTGTGTTTGAAAGAGCTAGCCAGCCTTGTAAAGCTAGAGGAACATTTGGATCATCTCATAATTTGTTCCTTCTCATATCACCATTAAGGACCTCAAACCCATCTTCCTTTCCAGTCTCAAATGTAGGCTGACCAACACCACCAAAACCAAGATAGGCATCATAAGTAAGTATATACTCAATGCCACCCATTACAATATCAGAAGGGAGCAGGGTTGCCACACTAGAATTGTAGAACTTTAGTAATCAAGAGGTTGTGCAGCATCAAGACTAAAGCTACCTGAAACATTACCCAGTTTGATATAAGAGATTTCTATTCTTCAGTATTGAGATCCCTCTTCCTGAAGGCCTTAGACTTTGGTAGACAATTCATAAAAATCAATGATCTTCTTATTAGAACCATCATGAATGTAAAAACGTCAGTCCTGTTTCACAACTGGGTAAAAAAGGAAGGCAACCTACTATTTGACATGTCCTTAGGGAGCTATGATGGCACTGTGATCACTAACCCTGTCAAGTGTTCATCTTGCTACTCTTCAAAATGCATACAACCTTATTGTTTGACCCTGTATAGGAAAGATAGCTTGGCAATCCATAAGCATATGAACAGCCATGTCATGGATAAATTAAGAAAGAAGCAGTTAAAGATCTTCAAAGAATTTGGTATAATTATGTTACTACAAAATTTGACAAAGTTCAGCTTCAGCAAGTAGTACACCTATAGAAGGCCCACTGAGTAGACTATTTATATCCATAGACACCTTAACAACACCACAGGTGTATTTAGAAATCTAGACACAGACATCAGTAGAAAAAAACATTACTCCATCAGATGATAAGGAAATTGTATACTGTACTATATTCCGTTATGGTGAGGCATTAGTGGGAAGAAATTTTATGGATAAATTAGTGTATAAGGAGGATTTCCCCATTCATGAAGGGAGTTAGAGAGACAAAGCTAATTTGATTTAACCCCATATGCAATGTAAAGGTTTCCACTAATGTATCCAAGAGTTTCCTGGTGCTAATTTAGAATTAGGAATTTAAAATTAGGAATTAAAACTCTTTAATTCCTATATCATTTAGGTTACCTACTCATATTCTGATAACATTGTTCAAACATAAACACACCTACAAAGCCTCTATCTAACACTCCAGTATGTAACTGCCAAAATCCTATCTACTTCCCATTGAGAGTGTTCCATTTCTAAAACGCTATAGACTATCTAGCCACTCGCATACCATCTAATGAGTATGACAGCCAATGATTTTAATGGAAGATATACACAACAAATATACTTCTTCAGGTGTAGCAAAAGGGAAAACTCTACTTCTCTATCCCACTTCATCTGGAGATTCCAGGACTATTGAAATGATTTGCCCAACATCAAATGGGGTGTCCTTGACAAAGCTCCTCCTTACTTACCTTGAGTCCATAATTGCCACTTATGCCTCTGTGAGAAATGGCACATACCCCACTCGGATGCTGTATTCATTAATAGGAAGAATAAGCTATCTTAGGAGTATTGCCAGATGATGCTCTGTTAATGAACTTCAATCCTCTAGCTGTTGATAATCCAATTATACTAACCTAGGCTTAGCCAACCCCCCAAAAAACAGCAGGGTATTTCAGCCTTACTACCCATATAAACTTTAGTCTATTCATGCTGGTCACACAACCTCACTCGTAGCCTAAAAACATCAAAATAGTAATCTCAGTATAATGAGTGCTGACATTAATGTATTCAAATTTCACAATATGATGACTAATCAAGTGATGGGGGCCGACCCCAGCAAGTGTGTTACCAAATACAAGGAGCTGGTATCCCAAAATATAGCACACAGTGGACTGGCATCAAAAGAGTTTCCAACATCCTTACAGCAAACAACATTCTGTCTGTGAAATGTGGACCAAAAATAAAAGAAATTCACTGATGTCACCTTTGTAGCATTATGACCATTTGACATCAGTTGATAAATAGAAGCCTTAACACCTAGAAGTCATATTGAATTCTCTTTCAGATTCACTTCTCTGTCTACAAACATCTGATGAGTTGGATACATCCAACACTTACAAAACTTGTCCTATATTTACAAAACTTTAAGCGATATGTAGCTGCATCAAACTTTTATTAAATATGTGTGTACACACATACACATATACACACACATACATGCATGCACATACAGACATACACACACACATGCATATGCACACACACACACACACACACACATCTTTTTTAGAAAAGTGAATAATAGGGCATAAATACTATTTAGAATTTTATGAGCTTCGAGATTCACTGTTCCCAAAAAGAATTATTTCATATTCTCTCAAATTCTTATGGCAACAACAATATATATTTAAACATGTGTGTGTGCGCGTACACACACACACATACAGACACACACAAAAAAGAACTGCAAGAATTACATGAGCTAGAACTTGAAAGTGCCTAAAGGTCTGTTTGAGTAAGCAGTGCTGAGAGTATGATTAAGAGAAACAGAGTCATTGCAATGAGAGTGTTGCAAAAGAAAGAGTGAGAAGAATGAGAGAGTGATATAGCTGGAGGAGGTAATGAAAGAGTGACAGTGATGGCAGTTACATGCGTGCTTGTGTGACAGATACAGATAAAGTAATAGAAATAGATGATGATGAAAGTGGGATGGGTGGCAATAGCAAGTGGACTGGAGAAGAAGAAGGATGGCTGGCAGCATAAAAATGCTGGAAGGATGTATTGGACATAAACAGATCTGATGCTATCCTTTGTATAGGGAATTCTTGGAGGGAAGATGAGGTAGAATGGTAAATATAGTAGAACATTTGAGGAGGGACAAATATGCTTGTGTGTGTATGACCACCATCTGTACAGTTTGCAGCTACAAATCTCTTAACTAAATTATTTATTTCTTTGTTGCCCACAAGGGGCTAAACATAGAGGGGACAAACAAGGACAGACAAAGGAATTAAGTCAATAACATTGACCTCAGAACGTAACTGGTACTTATTTCATCGACCCCGAAAGGATGAAAGATAAAGTCAACCTTGGCGGAATTTGAACTCAGAACGTAAAGACAGACAAAATACTGCTATGCATTTCGCTCAGCATGCTAACGTTTCTGCCAGCTCAGCACCTAAATTTATTACCCAAATTATTGACCAAACCAAGGCCACTGTTAAAGAAAAGTGCACACAGTACTACACAATGATAACGAACCTAGTAACATGTGATTACAAGCAACTTCTTAATTACTCAGCTATATCAACATTGGCTGTCATCAGATTTAGCATTAAAGAAATCTGACTCTAGAAAAATAATAATACTTGTAAACCATATTAAGATAGGAAACTAAACTGATGGTGAAAACAGCAAGATGATAATGATTGCTCTCATTCTCTATGCATGTGTGTATGTGTGTGCACATATATATTGTGATATTTAGTGAAGCCATAGACAATATTTTCTCACATGCAAGATAGCGTACATATTGTGGGTGAATTCAAATCTGTGTATTGTGTTTGTATTGTTTATGAGAGAATTAGGCTTTATTTTCACTACGCAAGTCATAGAATATTCTTGGGATTATACTACTACTGCTACTACTATTACTACTTCTACTACTACTGCTAATAATGATAATAATAACGACGATGATGATGATGATGATGATGATGATGATGATGATGATGATGAACATCATGATGACGATAGCAACGATGCTGCTGCTGCTGCTGCTGATGATGATGATGACCATGATCATCATCATTATCATATTGCAGGGTGGGGGGATGGTTAGTTTCCTGAACATGGCTTGTTTGTCATTAAAATATAATAATGATCTGAAATGTCTTTGAGCTGTAAACAGCCAGATGACATAAAATGGATAGGATCAAATGAAGACAACAACAAACACTAATAACAATACCAGTTATTATCTAACGATATTAAATCATGTAGTACTAATGTCTTATTTCTTCATTCTGCTAGCATATCTAATACATCCCTGTTACATAGCTTCTATTGTCATTTTTTAAATTTTTTTGTAATTTCCATTTTATTAGTCATTATCTATGAAATGAGATCTGTGAACCATGCATTCCAGCTGTTGTTTACTGCACATATTGTTTGTGGTTTTATAATTCGTTGCTTAAGACAATTAACACTAATGACCAATCGTGCATCTTCAGAACTGCAATCTCCTGCCAACCATTAACTGCATTTGTGTTTCCTGTGAATATCAGCAATAGGTATTTTTTACAGACATTGATTAATCTCATTGCCAGATGAGATGATGCTGAGACCCAGCAATGTAGAAGGCTTTGGATGCATGCTGTTCATGTTTAGGAGTTTAGGATTGTATTGACATTTTCTTTACATGTGCAGAGTTGTATCCCTTTGCTGCTGAAGGTGAAAAGTTTGGCTTGATTCCATAAAGCTTTATTTTCATTGAATTAGAGCAAATTTACCAAAAGGTATCTATGTTTTATGCAGATGATGCTTGAGTATGGAAGGTTAGAGAGAAATAATGAGTATTATCATCTATGTAGGAATGAGCACTGTTTGAGTTGGTGGCATATAGGTCAATAAGGTATGAAAAGGAAAGTATGGGAGACAAAACTGAATTCTGGGTGGCATCACATCAAAGAGAACTCCATCAGCACAAGCCACGAGAGTGCAGTCTAACAGAAACCAACCAGTCTAAGTGAGAATAGATGGATGTAGCTGCAAACTGCTTTACAGAAGGTTTTTGTGCCAGACATGGTTGGAATGTTTAGTGATATCAAAGGTACAATTTCTTTCACCATAGTAAAAGCTGCATCACAGAAGCCAATGCACTTCCTAATCTGATAACCAACCAAATAAAAAAGTCAAAAGCCTTAATAAAAAAGATTAAGCAAGAACATAATTATATGTTCAATATATATGTAGCTATATTTTTTCTTTTACACATTTCAGCTCAAAGGTTGTGGCTATACTGGGGTGTTTCCAGTGTTATTACCTTTTCAATGACCCTTTTTATGTGATTGCTGCTCTCTTATGAGTTTCTTACTGTGATGTAGGTTTATCCCCACTCCTGGTCACTTGTTCTGGAAGTTCTCAGAATACATACACCCATTTACTTGTACATTGCCACCATTTTGGTGATATGCATGTGAAACAAGGCACTGCTGTTCATATCAATCCCAAGATCACATACTGTACTCAAGGATTACCAATTCTTTTGGTCCAAAGTATCAATGTTGTGGCATGTAAATCCAAGCTAGTTGATAATGAAAGGCTTGGAATTTCCCTGCATTAAACTGAATGTTGGTTTCTTTAGCCCATCAAGGTCTTTCTGTAGAAGACAAGCATCAAAAGGCTCCTTGGCTGCTTGTATACTTTTGTGTCATCAGCATAGCTAGACAATGTAGCTATCTGTGCAACTAATAACATGTCAGAAAGCTCCACCATAAACAGCAGCAGCTCCAAAATAGTTCCTTGATGTTATCAGATAATATAAGGTGCCTCAATTAACCACATCTTTTGCTCTATAGAAGAATCTCCATTCCAGTGGCAGATAGAGAGAGATCTTCAACAGGATCACATCCCATTATAATGAGATACTAGGAGAGAATGGCTTTATTGATAATTTGATGTCTGTGGATGAATCCCATTACAACCTATATCCTAAGAGATTGATAGACTCAGATGAAATCAGATTTAATCCTCCATTCCATGTAAATGTTTTCAATAACTTACCTTTAAGCTTTTTGAATCTTTATTTGACAATTAAATTCTTTGATTTCCATAGTGTTAAGGCTAGCTATTCCTGTTTAGATGTCTTTTTCAACATTGAATGCAAAATCAGACAATCATACAGCCAAAAACGTTCCACCCAAATCTGTAACTGTTGAAATGCCACTGACTGCCCACTAAGAAGAGGATCCTGTCTCTCAAACGCTGAAGTCTATAGAGCCACTTTCATGCCATCCATTGACATTACAAGGCATTAATAAGCATAACAGCTAATGCAATTTAAAGGGAGAATTGTGCAACATGCGTACTCCATCATGTATAGGGACAGGGAGAAATCTACTTCTCTCCAGAACCAAAGAAATAGCTCCCTTAACATGGTATGAAACATCTTTAACATGATTCCTTTTTCATCTGAAGTTCATAATTACCAGCTATGTGTCTCAGAGAATTGCATAAACTATAAAAGTTTATCTGTCTACAGAGAAACTGATCTATCCAATTGTTGTCACTAAACATATACTCCTTTAATAAACGTGAAACCACTGGTTACTAGTAAGCCCAGAAATATGACTCTAGTCGTGGTTACCCTATATATATTTATGTACAAAGTATAACATCTCTGTTTGCACATAGTGAGATTATTTCATCTTCAGCATACTATCACTGTAGTCAACTATCAGTCGGTTATATTTACATCATGCAGCCATACTTGCTACATAAATTGATATGTAACCTGATGCTACCAAACTGATTATTATGCCATTGGCAATGTGCTGTTACTGAAATGTCAAATCCTACTGAAATCTGCCAACCTAACACCAACATCCTGTCTTGGACATATAATAAAAGAATCACTGTCACTTCCTCACCTCATTGGTAATTCTTTTGAATCCACACATATAGTTTATATGAGAATGTGAACACTTTGTGCAACCCTATAACTTTAAATTATATAAACCTTTTATCAAAACTTGAACTAAAAATAATGAGTGCCACTTTCTTTCATTTGTTTACTCTTTCATATAGTTTATTTGCAAACAACTTCTAAAAGATGCAAGTTCGACCAGCTGAAAGCTCTGCTGCCAGATGCTAACAGTGTTATGGCATCATCAGGACCAAATGTCCACCCTTTCAGAGCCTTGGATGGCTTTATTGAAAACTGGTCTTCACCTTTACTGATGTGAGGTTGCACTTGTTAGATCAACTGGTTATAATAATGCGATTACTCTTTGTTGTTTCTCCTTGTGTTGCAAATATCTTTGTTGATCACATTGGGTAATTTCACTGCTATAAGTAAATAATCATACTCTGTAAGATTTCTAACTCTTTGATAAGTTTTTACTACTTGTTCTTTTTTTGTGGACATGAAAGGAGTTCTGTAGCTTAGTCTATGAAAGAAGGGTCTTAACCATAATCTTTTTGCAAGGCTTTCATATTTTGTGTTTCTCATCAAGTTCATGTTTTGGTCTTAATAGAATTCATCGGTAAAGTATACACTTCACCATACATACCAAAGTAATCACTTAACAAATATACAGTAAAATACATTTGTATGTACTGTGGGATTGAACCTAGAATCATATGATTGGGAAATAAACTTCACAATCACTAGATCATGCATATGGCATGAGATGAAATGGTTTAGATAATTTACACTTATAGTCACACTCAAAGAAAATTGCAACAAATTTGATAATGACATCAGTTCCAGGAAGCAGTCAGTGATTTATTAAATAACTATCTTTGATATGTGATCAGTTTAAAAATTGATAATTGGAAATAGGTTGTCATAAATTTCACAGAATTTTATAATTTCTTATGCTTTGAAGAGAATATTATTCTTATGATGTGTATAGAGTTTATCACTGGCAACATGATGGGTGATATTTTTGAGTGTGTTTTAAAGGAAATAGGAAGTTATAATAATTCTTCATATTCTAAAGAATATTTGTGTTACAAAGAATATAAATCGTTGAGCTGATAATTTAATAGACAAGCAACTGAGTAGTTAACCAAGAAGAGTTCATGCTAAAACACGGAGTACTAAATGACTAAACTCACCTAACTAAAAGTAAATACCAAAATGGTATTAATCAGGGATTAATCATGACCCTAAGGATAAGCAGAATCCTGCCAAATTGAACAAAATGCATTGCAGCATTTGAGTGCCTTTACATTCTGAGATCACATGTCATCAAAATCCTCTTTGCCATTTGTCCTTCCAAAGTCTATAAAATAAGTAGCAGTCCAGTACCGAGTTAATTTATGAGGATATCTTTCAACATAAAACAATGTGTGTAACGTAGTGCATGTGTGTTTCTTAAACGAAGGTATGTGTAACTATACCTGACTTGTTAGAAAGAATCCTTATTTTAATTTAAATTTTAGCTGAAGTTCTTTTCCTCACTGCCCCATGTTCCAGCTCTAAGTTTGAAAACTACTGATACAAGAACATGTTTCAAGTCTTGAAGTTTGTCTTTCTCTACATGGGAGCATAATAAGAAAATTTCTTCTCCCCTGTTCAAGATGTAGCCAGTGTCAAGATCTTAAGTTTTTTGGCCTCACATAGTTGAAATGGCTACCATAACCAACAAATGCCTTTGCAGCAGTACATATATAATAAGATTATAAGCAAAATTTCTATCAAAGCCAGGTATAACTGCACAAGTAATAATTTCAAATATTTAATCAAAATCCAAATTCTCTAAACCTCATGCAAACAACTCAACAGAACTCGGTGCTTCTGAAGGAAAATAACTGATGAAAGAAATTCATATCAGATATAGAAACTACAGAAAATGAAAAAGCATATAATTGGATAATCAAGAATGCCTTTAAAGATTGATACACACAAAATACTCATTCATTTTGTTCTATTAACAAAAGAAATATCACAACTCACTCAGAATACTTTTAGCTCCTGAAAGACAGGGAAAAGCAATTCATACTTTCTGTTACATCCAACAACACCCACTTATATATGTTTTACCACCTTTTGTTGTTTCTTAACCTTCTCTAATTAAGCATCATCCAGTTGCAAACTAGTCGACGTACACTAAATTTGCACCAGTTCTAGGCAGAGACAACGAAGCATACTCCATTGGAGCTATGCCAATGTTATCTCATTCAACAGTAAACACTAAACCTACCAAGAAAACACCATTGCACTCACACTATTTTAAATATGATGAATATACAATTAGGGCCCTTGAGATTGTTCCAAGAGTTTCACCATCAAGGAGGACCTCTCCTGACAAAAGCATATTTTTCATACAGTTAAGAATTAAGAATACATTTTGACGATATACTTTATTCTTTAGAGCCAGAATATATTTCAGTTCCTGATAATTATTGTTGTCTTCAGCCACAGAAAAATATTGTTCCTATCTGTTAGTATGTGTGTGTGTGCGCGTGTGGATAGATACCAAAGCATATAAACATTTTGGTGCATTATTTCATATTTTTCTTAGATTTGATAAATTGGTGTTTGTTTTCATTTCATTTGCTTTTCTCTTGAAAAAGTTCCTTATTATTTGTTCTGACAAAGGAAAAATTTGTTTGTTTTAGTGAAGTAAAATCTCTTAGTTTTGCAAAGTTCCTTTATAAATTAATAAATTCTCCCCTACCCAAAAAAAAGATCTCAAAGAATAAAATAAAATGAAGCAAAAATATACGGGAAAAAAATCTTTTCAATTTGAGATTTTTGTGGAGAGGGGTGTAAAATCAAGTGCTGTCCATTTGAAGTAATGTAAATTGAATGACGGGCAGTACTAAAATAAATAAATAAGTGAATAAAAATTGAAATAATTCTACTGGAGATACTTTTGAAAAATTTCTAAAAAAATCAATGACAACCTAATATAGAAATAAAGATCTGCTGATATGATCAAGTACTTATGGAATATATAGTAAAAGAAGGCACCGGTAATTAACATGAAGTTCGTGTAGTCTTCATTGAAAGGGAAATTGAATGATGAAACTCTTTGGAATTTTTATTTTCTATGTTTTAGCTAATATGAAGATAAATACTTGAGAAGTTGGACAGAAATAAATCATTCAAAAATTTTTTAATATTTTGAAAGAGCTAAAGAAAAAATTTATAAAATTGTATTGACTCTGTGGAAATAAGTTTGTGTATTTTAGAATCTGTTGGAATATGTCAACACATGGTATGAATTCTATAGCATGTATGTAGATTCTAGAGAAGTTTGTAATTGCCTGTACACATATGTGGTGTTTCAGAAAGTTAATATAGCAGTGAGAATTTATTAAATAAATGTTTTATTATGTTCACAATTTAAGTGAGAACAGCATTGTTTGTTCATGAAGAAATTAGAAGTGAAGAAATTAAAAGAAAGGAAACTGGTCCTCATCTTTGTGTGTATATGTGTGTGTGTGTGTAAATATGTTATTTAAGGACTTGTTTAATGTCTCAGAATGTTCATATATTAGATGTATTTTGTGAAATATGGCTATGTAAAAGATTAGCATATGCATTTCTGTAAGTCTTTCTCTCTCTCTCTCTCTCTCTCTATATATATATATATATATTATATATATATATATATGTATACACACACACAGGGGTTGGACAAAATAATGGAAACACCTTAAGATTTCAATCAAATTTATTTTGATATGGGGTAGGACCCATATCAATTACAGCTTCAATTCTACAGGGTATGGACTTGTAGAAAGTTTGAATTGTTTCCAAAGGAATTTTTGTTCATTCTTCAGCTAAAAGTCTCCAGTTCTTGTAGTGATGATGGTGGAGGATATCAACTGCTTATCCGTTTTTTTTTAAATGTTCCATAATTGTTCAATAATATTTTGATGGCCCGAAAAGATGTTCAATTTCACTACAATGTTCCTCCTGCTTTTCAATAATAATTTTGGCTGTGTGAATTGGTGCATTATCATCCTGAAAGATTGTATTTCCCTCCAGAAACAGTTCTGCAACCATAGGATGAAGTTGATCAGATAAAATGTTTAAATAGTCTTGACTATTAATTCTGCCATGAAGGGAAACCATAGGGCCGGCAGATTTCCAAGATATAGACCCCCTCCCCAGATCTTCCTCCATGTTTAACAGTTGGAAGAAAGCAGTCTGGGTCAAATGCTTCTTTTGGCTGTTTCCATATGTATACTTGGCTCGTGGTTGGAAATAAGGTAAAGGATGACTCGCCTGAGAAAATAACATTCTTCCACTGCACTAGGTACCAATTCTGTAGGTTTTTACTTCACTCTAAACGCTTTGCAACATTTGATTTTGAAAGTAGTGGTTTTCTGATTGCAGCCCTCCCGTGATATCTGGCTTTGTGCAGCACCTGGTGAACAGTTTTTGTGGAAACTGGGTTCTCAATGTGGTCATTAAGCTCTGCAGTAATCTTGGGAGCTGTACTTTTGTGATCCTTTCTAACAATTCGCATAAGAGTCTGGTGGTCCCTATCTGAAAGTTTTGGTTTCTTTCTGAAGTTTTGTTTTGATGAGGAGGTTTTTTCCCTCTTTCTTGAAGGCTGTAATTACTTTCAAGACAGTATTTCTTGATACTCCAAGCATTTAGGCCGTTTTAGTTATCTTTTTCTGATGATATCTGAAAAGAAACAGCAATTTTAGCAAAACATATTAAGCAACACTTATAATAAATCAAACAACATAAAAATAAACAAGCTTTTGACAGTTTTATAGATATTTCAAAATTATGATGCTATGATGTTTACATTATTTTGTCCAGCCTCTGTATATATATATATATATATATATATATATATATATATATATATATATATATAGTCATGAAGATCATGTTTGTGATCCAGTCCTTTATGTTTTATTATAAATCTATTGAAACTTAAGTTATATATTTTTTCTCTATTGATATTTCATATACTTAGGAGAATATTTTACATTCATCTTCTTTTTAGGGATTCTGAGAATGTTCTTAGAGATGAATCATATTCTTGTATTAATTCTAATTTATTCTCCATGGAACAATATTCTTGCATTTGTTGTTTGTGCTGTTATCATGCAAGGCACATTTGGGACAATAAATGTAGATCATTGGTCAGTTTAATACCAATGCTGTCTTTCGATTGAGGATAGTATTTTCACTTCCTTAAACCTGATACAAAGGACCTGAAAAGTGTCATGAGCAAAGCGTTTTTTCTTTTAGCCAAACCCAAAACAAAATAAACCAGGATTATCCCATTCACTCTGCAGACATAGTGCATCTAAGACTACATTATACAACTTGTCTTTGTGCTTAAGATGGTAAAAATCATCATCATCCTCATCATCATCGTTTAAAGTCCGTTTTCCATGCTAGCATGGGTTGAACGGTTTGACTAGGGTTTGGGACACCAGGAGGCTGCACCAGGCTCCAGTCTGATCTGGCAGTGTTTCTACAGCTGGATGCCCTTCCTAACACCAACCACTCCATGAGTGTTGTGGGTGCTTTTTATGTGCCACCGGCACAGGTGACAGGCAAGGCTGGCAATGGCCATGATCAGTTGGTGCTTTTTACATGCCACTGGCACAGAAGCCAGTCAATCTGAAAAGAATTTGACTTCTTCTTCTAGCAGATCAAATGACTATACACTTCATTGTTGTACATGTCGCCATTGTCATCTCAATTATTATTTACATCCAATGTTTCATGGTTGCATGACTCAGATGCAGTTGATAGAGGCAGATTTTCTAGGGTTGTGTGTTGACAACTTTCACTTGTTTCCAAGCAGGATAATATTTTCTTGTGGCCAATATATTTTTTCAGATTATTGGAAATGAATAACACTGTTTGTATGAAAGTGATAATTGTTAAACGGGAAATTTTGACAATCAAACAATGTCAGTACAGGCAATGGATTTTGGGAATGAAACTTTTTCCTGATGGTGATGTCTATGGTCAGTTTATTTTGATCAGCAAATAATCTTCACATGCAGAACACGTAATTGACCCTGAGTGAACACCTTAGCAAATAAAATCCACATTTTGATAAGCTTTCCTTTTCGTATTTGTGTAACCTTTTAGCTATATCCAGTCTAGATATTCAACTTGTTTTAAGTTCAAACTGGTCAGATCTGGCCTCTTACATCTACTCTATAATATTATTTTGAAAATAAGCAATCATCTCATCAAAATCTCAAGGCTATGAGATAAGTCATGATTGATTCAAAACAATGTGAATAAATAAGTATTATATTTGATAGAGGAATCTGAATGCTAAAAGGTTAATGACACACATAGAGAATGCTGATCTGGTATTAGTACCAACTTAAAGAACAAATCTTTATCAGATGGCTGGAGGTTGGTTCAGGGAATCAGCAAAGTACATCCTTTATTGACATCAGTAATTTTATTTCTATGTGCTTTTATGGAAATGCTGGTAAGTGATTTCTTGAAAATAGATGTACGAAATTAATTAGTCAATTATTTTTCTGAAATAATGGAACTAAGATACACAGATAGTGTCTGTGAATATGGATTATTTGTGTATTGTGAAAAAAGAAAGAAGGAATAGAAGAAAAGAGAGAGAATGTGAAAGAATAATGAGAGAGGCAGAGAGAGAAATAGAGATAGTGAGAGAAAGAAAGGAGGATAGAAAGAAAGAAAGAATGAAAGAGTGTGAAAGAAAGAGAGATTGAGAAAGAGTGAAAGGGGGATCAGAAAAAGAAAGAGAGTAGGAAAGAAGACAGGAAGAGAGAAGGAAAGAAGGAAGAAAAAGAGAGAAGAGAGAAAATAGAAAAATAGAGAGTGAGAAAGAAATATTGCTGAATGAAAGACAAAGACAGACAGACTGAAAAGAGGTAGCTAGAGAAAAAAGAAAAAGAAAATAGAAACAATAAAAAAGGAAAGAATGGAAGAGAAATGAAGAAGCAAAAAAGAAAGAGAAAAAGAGAAAAAAAAAACAAAAGAAAAGGAGAAGGAAAAACAAATAGAAATAGAGAGTGAAAAAGAAAGAAAGAAAAATAGACAGACATGTACATAGATAAATGGATGACATTTCGCATCTTAAAAAGTTACCTAATACAAAAAGTAATCAAA
>NC_043004.1:21257977-21287977 GCF_006345805.1 Octopus sinensis
GTGTGTGTGTGTGTGCGCTAATTATTGTGTTTAAATAACTTATTTTGGAAGGGGCAGGTTAAAATTATTTTCTTAATTTGGTAAGTCATATTTATCAAGCACTATTTGTTGGATTTAGCTAAATTAACTGCTTGCTAAAATTTTCACATTTTCAACTTTAGCATTAACTAACGTTTTAATAATTTCTACCAGTTCCAAAGAAGGAACCTCTATGTAAAGAATGGGAAACTTAGTACCATCTGGTGGAATTTTGTCCACATTAAAATTCGAAACTCTTGATAATGAAGTCTCAAAAAAAGTAGTTTTATTCTGAAGAATAAAGCAGTTATATATCTTCTGGTGCAGCCTTCTAGCTTACCAGCCCAGGTCAAACTGCCCAACCCATGCCAGCATGGACAGCGGACATTAAATGATGATGATGATGATGATAATATGTAAGTTATATAAAGTAGTAATTTAATATAAGTTATTTATATATATATATATGTATTGTAAAAATTAGAATACACTATTTTTCTTAGTGCATTCCATTTCAATTCATCATTAGTTTACCCCAACAGCTTTATGTAGCTCAAAATACCAGAATACTAGAAATGATCATTAAACCATTTTGTTTTGATTTCAAGTTTGTCAGCAAAGGAATTTCCCAATGAGCTAAAATGACATAAATATAAAAGCTTGTAACTGCTTTATTACTAATTTCTAGACAAAATGATTGTGATTTCTATCATCAGTATGGAAAGTTACATCTGTGTAGAAAATTTGAAAAAATTCTGTTGGTGGAAAGAAATTTAAAAAGTTCCATCTAAATAAAAAAACAAAACAGACAAAAACAAAGATACATTGGTTAATGCAGGTCATGTGATGGCCATGACTGTCTAGAATAGAAGGTTGTTGTTTGAGAGAATTTTGCTGTTATTTCTAGCAGGTTGAGCAACAACATTTTAATTATCACTAATTGTTAATTGAATTATATTATCTAGCTCTAAAACGTAAATTTGTAAAAATATTTATATCAATATATTCAATAGATGTACATTCAGCTTCACTGTGCAAATAAACCTCATGGTAATTTCCCATGGTTTATTCAGTAGATTGGAGATTTATTGGACTGCTTTCATCTGGTCATTATCAGCTCATCAGGTGTGTTTCATCTATTCTAGAGAGAGCGAGAGAGAGAGAGAGAGAGAGAGAGAGAGAGAGAGAGATACAGAAAAAGATGGAGAAAATGAATGAGAGAGAAAGGGAACAGTTTATGAGTACAATTCTGTATTTCTAAGTTGAAGAATTATAATATTATGTAGCAGTCGAAGTGCTGTCCATATCTTGTTTGATGTCCAACCGAGATGAGGACATCACTCTGACTACTACATAATTTATAAGTACTTTTGAAAAATACAACTAACATTTACTGCTTTTGTTAATTTGCATATCACAACATTAATTTTGGAATGCGCATTTATTAACTAAATTAATGTGACAGAGAATAAAACATGCTATGAACAAACAACAGCACTGCTTCTGTTCATTAGTGTTGTAACTGTCTTTCTTCCTTTAACAGTTTTCCTTGCTGAATCGTTGATGATGTATTGTTGCATCTACTAGTAATCCTTTCCAGGCATTTCTTTAACTACAAATTTGTTCCAAACAATGTAAACTGTTTACAATTCATGAGGTGCATACAGGAAAGTGAAAATTCAAACAATAATGTATCTATTCATTCTCAATGCACTCTGGTAGATTCATGCATGAATATATCAATTGCTGAGGTTTATCATAAGCATAGAACATCTCCTTCTTTAAGACAATGTATTCATAACACATGGAATTCATCCATGTTATCCAATGTTGAAAAACAACAGCAATCTGTATATTCACATTCAAATCTGCTAAAAAGCATTGAGAATGAATAGCTAGGTTACTTAAAACAGATTCATTCCTTTTCTTTCTTTTGTTCCTGGAAGAATATAAAGACAAATTTCATAGTAAGAAGTGTCATCAATCTCAGCAAATTCTACAAAATTAGTTATTATAGAAACTCTGTTTTTTTGTATGAAAAGCTTACGTACATCTTGGTAAATATTCGTTTTCTTTCCTTCAAGTGTGTGTGTTTTTAAATTATTTATCTTTTCAGTATATTCAGTAATGAATACGTCTGCTAAATTATACAAAAATAAATAAGACTATTTAAAAATGAGCAAATGAAAGTAAGAATCTGTTTATATTGGTAAGACTGACTCAGATTTATCATGTTTATCTTCTGTCAGAAACCTTCAATAAGGAGGTGAAAAAGTAGCTATGTGCGTGAATGAACACAAAAAAGCTATTTTCTATTTTCTCATATTCTTTTCAGAAAATTTTACTTTTTTAGTTTCAGTTTCCTTCTTCATTATTGGCTAGATATCTGCAAATTAATTTTTGTCATGTTGCTAGATAACGAATAATTAACAGTGTAGACATATAACTTTCTTTCAACTGTCAACAAACTGTCTTATTAAATAAAACACTAGACACTGCTTTATATTTCTGAGTTTCTACCAAGTCAGCTAAAATACTCAGAGTAAGTAAGATCAGAGACAAGGCAAATATGTAGCATATGTAGATTTTGCGTACTTATACGATCTCAGTCTAGAATTTGTTTGATTTGCTATGCAAACACAGTTTCATTCCAAAAGGTGGTGGTAAGAACCAGGGTAATTCAGTTAGAAAGCAGTACAGAAAGAAACATGTAAAGAATTATATTTAGAAAAAGGCATTGTCCTTTTGGCCACTACACTGTTCCAGTAATAATAATAATTATAATGATAATAATGATAATAATAATAATAATAATAATAATAATAATAATAATAAAATAATAATAATGATGATAATAATAATAATGATAATAATAATAATAATAATGATAATAATAATAATAATAATAATGATAATAATAATAATAATGATAATAATAATGATAATGATAATAATAATAATGATAATGATAATAATAATAATAATAATAATAATAATAATAATAATAATAATAATAATGGTAATAATTATAATAATGTTGATATGTTTTCTAATTTTGTTCATAGATTACTTTATTCTGCTTTACCGCCAAGGCTCTTTTGTCATGTTTCCTCTTTTATGGTTTGGTTTATGACCTACTTTCCTTCATATGTAAATGATATGTGCTCTATCTTTTTATTCCATTTATATTGTCCATCTTAACTTCTTTCAGTACTTTGTTCACATTCCAACTCTACTCCTAAACAAAATTCTATCCCCTTTCTTAAGTCCATTTACCTTCACATCCAGACTTTTCTCAGTGTTACCAATGATGTGTTTGATTATTCTTCTGTCTTCATCACTCAGTTACTCTATATTCTCAAAAGCTAGCATCATTCTCCTGAACATCTTCATCCATACAGCCTTGTCAACTTTCTCTCTAGCCACTTCATCTTCACTCATTGTGCTTTCAATTCTCTCTTTTTTAATCTCAAGCTCAAATGTTGTTAACCATCCATTCTTCCTTATTATATTTGCTTGGTCACACATTCTGTGTTCTGTAACATCTAAGCTCTAAGTCTCCATCCAGATGTCATACATTCTCTCTCTGTATCCTCTTATGGACTTCCTTTCACCATTATTGGGTCTGGTCAAAAAATAACTATATTCCTCACCCTAGACCATCTTGTTCTGGCAACTGTGATGACAGTCAAGCCTGTGCTTGACTGTCATCCACAGGACACCTCACAGAGCAAGCTCTCTCAAGATGCAGGTTTAGTCACCAATGACTTGACATTAGTGATTCCTTTCATATCTTAAATTATGGTGATGATGAAGGGATGAGTGTCACATACCTGACTAAATATGGTACATAGACAGATGTAATGGAAAGAAAGAAAGAAGGAAATAAAGGAGAGTGATGGCAGGAGAGCATGTGTGCTTCACTGTGCAAGAGTATATTGTAAATGGGGGCGGAAGCAGTGGGTTGGGTAGGTGCATTGGCCTGAAGTAAAGTTCAGGCAGGGTGTTGCTGAGCAAGGGAGCGAGAGAAGTTTGAAGTCAGAGAACCAAAAGTTTCTCAGATTACAAGATTAAAATAGAAAGTCTGAAGTTGTGATCAGAGAAAAAATCATCATTGCAACTAATTGACAAATTTGACAATAGTGAGTGTATATATAAGTATGTATACACACACACACACACACGCACGCACAAATACAAACACACACATACACACACACACACACATATACACATTAGTAGTCAGTGAGGAAGTAAGGCAAAGAGTGAGAGAGAGAAAGAGAGAGAGAGAGAGAGGAGTCTTTTTGCTCTATGTATATGTATATATATATATATATATATATATATATATATATATACATATATAAACTAAATATACATACATGTGAAGTAAGATAACCAAAGATTTTTGAACTTCTATGATTAAAGTAAGGAGTTGTGATCAGGGAAATAACATCATTGCAAGTTGTTGATAAATTTGTAAACTGTGTGTGTGTATGTATATATACATATCATTATATATATATATATATATATATTCTGTATGTATGATGATCACACACACACATATATATACACTAGTGATCAGTGAGAAAGTGAAAGTGGGAGTGAAAGATGAGAGAGAGGCTTTTTGCTCTATGTATATCTATAAATATATACACATGCGAGTACAAGGGAGGTATTTTGCAGAGTGACGAAATCAAGGGGAGTGAGATGACAGGAAGCTTTAGGCAAGAATATCTCAGAAGAATCCAATTAATTACAGAGAGTAGACTCGATGGAAACAACAAAACCAAGGCAATGAATACATGAGCTGTCTTCTTAATGCAATATGGCACAGTATTGTTAAATGGACAAAGAATAAGCTTGAGGAAATGGATGGGAAAACCAGGGAGGTGCTGACAATGAACAAGGAACTGTACCCTCAAATCAATATCGATGATGATGATGTGTGTGTCTAGATACAATAGAGGCAGGGGCCTCATAGGATGCAAGGTCTGTGTTGTCAATGAGGAAAATATTCTGGTATGGCACATCAAATGGCTGATTGAACCTTTGGTTGCTGCTGTTAGAAATAGCAGCATGATACCTAGTGAAAATGTGACATACACAAAAAGAAATTTATGGAAGCAAGATTGAGAACAACAATAATGCAGTGCATGGGCAATACCTCAGAAAAATGGGAAAAAAGACAACACCAACACCTGGAGATGCTAAGAAAAAATAATCCGAAAATTTGCACAGTAGTTATAGGTGCATTGGGAACTATCCCTAAAAATTTGAACTGATGGATAGTGGGAATAGGTGTAAAACCCAGTTTAGTACAGCTCCAGAAAACAGAGTTATTAGAAACAGCTAAGACACTTAGGAGGATTCTTAGCATATAAGGGCACTTGATAAGCAGTGCTCAGGAACAAGATCAGAAAACTAATTACTCTAAGTCCCAAATAAATAAGAGTAGTGTACCTGTACCACCCCTTTTTAGGATGTGTGGCATCAAAAAATGGAAGTCTCACACATTGGGAATGAGTGTAGCAAACTGGCTTGAAAGGAATACAAAAGGAGGCATGGTAGCATAGCTAAGGATGTGGTGACATAGTTAAGGATGTTCATTGGGGAGTGTGTGAGAAGAGTTGTTTTGAAAAGACATTGAAATGGCACAAGCATAAACCAGAAGGTGTCATGGGTATAAGATCTTGTAGCTTTTTACAATCCAGGGTGATTCAGTGATTGATGCTTGGTGACCAGACATTATTGTAATTGATGAAAATGGCAAGGAAACCAAGATAACAAATATTACCATTCTTGGGGATTTTCAAGTGGATGATAAAGAACTGGAAAAAGATTTTGTTTAGAATTTGGGATAAAGTTGATCTGACTCATGCAGTTGTGCAATTAAAAGAGCTTGCTTTTTTTGCAACTGTTTTTAGGAGTGCAGAATTCAGAAATATCAATGAAATTTTGATGATAATCAGAAATGCTAGTTGATAATTTTGTTATGTCTAAAGATAACAATATGAAATCAGGAAATATTTCTTTGAAACGGATATTTTTATGAAATGTTGATAACTGCTTTGTAACACTTTTGAAATGCCATTGAAATTTTGGTGCCAGTTAATAACTAAAGGAATTTGGTCAGAAATTTTACTGTGACTGCGATAACTATGCCTGAAAGTTTGGCATGCATAGCGAATTTTTCGTTGTGTCATTTGCAAGACTGTTTGATATGTTGTTTTGTCTAGGAAGAATGAGGATCATCCAGTTGAAATTTTAGATCTCTGCATTTCTGAGAATTTTTCATTTTTCCTTATTTTTTTTCCATTGTTATTTTAGACCTGAAGAAGACAGATAATGTTGAAATAGTGTTCCATTCAAAAATCTAAGTCAGTCAGTGTTTTGTTATATATATTGTTTATTTACCTTCATGAAAAATTATGTCAACCTTCATAAATCTTCATCAGTTAATAATGACAACAACAATAATAATAATAATGATAATTGTTTCTTTATTGGCCACAAGGGTCAAATATAATAATATAATAATAATAATAATAATAATAATCCTTTTCACTATTGTCACAAGGTCTGAAATTTTGGGGGAGGAGACTAGTCGACCCCAGTGCTTCACTGGTACTTATTTTATCAACTCTGAAAAGAAGAAAGGCAAAGTTGACCCTTGGCAGAATTTGAACTCAGAATGTAAAGACAGATGAAATGACACTAAGCATTTTACCTAGCATGCTAATGATTCTGCCAGCTTGCCACCTTGAATAATAATAATAATAATAATAATAATAATAATAATAATAATAATAATAATAATAATAATAATAATAATAATAATAATAATAATAATAACAACAACAACAACAACCAGAGAACACCAAGTGATAAAACACTGTTCCAAAATCTATTCAAAAATATCAGGAATGGAGACAACAAATGGAGCCTAAAATACTTGACAAAGTTTTAGACTATATCTGAGTAAGTAATACTCATTAAAATTTGTCACTCAAACAACACATATAAATGTGCTCGCCACACAGGCAAAAAGCTGGACTACACCCGAGTAAGTGTTGGACTATGTATGAAGTCACAATGGAAACAATGATGATTTTGATTTTACCTGGGATTGGATGAATGTGTCTGTTGATTACAGGATATAATTATTTTACTGTTCTGTTTCTTCAACTCAAATTGACTAAATACATCATGTATTTTACTCCACTTAGATTGACCTAGGCAATTAATTTCCAGAGATGTTACATTAAGCTGTAGGGATTTCAGTAATTGTTTCAACTTGTCCCCTTATCTTAGTAGGGATCTTCCTTTACTGCAGAATACATCTATTTACTGGCTATACGAAAGAATTTTTGGAATGTGTTCATCTTGCATTCAAACAACATGTCTTGCCCATCTGCACTGAATTCTCAACAGTATGCTTTCAATACTAGAGATCTCATATTTTTCTAAAACATAATAATTATAGTAGTAGTAGTAGTAGTAGTAGTAGTAGTAGTAGTAGTAGTAGTAGTAGTGGTGTTGGTGGTGTTGGTGGTGGTGGCGGTGGCGGTGGTGGTGGTGGAGGTGGTGATGGTGGTGGTGGTGGTAGTAGTAGTAGTAGTAGTAGTAGTAGTAGTAGTAGTAGTAGTAGTAGTAGTAATCCCACATTTCCAAATCAAACAATGCCTTCAAGTTCTTGGAAAAGATTAAATGCCTTTTTGAAAATAAAATATATCATTAGAGAATAAGGTTAAAAGCAGGAGGAGATAAAGATCAGCAGCGGAATCTTTCAAGAGGGTAGTTTTACTACCATCTTGTTTGTAATCATACTGTTCCCATTGAGAACAATACTAAACAAACCGAAGGAAAATCCTTATTGAGAAAGCATAAGAGAAAAATGAATTATCATCTATTTATGGTGAAGATAAGACCCAACTGGTGTTCTTATGGCAATCTGTTGTGGCAATATTGGGATGATTTTGGAATCAAAGAATGTGCAATGATAAAGGTGATGTCAGGGAAGCAAATAAACTGTATTGGAATAGTCCCACCAAAGGATAAGAATGTAAGATCCTCTGATGCAGAAGATACATAAATATCTGGGATTACTAAAATAAGATAAAATCAAAAGTACAGAAATGAAAGAAACCCTCAGCAATATTTTTCACAGAATAAAGAAGATGCTAAAACCCAAATTTAATGTGAAAAACATCATACAAGCAATCAACAGAAGGGCAAAATCGTTATAAGTTATAAATCAGGTATCATTGAATGGATATGCTAAAGGGCAGCAGCAGGATAGTGAAGAAGCAACTCACAATGCACAGGGGCATGCATCCCAATCTGATGTGAGCTGGTTATAATGGAAAAGAACAAAACGAAGAAAAGGTTAATGAAAATCAAAATGATATTACATAAAACTAAAGAAGAGTATAGGTTCCTCTATGGAAGAAAAAGAAGAAACACTCCTTCTTAAAGTAACAAGTAAATAGCTATTTACAGAATGTGTGAAATCCAAAAAGAGAAAATAAGAATAAGTAGAAAAAAAGGAAATCAAAGTTTCATGGAAAGCTTCGCTCAGCATTTTTAAGAACCAAAAAAAAAAAATGAGGATAAGGGATGGCAAGAACAGCTGGCTACTGCTACAGAAAAAAAAACATACTGAAGAAAGAAACTGTAGGGTTGATCTTAGCAGCACAAGAATAGATTGAAACAAGAGCATGATAAATCAACAAGAGTGCTCACCCAAATGCAGAGTACACATTGAATCAGGAGAAAAGATAACTAGGCACAGGAGTGACTGTGTGGTAAGTAGTTTGCTTACCAACCACATCATTCCAGGTTCAGTCCCACTGCGTGGCACCTTGGGCAAGTGTCTTCTACTATAGCCTCGGGCCAACCAAAGCCTTAAGAGTGGATTTGGTAGACAGAAACTGAAAGAAGCCCATCGTATTTATGCATATATATGTATGTGTATATATTTGTGCGTCTGTGTTTGTCCCTCCCAACATCGCTTGACAACCGTAACTTAGCAGTTCGGCAAAAGAGACTAATAGAATAAGTACTAGGCTTACAAAGAATAAGTCCTGGGATCGATTTGCTCAACTAAAGGCAGTGCTCCAGCATGGCCACAGTCAAATGACTGAAACAAATAAAAGAATAAAGAGAGTAACATCGTATTGAAATGTCCATAGTTATATCAGCATGAATACAAAAGGTGTGCAACAAAAGTTTGGCTTTGCATACTCAGGAAAAAGGCATAACAATTTTGTGGGAAGAGAAATGCATGCCATCAAGAATAATGAGCGTGGTTGTTGTGGGAACTTTTATAAACCATAAGGGAAATAGATCACAACAGGAAGGATATTGTAATTACTGAGAAACTTGGTTTTGCAACTAAAATGCACCACTAATTAACAATTGGCTTGGGAATTGAGTCTTCTGGCATGGGGGTCATCTGGCATGGAGTCAATTGGCATGGAGCAAGGGAATGAAGTCTTCTGGGTGGTGTGAATGACTATGAGTTCTCAGCAGACCTCCCAATATCAATAAACACAATCAGAAATCACCAGGAAAGAATGGTTTGAGGCCAGATATTGTATTCCATTCAAGTTCATCAAAGTAACTAATTTTGAGTGTAATGGAAGAAGCACACATGTTCAAGATAAAAACTACATCAGTCTGACCAATAGTCTTAAAAGCAACACCAGAAACAGTAAAGAAATGTACCAGTCGATATGATTGAGAAGAAACTAAACGACCTCCATAGAATTTGAAAGCAACATTTTTGTATTTTAATCCTAAGGGAAGTAATTATGAATGAGATATTGTGGAAGTGTCGATATTTCTCTGCTACTGTGATAACTAATGTTATTTCTTCTTTAACTATAACTTTCAAAGCTTGGAGATTACATCTAGTTTTCAACCAGATGAAATCTCCAAGTGCTTTGAGTGCACAAGTCTCTGATATCCAAGTGGCTAAAAGTCTCAGGAGAAGGCCACTTTGGAATCATGATCTGGATGTGACCTGACCTCCTTAGAGCATAAAAATTAAGGGCTGAAACACTTGATGGGGGGGTTTTATTCTCTGAAGACCTTCATTAATTCAGCTCTCTTGAGAATTTCTCACCACTATGTATATTAAATACACAAAGAGAAAGAGAGGGGGAAGGGGTAGTAAGGTTGTACATTAAGATGCAGATGTGTCTACTTTTACAAGTACACAATTCTAAACAAATCTACATGCTAAATTCTGAGTTGAAATGAATTTTTCATTCAGTCTTATCTTCATTATCAGAAAACAGAAACAAAAACAAAAAACAAAAACAAATTAGAATGAACACACACACACATGCATAAACTGTGATACATATATATGCACACCAGAGAAAATTTGTACACGTCAATACTTATTCCCTGCAGCTATTTTCTGCCAAGTGATGATTAAGCTATTGTAACCTTATTGCATTACTACAAAACATCTGGGTGGTACTTTTGTTGTAAAAATTATGTTTTTTGTCTAAGTGCTTTGCTCAGAACAATAAATTGAGCAATGTGTAATGTCAACACCTGTTTAATATAGCTTCCAGTCAAATTATTCGAAACATTTAAATTGAAAATTAAGTTGTTTCCTTTCATGCCTTTGCTTTTGTTTTAGTATTTTGTTTCTATAAATATGGAGGTTTTTAAGATTAAAATGTTGTCTTTACTACATCAGGAATTCTGTGAGTTGAACTAACTGAGAGTTGAACTGGTTCTGATGACTGTGGTGGTGGCATCGGAGACAATGATATGGTCATGTGGTTAAATTGTTGGGAATAAAGGCTCAAATGTACAAGTGAATTTTTGGGCCTATGACCAAACAGACCAAGAAGATTTCAATTACCTCTAGTCTTTGGTCAACTCTGATTAAGCAAACTTATGATCCAACATGCTCCAACCATGACCATTCCATCCAAGAATCCCTTTATTTCAAGGGTTGGCTTTCAAGACAAATGGATTTGAGGTAGATATGGCTATAAGATCGACCAGGTCATGTGACTATTTAGTTGTTCTTTTTGAATATTTAACAGAACAATAAAAATGGTAGCAATCTTATAGGCAAGAGTATATGATAGTAGCAATGTAATTAATATAGACGCGTCTTGTCCGATCTGTGTGAAATTCAGGTGTTCTTTAACACTTTGTCTTGTGTAGGGAACTTTTCCAGGACACCATCTAGCAGCAAATTCCGTGTATAAATAAACACATCTACTGTGTATTTGCAGGCAACAATGCTTACATTACTGGAGCTGCTTTTTGTCTCAAGCCACCACTTTACAACTGGTATTGGTGTGTTTATGTCCCATAACTTAGTAGTTTAGCAAAAGAACAGGTAGAATAGGTACCGGGCTAAAAAAAAAAAACAAGTACCAAGGTCAATTTGTTCAACTAAAATTCTTCAAGTTGTTGTCTGAGCATGATGACAATGCAATGATTGAAACAAATGAAAGGTAAAAGATAAAAAATATATATATAATACACACACACACACACACACTTATACCCCCCACACACGCACACATACACATATATATTTATCAGGTTGAGTAAAAAAGTAAGCAACATTTTGAACTGTGAAGAATTTGTGCTTGATTTTTGCAGAATTAAAAATTTTTTAAAAACATTTTTGGCAATTGTCTGATAATACAGACATAGACATGTCCAAATGCATCAATAAATTAACATTGATATTTTGCTCACAGTTGTTATAATCACCTGAAATGGAACTATCAAAGTGCGATATTTGAGCAATTTTGTTATTCAACTTCATAAAAAGACATAAAGCAACTGAAACTGCTCATGATATCAACGAAATGTTTAGTGAGGAAATGACCAGTGAGTGGTCAGCTTGAAAATGGTTTAAATGATTTCACAGTGGAGACCTGAGCCTTGAAGATCATGAGCATAGTTGATGCCCATCTGTCATCGATGATGGTTAATTAAAGACCATCATTGAGAAAGAGCCATATAAAAAACTCAACAAATGGGTGCCACACAATTTGAATGAAAATCAGAATGAAAATCAGAAAACTGATTTTAAGCATTCTTTATGAATTTAATATTTTTCATCTTAATGAACTGTTTGGCATTTTGTTAAATTAAGTTCCAAACTTTAGATCAGTAGTGTAAAGGTTAATTTAGTATAGCACTGATAAGACCAATTAAAGTTGAAATACTTATAGGCAATTAGAATATTACAACAACAACAACAATAATTATTATTATTATTGTTATTGTTATTATCATTATTGATATTATTAATATTGAGTGAGAGAGCAGTGCATGCCATCAAAGTGACACTGGGTTAAATATATAAAGCCCAGTATACTCATCATGACCACCTGATTATTATTATTATTGTTAATCCTACTACTACTATTGTATGTTGTTCTATATTTAAGAGATGAGGAATTATGTACATTATTTATATTATTTACATTATTTACATTTGACAGATATTTGTCCTCATCTTGTTTGTTGTTAACACTTTCGGCTGATATACCCTCCAGCCTTCATCAGGTGTCTTGGGGGAATTTTGAACCTGGTTTCTCTTTCCTCAAGACACCTGATGAAGGCTGGAGGGTATATCAGCCGAAATGTTGTGTTAACAAACAAGATGAGGACAAATATCCGTCAAATGTAAATGATGTAAATAATGTACTATCATACATGTTATTTTCATTTCTGTTATTATTTATACTTCCTTCAACTATAGTATCATTCAAATTCATCTCGGCATCAACAGATATTATGTCAGCAAACACTGTGCTAATATAAACCTTGGAGTTACAGTCTATATTGTATATATTAGAAGTGTTAGTACTGCTGTTTCTATTTCCAATGTCACCATTAATATTATTCTCATTGTAAGGGTTTAATTTAGTGTTGACAGTAATATTATTATTATTACCACCTCTTCCTAATTTTATATTCTTTCTAATTAACCTTACTATGATGGTACCCATATTGGGGAGGATATAATACGAGATTCTAACTGTCTTATGGGAAAAAATTCAGGGATGTTTTTTTCCCAAATTGCCATAAAATTCTTATATATGTTTGTGGATATGGTACAGTTGAAGGGAACGTTACACCAGATCAAATCATTATTTTCAGACCTCTTGCATATGTAAGGGCAGAATCTACCTGCTCTTTCTACGCCTCCCAAAATTGTGACTTGATTATTAGGTATGGCTCTATTACCAGTATTTTTCTTATCATTATAGGGTGGAGTAACCTGTCTAGTCGTCTTACTACTTTTATTATGTAAACTAATATTCCTACTTTTTATAGCATCTAATTCCCTATTTTAGCTTATTTCTTTATTTAAATTGATGGATTTGTTGGATGCTTTCCTAATAGGTTTGTTTGCTCAACCAAGTAAGTTTGTCTTCCCCTCTCACTTAAAATCTCATTATTTCTACTATTATTAGGTGTTATACTTTCAGGATAAAGAAAAGTAATTTCATGGTCGTATCCTGCCTTAGACTAAGCGAAGTTGTAGTGGTGAGAATGAGTATTAAAAATGTCTTTATTAGCTGATAATTTTGTAATTCTTTTAGAAATACTTTTGATTACCGATTTTAACACATTAGTGGGGTGATTTGATAATTTGTTCACATACCTCGTAACTTCACTTGGTTTCCTGTATTGGTGGTATAATCTTGAGTTAATGTCTAATGTAATATCTAAAAAACTTTCCACCTTTGTGCCATATTCAAACGTAATACCTATGTTGAAACCTTTAAAATATTTTCTAATTATTTTCCTCATTCTTTCTATAACCGATTTGTTGTTGCTAGGGATAATAAATAGAGTATCATCTCTGTATAAACCTCCCTGCAATTCAGGGATTTCACTATTAAGGCACTCAGTTTTTGCTCAGTTTTTGGTAGGTATTGACAGATACATTTATATCGATTGGGACAGTCATATCAATGAGGAGGTATGATTTTTGTCTGAAGTTTTTCAATATAATGTCTGGCCTATTTGCATCTATCTTTCTGTCAGTTTGAATGGTGAAGTTCCAGAGGAGTGAGATGTGACCATTTTCAAGCACTGGAGGTGGTTTGTGTTCCCACCAGTTTTTTTATCATGGGGCAAGTCCAGGTTTTTGCAAATTACCCAGTGAATATACTATGCTGCTCTATCATGCTTGTTGACATATTCTGTAGGCACAAGAAGACTGCACATGGAGACAACATGATCAATGGTTTCATTTTGTTGTTGACATACACGACATGTTGGACTACTGCTGTTCTTTAATATGTTAGCCTGGTAGTTCTTTGTAAGTAGGCATTGATCATGGGCTGCAATAATAAACCCTTCTGTTTCTGATTTTAAGCCAGAAGCCATTAGTCATTGATGGGTAAGGGCTTTGTCAGCATTGACATTATTTGCTGTCTTTGGGTATTGCCATTTATCAGTAAGAATATCTAAGGCAGTTTTAGCACAGGTTTTCATGTGCTTAGCATTTTCTGTACTTGTTTCTAGTGCATCTAATTCTGGAATTTGTTGTATTTGGAATTCACTTAGATATTCCTTTGTCTGTTTTATTACTGAGTATGATGCTTTCTTGTTTTCATGTTTTGAGACAAGTTTTAACATCTAGTCCTCAGAGTTTTTTAGGTAAGTGTCCAAGCTGATTGTAGCAATCTTCATTGTTAATGCTAGTTGTAAATGTCCACGGCCTTCCTCTTTTCTTGGCAGATAATGTCGTTCTATATCTGCCTTAGGGTGGTGCATTCTATGCATTGTCAATAATTTTCTGTCAAGATTACGTATTTCGGTAATTAACCAGTTAATGACATTGGAATTGTAAGTCATGACTGGTATGGCTAAAGCATTGATCACTTTGATCCTGTTTCTTGCATTCAGCACTGTCTTCAGTATTGCTCTCACCCTCCGATAACATTGTCTTCTGATCCTTTCTCTCATCACTGAATGTTTGATTCCATCCCCTTTAATTATCCCTAGGTATTTGTAGCCCTCCTCTGGTTCTAACTCTTTTATGACATTCTGCTGGTCAAGGTTAACGTTAGATATTTCTGTCATTTTCCCTTTGTTAAAGGTAGCTTTTGCACATTTATTGAGGCCAAATTACATCCTGATGTCATCACTGAATTGTTTAACAATTGCTAGTTAGCCCTTGAGTTGTTGGTCATTTTTTGCAAAGAGCTTTAAATCATCCATGTAAATGAGATGATTTATATTTTTATCAAGCATTTTATAACCACATTGTGCATCATTGAGCAATTTTGAGAGAGGTATTAAGGTTAGACAAAGGAGGAGTGGTAAGACTGAGTCACCCTGGAACATGCCACATGAAATTCTTGCATCACTAGCATTTAGAGATTCATTGTCACCGTTCAAAGTTAGTGTGGTTCTCTATGATCTCATACTTACAGACAAAAAGTTTCGCTGAGAAGGTACTATTTTATACATTTCCAGACATTTCTTAATCCAGCTATGTGGTAGGCTATCAAAAGCATTTTTATAGTCTATCTAGGCTATTGACAAGTTTTTGTGTCATTTGTGACAATCTTCTAAGATCATCTTGTTGATGAGTAGCTGATCTTTACAACCATAGGATCCACGCTTACATCCTTTCTGTTCATTAGGGAATATGCTGCTGTCTGTTAAAAAACTATAGGTATATTCAGTCAGGACAGATGTTAGCGTTTTATATATAGTTGTTAAGCGGGTTATGGGTCTATAGTTTTTTGGTTCATTTGTTTCTTCACTTTTTGGAAGCAGGAATGTTAACCCATTAACTAGCCAAGGAGGCATCCTACTAGGATGTTGCAAAACATCGTTGTAAAGTTTTGCTAGCAGTTCATGGCTCTCTGGGAAGGCATTCAACCAGAAGTTAAGAATTTTATACTTTCCTGGAGACTTCCATTTACTTGACTTCTTGAGAGCAGATCTTCTACCTTGACACTCTCTCACTTTTGCTCCTCTAAGTCTGTAGATATTCTATCAATCAAAAGGGCCTTTTCATTGTGTGTTTTTCTTCTGCCCAAATTATTATTATTATTATTATTATTATTATTATTAAAAGAAATCAACATTATTAATATTATTAGGGTGACAAGCTGGCAGAATCGTTAGCATGCTGAGCAAAATGCTTTGTGGTATTTTATCCATCTTTACATTCTGAGCTGAAATTCCACCGAGTTCAACTTTGCCTTCTATCCTTTCAGGGTTGATGAAATAAGTACCAGTTGCACACTGGGGTTGATATAATCAACTAGCTCCCTTTAAAAGTTTCAGGCCTTGTGCGTATAGTAAAAAGGATTATGATTATTATTGTTATTGCTGTTGTTGTTATTATTATTATAAATTCTGCTGAGGTCAATTTTGCTTTTCATCCTTTTCGTGGTGGGGGATGTCTCTAAATTAAGTACCAGTGAGACACTGGAGTTGATGTATTCAACTAGTCCCTCCCTCCAAATTGGAGGCCTTGTGCCTTTAGTAGAAAAGATTATTATTATTATTATTATTATTATTATTAGGAAATGGATAGACCAATCACAGCAATGCTCACAAGGAGTTAATTGTTCTAGTTAATGCCTTTAAAATCTTGCTGATGCCAAAATATCCTACATTCAAAATTATGGTGATGCAATATTTATCCACTAATTTAATGGCAACCACTTAATTCATTTAAAATCATAATTACTACAGGTAATTAATTAGATAATTACCTAGTAGTTAATGCTATTAACCCTCTCAGGATGAAATCAAAGGTAATCCAGATGGGATTTGTTTAGACTTAAATCAATTAAGTCTAAGCTTCTATCATACTGCTGACTCATGACAAACAATAGTTAGTACTCTATACCTGGATAACATTTAATGCTCTATAATCAGATAATATTCCTTCAATATACAGGTGAGTGTAGGATTTCCTAATCTGGTAATCAACTATCCCTTTGATAATAAATCTTCCATAGTGATATTCAAAATCAGTTGAGATTTAATTTCTTATTCAAACATTTCATCCTCATGTTTGAAATGAATTTTTGCTTCCCTTAGGTATGGTAGCACACCAATTTTGGGAACATTGCTGTTTGTGGTCACTGAACTTGCTACAGTTAACAACCAAATTTTTCCTTAAGTTACTTCCTTTCATCATAAAAATAATGGAAGGACACATTAGAAAATGTTTGTGTAATAAATGCAATGGTCTTTTAAAGAATATCTTTGATATAATGGTCCTCAATTTGAACTGATCAGTGCTAAGATCAACGACAGTGATAAAAACAGCAATAACAATGATAACAGCAATAGCAACAATATTCGTTGAATGCAATTCATAAATTATTCCATATTAAATTAATGCTGTTTTACCATTATATCCTTACATACAATGATCATCAGTTTTCACTTTTACCTTTGCAAATAAAATTTCTTTAAAAATCAAACAAAATCTAACACAGAAAAGGAAAGATGTATCGTTGACTTTTGATTTATTAATTGGCTTGCATGTGAAATAACATTTTCACTATATTATTATTTGAATAATAGTGACTCTCAAAACCAATTTACTATGAGGAGGGTTGGGAGAAGAAATGATGTTTAATGACTATTTTAATATCCGAATAAATTTATTTTTGAATTTCTCATAAATGACATAGCAATTTCATTCTTTGTTTTCACTGTGAAAGAAACAGTTGTTTAGTTATTTTTTTCATATTTACTTTATTTTAGTAATATTGATATAATTATTGCTACTATTATTGATGTTGTTATTAATGTTCATATCTTTCTAGATATTGAATTTTATGTCAGCTGTATAATGTATCAGGATTTTATTTGCAGTCAGAAGTTTTTCTCAAAAGATTTTCCTTTTCGTTGTTATAGAAAATAGTCTGAATAGCATCTAATTTCTTTGCAAATATTAATGGCAGCATAAAAAGCTTCCTTTTGTGTCTTTTGTCTATAAACACCATTTCTGGATGATTTGAAATATATTTTAGGTAGAGACAATTTATAAAGTGAAGGAAAGAAATGGTAAAAATATATGGACTGTCTTGCACAATATCACATCAATGAATTCCAAAATAAATGTATTAGATATATATGTATATATATATATATATATATATATATATATATATAAACGGCAGTTTGTCTGTGCGTGTTTCTGTGTGTCTGTTTGCTTGTACCCTCACCCTGACCACGGCTTTCAACCGATTCTGATGAAACTTGACACATACATAGCCCAATGTCATAATTCAAAACTAACGCAGCGAAAATTTTGAAAAGTTTCCCCAGTTCTGAAAAAATCGATAAATTCGACATGGGGTCGAGAATCAGAAACACAAACCGCAAACTGTCTAGGGGACGCAACTCCACCTTTTTTTAACTAAAAAAAAAATTTACCATCATTTTTTTCCATTTTTTTGTTAATTTTTGGCTATAACTCTCTAAAAATGCTTTATAGTTATTTCCCTTACAAACCTGAGCAACGCCGGGCGATACTGCTAGTTTATATATAAAAGTGAAGTTGTGTGTCTGTCTCCTACGATTTAGATCCCTAACTACTCCCACATTTTGCGGTGCAGTGTAACCAAAAGCGGGTATCTTCTAGTCGTGATTCATATCGAGCCCTTCCGGGTATTAGCGCGCGTCTACGATGAGTCTACGATTTAAAAAAAAATTACCATCATGTTTTTCCATTTTAATGCATTTTTTTCGCTATTATATAAGGGAAGTAACTCTCTAAAAATGTCTACGATGAGTCAACGATTTAAAAAAAATTTACGATAATTTTTTTTCCAATTTTAATGCATTTTTTTGCTATATTTTGGCTATAACTCTCTGAAAATGCTTACATTCTTCTTCTTCTTGTTTCAGTCATTTGACTGCGGCCATGCTGGAGCACCGCCTTTAGTCGAGCAAATCGACCCCAGGACTTATTCTTTGTAAGCCCAGTACTTATTCTATCGGTCTCTTTTGCCGAACCGCTAAGTAACGGGGACGTAACCACACCAGCATTGGTTGTCAAGCAATGCTATGGGGACAAACACAGACACACAAACACACACATATACATATATACACATACATATATACGACAGGCTTCTTTCAATTTCCGTCTACCAAATCCACTCACAAGTCATTGGTCGGCCCGGGGCTATAGTAGAAGACACTTGCCCAAGATGTCACGCAGTGGGACTGAACCCGGAACCATGTGGTTGGTTAGCAAGCTACTTACCACACAGCCACTCCTGCGCCATTATATATATATATTCTCTCCCAATTTCGCAGTGTGTGTATGTGCATAAATAAATGTATTTACGGTAATGTATCCCATTGCTTAGGTTAAAATATTTCATTGATATATGTTTTGATGAAAGTCAGACCTGATAACAAGATTGCTTTACACCATTCAAGGCCTCAGAGATCAAAGAGGGGTGCCGACAGAGATCAAAGAAGGTGTCGACAGAGATCGAAGGGGTGCCGACAGAGATCAAAGAAGGTGTCGACAGAGATCAAAGGGGGTGCCGACAGAGATCAAAGAGGGGTGCCGACAGATTGAAAGAGAGGTGCCGACAGAGATCAAAGGGGATGCACAGAGATCAAAGGGGTGCTGACAGAGATCAAAGGGGGTGCCGACAGAGATCAAAGAGGGTGCCGAAAGAGATCAAAGAGGGGTATCGACAGAGATAAAAGAGGGTGTCGACAGAGATCAAAGAGGGGTACCGACAGAGATCAATGGGGGTGCCGACAGAAATCAAAGAGGGGTGTCGACAGAGATCAAAGAGGGGTGTCGACAGAGATCAAAGGGGGTGCCGACAGAGATCAAAGAGGGGTGCCGACAGAGATCAAAGAGGGATGCCGACAGAGATCAAAGAGGGGTGCCGACAAAGATCAAAGGGGGTGCCGACAGAGATCAAAGAGGGGTGCCGACAGAGATCAAAGAGAGGTGCCGACAGAGATCAAAGAGGGGTGCCGACAGAGATCAAAGACAGGTGTTGACAAAGATCAAAGGTTCCGACAGAGATCAAAGAGTGTGTCGACAGAGATCAAAGAGGGGTGCCGACAGAATCAAAGAGGGGTACCGACAGAGATCAAAGAGGGGTTGCCGACAGAGACCAAAGAGGGGTGCCGACAGAGATCAAAGAGGGGTGCCGACAGAGATCAAAGAGAGGTGCCGACAGAGATCAAAGGGGATGCACAGAGATCAGGGGGCTGACAGAGATCAAGGGGGTGCCGACAGAGATCAAAGAGAGGTGCCAAAGAGATCAAAGAGGGGTATCGATAGAGATAAAAGGGTGCCGACAGAGATCAAAGAGGGTGCCGACAGAGATCAAAGAGAGGTGCCGAAAGAGATCAAAGAGGGGTATCGATAGAGATAAAAGAGGGTGCCGACAGAGATCAAAGAGGGGTGCCGACAGAGATCAAGGGGGTGCCGACAGAGACCAAAGAGAGTGCCGACAGAGATCAAAGAGGGTGCCGACAGAGATCAAAGACAGGTGCTGACAAGATCAAGGGGCCGACAGAGATCAGGGGATGCACAGAGATCAAAGGGGTGCTGACAGAGATCAAAGAGGGGTGCCGACAGAGACCAAAGAGGGGTGCCGACAGAGATCAAAGAGGGGTGCCGACAGAGATCAAAGAGAGGTGCCGACAGAGATCAAAGGGGATGCACAGAGATCAAAGGGTGCTGAGAGAGATCAAAGGGGTGCCGACAGAGATCAAAGAGAGGTGCCGAAAGAGATCAAAGAGGGGTATCGACAGAGATCAAAGATGGTGTCGACAGAGATCAAAGAGGGTGCCGACAGAGATCAAAGAGGGTGCCGACAGAGATCAAAGAGGGGTGCCGACAGAGATCAAAGAGGGGTGCCGACAGAGATCAAAGACAGGTGTTGACAAAGATCAAAGGGGGTGCCGACAGAGATCAAAGAGGTGTGTCGACAGAGATCAAAGAGGGGTGCCGACAGAGATCAAAGAGGGGTACCGACAGAGATCAAAGAGGGGTGCCGACAGAGACCAAAGAGGGGTGCCGACAGAGATCAAAGAGGGGTGCCGACAGAGATCAAAGAGAGGTGCCGACAGAGATCAAAGGGGATGCACAGAGATCAAAGGGGTGCTGACAGAGATCAAAGGGGGTGCCGACAGAGATCAAAGAGAGGTGCCGAAAGAGATCAAAGAGGGGTATCGATAGAGATAAAAGAGGGTGCCGACAGAGATCAAAGAGGGGTGCCGACAGAGATCAAAGAGAGGTGCCGAAAGAGATCAAAGAGGGGTATCGATAGAGATAAAAGAGGGTGCCGACAGAGATCAAAGAGGGGTGCCGACAGAGATCAAAGGGGGTGCCGACAGAGACCAAAGAGAGTGCCGACAGAGATCAAAGAGGGGTGCCGACAGAGATCAAAGACAGGTGCTGACAAAGATCAAAGGGGTGCCGACAGAGATCAAAGGGGATGCACAGAGATCAAAGGGGTGCTGACAGAGATCAAAGAGGGGTGCCGACAGAGACCAAAGAGGGGTGCCGACAGAGATCAAAGAGGGGTGCCGACAGAGATCAAAGAGAGGTGCCGACAGAGATCAAAGGGGATGCACAGAGATCAAAGGGGTGCTGAGAGAGATCAAAGGGGGTGCCGACAGAGATCAAAGAGAGGTGCCGAAAGAGATCAAAGAGGGGTATCGACAGAGATCAAAGATGGGTGTCGACAGAGATCAAAGAGGGGTGCCGACAGAGATCAAAGAGGGGTGCCGACAGAGATCAAAGAGAGGTGCCGACAGAGATCAAAGGGGATGCACAGAGATCAAAGGGGTGCTGACAGAGATCAAAGGGGGTGCCGACAGAGATCAAAGAGAGGTGCCGAAAGAGATCAAAGAGGGGTTCGATAGAGATAAAAAAGGGTGCCGACAGAGATCAAAGAGGGGTGCCGACAGAGATCAAAGAGAGGTGCCGAAAGATCAAAGAGGGGTATCGATAGAGATAAAAGAGGGGTGCCGACAGAGATCAAAGAGGGGTGCCGACAGAGATCAAAGGGGGTGCCGACAGAGACCAAAGAGAGTGCCGACGAGATCAAAGAGGGGTGCCGACAGAGATCAAAGACAGGTGGTGCTGACAAAGATCAAAGGGGTGCCGACAGAGATCAAAGGGGATGCACAGAGATCAAAGGGTGCTGACAGAGATCAAAGAGGGGTGCCGACAGAGACCAAAGAGGGTGCCGACAGAGATCAAAGAGGGGTGCCGACAGAGATCAAAGAGAGGTGCCGACAGAGATCAAAGGGGATGCACAGAGATCAAAGGGTGCTGAGAGATCAAAGGGGGTGCCGACAGAGATCAAAGAGAGGTGCCGAAAGAGATCAAAGAGGGGTATCGACAGAGATCAAAGATGGGTGTCGACAGAGATCAAAGAGGGGTGCCGACAGAGATCAAAGAGGGTGCCGACAGAGATCAAAGAGGGGTGCCGACAGAGATCAAAGAGGGGTGCCGACAGAGATCAAAGAGGGATGCACAAAGGGAGTGCCGACAGAGATCAAAGGGGTTGCCGACAGAGATCAAAGAGGGGTGCCGAAAGAGATCAAAGAGGGGTGCCGGTAGAGATCAAAGAAGGGTGCCGACAAGGATCAAAGAGGGTGCCGACAGTGATCAATGGGGTGCCGACAGAGATGAAAGGGGGTGCCAACAGAGATCAAAGAGGGGTGCCGACAGAGATCAAAGGGGGTGCCGACAGAGATCAAAGAGGGGTCCCGACAGAGATCAAAGTGTTTGCCGACAGATACCAAAGAGGGGTGCCGACAGAGATCAAAGGGGGTGCCGACAGAGATCAAAGAGGGGTGCCGACAGAGATCAAAGAGGGGTGCCGACAGAGATCAAAGGGGGTGCCGACAGAGATCAAAGAGGGGTGCCGACAGAGATCAAAGAGGGTGCCGAAAGAGATCAAAGAGGGGTATCGACAGAGATAAAAGAGGGTGCCGACAGAGATCAAAGAGGGGTGCCGACAGATTCAAAGAGAGGTGCCGACAGAGATCAAAGGGGATGCACAGAGATCAAAGGGGTGCTGACAGAGATCAAAGGGGGTGCCGACAGAGATCAAAGAGGGGTGCCGACAGAGATCAAAGAGGGTGCCGAAAGAGATCAAAGAGGGGTATCGACAGAGATAAAAGAGGGTGCCGACAGAGATCAAAGAGGGGTGCCGACAGAGATCAAAGAGGGTGCCGAAAGAGATCAAAGAGGGGTATCGACAGAGATAAAAGAGGGTGCCGACAGAGATCAAAGAAGGGTACCGACAGAGATCAATGGGGGTGCCGACAGAAATCAAAGAGAGGTGCCGAGAGAGATCAAAGGGGATGCACAGAGATCAAAGGGGTGCTGACAGAGATCAAAGGGGGTGCCGACAGAGATCAAAGAGGGGTGCCGACAGAGATCAAAGAGGGTGCCGAAGAGATCAAAGAGGGGTACGACAGAGATCAAAGGGGTTGCCGACAGAGATCAAAGAGGGGTACCGACAGAGATCAATGGGGGTGCCGACAGAAATCAAAGAGAGGTGCCGAGAGAGATCAAATGGGGTGCCGACAGAGATCAAAAGGGTGCCGACAGAAATCAGAGGGGGTGCCAACAGAGATCAAAGAGGGGTGCGACAGAGATCAAAGAGGGGTGGCCGACAGAGATCAAAGAGGGGTGTCGACAGAGATCAAAGAGGGGTGCCGACAGAGATCAATCAAGGGGGTGCCGACAGAGATCAAAGAGAGGGGTGCCGACAGAGGTTTAAAAGGGTGCCGACAGAGATCAAAGTGGGCGCCGACAGAGATCAAAGGGGGTGCCGACAGAGATCAAAGAGGGGTGCCGACAGAGATCAAAGAGGGGTGCCGACAGATCAAAGAGAGGTGCCGACAGAGATCAAAGGGGATGCACAGAGATCAAAGGGGTGCTGACAGAGATCAAAGAGGGTGCCGACAGAGATCAAAGAGGGGTGCCGACAGAGATCAAGGGGGTGCCGACAGAGATCAAAGAGGGGTGCCGACAGAGGTTAAAAGGGTGCCGACAGAGATCAAAGTGGGCGCCGACAGAGATCAAAGGGGGTGCCGACAGAGATCAAAGAGGGGTACCGACAGAGATCAAAGAGGGGTGCCGACAGAGATCAAAGAGGGGTGCCGACAGAGATCAAAGGGGTGCACAGAGATCAAAGGGGTGCCGACAGAGATCAAAGGGGTTGCCGACAGAGATCAAAGAGGGGTGCCGACAGAGATCAAAGACGGGTGCTGACAAAGATCAAAGGGGGTGCCGACAGAGATCAAAGAGGGGTGTCGACAGAGATCAAAGAGCTGCCGAAAGAGATCAAAGAGGGGTATCGACAGAGATAAAAGAGGTGTGCCGACAGAGATCAAAGAGGGGTACCGACAGAGATCAAGGGGGTGCCGACAGAAATCAAAGAGAGGTGCCGAGAGAGATCAAATGGGGTGCCGACAGAGATCAAAAAGGGTGCCGACAGAAATCAGAGGGGGTGCCAACAGAGATCAAAGAGGGGTGTCGACAGAGATCAAAGAGGGGTGCCGACAGAGATCAAAGAGGGGTGTCGACAGAGATCAAAGAGGGGTGCCGACAGAGATCAAAGGGGGTGCCGACAGAGATCAAAGAGGGGTGCCGACAGAGGTTTAAAAGGGTGCCGACAGAGATCAAAGTGGGCGCCGACAGAGATCAAAGGGGGTGCCGACAGAGATCAAAGAGGGGTGCCGACAGAGATCAAAGAGGGGTGCCGACAGATTCAAAGAGAGGTGCCGACAGAGATCAAAGGGGATGCACAGAGATCAAAGGGGTGCTGACAGAGATCAAAGAGGGTGCCGACAGAGATCAAAGAGGGGTGCCGACAGAGATCAAAGGGGGTGCCGACAGAGATCAAAGAGGGGTGCCGACAGAGGTTTAAAAGGGTGCCGACAGAGATCAAAGTGGGCGCCGACAGAGATCAAAGGGGGTGCCGACAGAGATCAAAGAGGGGGGTACCGACAGAGATCAAAGAGGGGTGCCGACAGAGATCAAAGAGGGGTGCCGACAGAGATCAAAGAGGGATGCACAAAGGGAGTGCCGACAGAGATCAAAGGGGTTGCCGACAGAGATCAAAGAGGGGTGCCGACAGAGATCAAAGACGGGTGCTGACAAAGATCAAAGGGGGTGCCGACAGAGATCAAAGAGGGGTGTCGACAGAGATCAAAGAGGCTGCCGAAAGAGATCAAAGAGGGGTATCGACAGAGATAAAAGAGGGTGCCGACAGAGATCAAAGGGGATGCACAGAGATCAAAGGGGTGCTGACAGAGATCAAAGGGGGTGCCGACAGAGATCAAAGAGGGGTGCCGACAGATTCAAAGAGAGGTGCCGACAGAGATCAAAGGGGATGCACAGAGATCAAAGGGGTGCTGACAGAGATCAAAGAGGGTGCCGACAGAGATCAAAGAGGGGTGCCGACAGAGATCAAAGGGGGTGCCGACAGAGATCAAAGAGGGTGCCGACAGAGGTTTAAAAGGGTGCCGACAGAGATCAAAGTGGGCGCCGACAGAGATCAAAGGGGGGTGCCGACAGAGATCAAAGAGGGGTACCGACAGAGATCAAAGAGGGGTGCCGACAGAGATCAAAGAGGGGTGCCGACAGAGATCAAAGAGGGATGCACAAAGGGAGTGCCGACAGAGATCAAAGGGGTTGCCGACAGAGATCAAAGAGGGGTGCCGACAGAGATCAAAGACGGTGCTGACAAGATCAAAGGGGGTGCCGACAGAGATCAAAGAGGGGTGTCGACAGAGATCAAAGAGGCTGCCGAAAGAGATCAAAGAGGGGTATCGACAGAGATAAAAGAGGGTGCCGACAGAGATCAAAGGGGATGCACAGAGATCAAAGGGGTGCTGACAGAGATCAAAGGGGGTGCCGACAGAGATCAAAGAGGGGTGCCGACAGAGATCAAAGGGGGTGCCGACAGAGATCAAAGAGGGGTACCGACAGAGATCAAAGAGGGGTGCCGACAGAGATCAAAGAGGGGTGCCGACAGAGATCAAAGAGGGGTGCCGACAGAGATCAAAGGGGGTGCCGACAGAGATCAAAAACGGGTGCCGACAGAGATCAAAGGAGGTGTACATAGATCAAAGGGGTGCCGACAGAGATCAAAAGGGGTGCCGACAGAGATCAAAGAGGGGTGCCGAGAGATATCAAAGAGGAGTGCCGATAGAGATCAAAGAAGGGTGCCGACAAGGATCAAAGAGGGTGCCGACAGAGATCAATGAGGTCCCGACAGAGATGAAAGGGGGTGCCAACAGAGATCAAAGAGGGGTGCCGACAGAGATCAAAGGGGGTGCCGACAGAGATCAAAGAGGGGTCCCGACAGAGATCAAAGGGTTTGCCGACAGATACCAAAGAGGGGTGCCGACAGAGATCAAAGGGGGTGCCGACAGAGATCAAAGAGGGGTGCCGACAGAGATCAAAGACGGGTGCCGACAGAGATCAAAGGAGGTGTACAGAGATCAAAGGGGTGCCGACAGAGATCAAAGGGGGTGTCGACAGAGATCAAAGGGGGTGCCGAAAGAGATCAAAGAGGAGTGCCGATAGAGATCAAAGAAGGGTGCCGACAAGGATCAAAGAGGGTGCCGACAGAGATCAATGGGGTGCCGACAGAGATCAAAGGGAGGTGCCGACAGAGATCAAAGAGGGGTGCAGACAGAGATCAAAGAGGGATGCCGACAGAGATCAAAGGAGGTACCGACAGAGATCAAAGGGGATGCCGACATAGATCAAAGAGGGTGCCGACAGAGATCAAAGAGGGGTGCCGACAGATATCAAAGGGGGTGCCGACAGAGATCAAAGAGGGGTGTCGACAGATATCAAAGGGGGTGTCGACAGAGATCAAAGAGTGTGCCGAAAAAGATCAAAGAGGGTGCCGAAAGAGATCTTCCCTTACAAACCTGAGCAACGCCGGGCGATACTGCTAGTACATATATATATATAGTCATATATATTTATATATATTCATATAATATATATATATATATATACATATATATATATATATATATATATATAGTCATATATATATATAGTCATATTTATATATATATATAGTTTTAAAAAGTTTTTTTTGGCTGCTATTTCTAATGAGTTCAGTATGCGGCAAAGTAATTTATTTTACTTAGCCCTTTTATATAATGTAATAATTTGAATTCGCCTTAAATGGTCCCTTTGCATACTGAATACTTGGTGAAATTGATTAATTAATTAATTTTACCCTCAATTGTTGAAATATATATATATATATATTCAGATATATATATATATATAGACATATATATACATATATATATACATATATATATACATATATATATACATATATATATATATATATATATATATATATATACGTATATATATATATATGTATATATATATGAAATGAAAATTTGATATATATTTGAGAAGTATCATTTTATTACTTTCTTCTGTCAAATTCTTCGATAGTACTTTCATATAAAAAAGTAACAAACCAGTATTGGTGTTGATGTGATCATTTAACTCCTTTCTATAAAATCTGTTGACCTTATGCGTAAATTAATAACAGTTATTGATAATATTAAGGCAGTAAGCTGACAGAATCTTTAGCATGACAGAAGAAATGCTTAGCAGCATTTCGTTTTGTTTTCATCCAATCAAATTCTACCAAGGTTGACTTTGCCTTTCATCCTTTCAGGGTCAATAAATAAGTATCAGTTGAGTATCGATGAAATCAACCTCTCCACCACCACCACCACCACCACCACCACTACCACCCCTGAAATTGATGGCCTTGTGCTAAAATTTGACAGAATTGTTAGCATGCTGACCAAAATACTTAGCAGCATTATGAACAAAAAAAATTATATTCAGATAATTTCTCATTTGTACTATGCGAAATAGAGCACCACTCTTTGGTTTTGCAAGCAAAGATGAAAAAATAATTCTTGGTGGTCACGTGACCACCAAGGTGGTATGATTTTGGTGCACTTTTACAGTGTGGAAGAAGTATAAAGACTACTATTGCCCATGTGGTGAGTGAGTTCGTGTGGGAAGCCAATGTAAATGGGTAGCGACGTGTGATGTGCTGGGAAGCTGATGTGGACAGTACTATGTAGTAGTCAATGCCATGCAGTCGATGTGCGACAGTTGATGTGAGCGATGGTGTGGGCAATTTCGTATGGAACAGTTGACACAGTATTTAGTGTAGAGTGTGAAGTTAGTTTGGTGGTTAATGTAAATGGTGGAAGGTTTTGAACTGATTTCGAATATAGTGAGAACTTGGCAACATAAAGAAAGCAGAATGGTACCATGAATTCAAAAATAACAAGAGTCCAGTCAACAAATAAAAAGATAGAAAATAAATTCATTAGACTGGTGAATAAAAGAAGAGCTCACCAAAAGAAGTCTACACATTTCAGAGATAAATTTTGTTATTTTCAACTCTCCGACTTCTTTGACTACTGCTTGTTCTGCTCTAAACAAGTTGATTTGCTGAGCTTGCCTACACAGTCTTCTGACCTTTCAGACACAAACTGTTGGAGCCTGTAGGTATCAGGAGGCCACATGTGGCACATTATTATTATTATTATTATTATTATTATTATTATTATTATTGTTATTATTATTATTATTATTATTATTGTTATTATTATTGTTATTATTATTATTATTATTTTATTATTATTATTATTATTATTATTTTTTTTTTTCCTCTTTCAAATTTTCTTCCATTTCTTGCCGAGTGTCTTCCCGACTCCTAGGGCAAAGAAACTCATAGTGTATATTGGTAGGCCATTAAACCAAACTCAGAAGTTCGTTCATTTTAAAAAAAAATTTTTTTTTTAAAGTTAGATTAAAATACATGAGCAGCAATAGTTCTCACATCGACAATGCTCTTCTCAATACGTGTGATGTACCAGTTAAGACAATCTTTTGCACTTCTTGCAGGGATGGTAAGCCAGGGATCATTCTCATATAATTTTCGGTTCCCTTCTTGATCATTCCTAGTGCTCCTACGATCACTGGTATTGTAACCGCCTTGAGATGCCACATTTTCTCAATTTCAATGAGTAGGTCTTTATATTTTCTGAGCTTGTCAAACTCTTTCGCTGAGATATTATGATCACAGGGGATGCTCATGTCGATCAATAAGCAAACTTTATTGTTTTGGTCTTTCACAACAATATCTGGTTTATTGGCCTTGATGGTTCGGTCTGTATGTACTGGAAAGTCCCACAGAATGGTTACATTTTCTCCTTCAGTTACAGCCTCAGGGTGGTGATTATACCACTTGTCGGCAGTTTTGATATTGTAATGCCGACTTATTAGCCAGTGGAGATATTGGCCAACTCTGTCATGTCTTAATTTATACTCCACTGGTGCTAAGACTTTACATCCAGAGATTAGGTGGTCCACTGTTTCAATCATGTCGTTGCAGAATCGGCATTTTGGGTCTGCTCCATTTTTCATCACATTGGCCTGGTAGTTCCGGGTTAATAGGCTTTGGTCTTGAGCAGCCAGGATGAAACCTTCGCTCTCTGCTTTTAGCCCTGAGCTCCGCAGCCACTGATGGGTTTGCTTCTGGTCAACATCAGCTTGTTTGCTGCGGGTCACATATTTGCCGTGCAGAGGTTTCTCCTCCCACCTATCAGCCAATTGCTCGTGCGCTTTTTCATTGCCATCATTATTATTATCATTATTATTATTATTATTATCATTATTATTATTATCATGGCGGCGAGCTGGCAGAATTGTTAGCATGCTGGGCAAAATACTTAGCAGCATTGTGTCTGTCTTTGAACAGCTTAGCAGGATTTGAATTCAAAACAGTTCAAAATCTGCTGTGGTCAACTTTGCCTTTCAGCCTTTTGGTGTTGACAAATTAAATACCAGTTGAACATTGGGGTTGATGTAATCGACTAAACCTCTACCCCGAAATTGCT
>NC_043004.1:21292977-21370477 GCF_006345805.1 Octopus sinensis
CTCTTGTTCGTATTTTAGATTTGAATTTCTATAATTTTGAATTCTTATTACTTTTCATTTTGAACTCAATAAAGACAGGTTTACTATCAAAATATTCAGTCAATAAAATATCTATTGCAATCTCATTGCACCCATCTCTTGTCTATTATTATTATTATTATTATTATTATTATTATTATTATTATTATTATCATTATTATTATTATTATTAAGATGGCAGAATTTCTAGCACGTTGGATGAAATGCTTAGTGGTATTTTGTCCATCACTATGTTCTGAGTTCAAATTCTGATGAGGTTGACTTTGCCTTTCATCCTTTTGGGGGTCGATAAATTAAGTACCATTTGCATACTGGGGTCGATCTAATTGATTGCCCCTTCCCCAAAAATGTCATGCATTGTACCTATAGTAGAAAGGATTATTATTATTATTATTATTATTATTATTATTATCATTATTATTATTATTATTAAGATGGCAGAATTTCTAGCACGTTGGATGAAATGCTTAGTGGTATTTTGTCCATCACTATGTTCTGAGTTCAAATTCTGATGAGGTTGACTTTGCCTTTCATCCTTTTGGGGGTCGATAAATTAAGTACCATTTGCATACTGGGGTCGATCTAATTGATTGCCCCTTCCCCAAAAATGTCATGCATTGTACCTATAGTAGAAAGGATTATTATTATTATTATTATTATTATTATTATTATTATTGAGTGAGAGAGCAGTGCATGCCATCAAAGTGACACTGGGGTAAAATATACGAAGCCCAATATACCCATCATGACTACCCGTCTGATAAAGGTACACCAGGCACATGCATCACAACCATATGTGCGCGACATGGTGATCTCATATCAAGATAAACAGCACATGACCTTGCAGGTGGGGCCCAGTTAGAATTTTCTTCAGGTTGAGTAGCCCATCCCACTCAAAAGGTCTCTGAATAAGGGTTGTTTAAGGATGTTGAAAGAACCACCCATGTTTCCAGAGGTGAATTATTCAAACCCCAAAGAATCCCCCCAACACATGGCCATGATGCTTCCCCACTACTTCTGCTCGTGATCAGAGACGCACATATCGTCAGCCACTAAGGGACATGCTCAACTGGTTAAGGTCAAACAACTGACAAGCAAATCTGTGGTATTGAGCTATTATTATTATTATTATTATTACTACTATTATTATTATTAGACACAATTTCTTTCACTGTATGTTTATGACTTCACTGATGGCCCATATACAGAAACAGCCAATAAAGACATTTGACTCTGGGCTAGACATAGAGATGGCATGAACTACATAAACATACAACTTCGTACATACTGAAGAACTTACAGAGAAATGATAAATTTAGTCTGTGATAAACAAAACTACAAGATAATATTTAACAATGGCTTTATTAGCATTTTCTACTGGTTGATAAATCCGTGTAGCTCAGCAAACTATAATAACCATTTTGCAAAGTACATATGATATAGCATTTCAAGTTTGACATTAGGAAAACAATATTCTCATATAAAACAAAATAAAAGAGAACAAAACAAATTTATTCAAAGAAGTGTTCTGAAAAAACGATGATATAGACACATCTGCTGAGAGAGTAACTATAGAAGCTGCTTGAGAAGAAAGTGACGATGCACACTTCTTTTTACATGCATCACTGATTCTCAGCATCTTATGGAATGACAGATTATTACACCAGTTGATTGTAAAGTTAAGACATTGGCATGTCTGTTGATGCAAAGCTAGTCTGATGTTAGACAGTTGTCAAGAAGAAAAAAAATAATAAATTGCCAATTTGAGGATCTGTGTTCAAGCTGTTGTGATAGTGCAAATACGACAAAAATCATAAGCAAGCAAGCATGGCTGCATGGTAAGAAGCTTGTTATCCAACCATATGGTTGCAGGTTTAGTCCCACTGTTTGGCATCTTGGGTAAATGTCTTTTACTATAGTCTCAGGCTGACCAAAGCCGTTTGAGTGGATTTGGTAGATGGAAATTGAAAGAAGCCTGCCATGTGTGTGTGTGTGTGTGTGCACATGTGTGTGTATGTTTGTCCCCTACTACCACTTGACAACTGGTGTTGGTGTGTTTATGTCCTAATAACTTAGTAGTTCAGCAAAAGAGACCAATAGAATAAATACCAGGCTTAATGAAAAATAAGTACTGGTGTCAGTTCATTCAATAAAATATCCTTCAAGGTGATGCTCCAGCATGGCCACAGTCTAAGGACTGAAACAAGCAAAAGATATTGCCAACTGATGTTTTACTCCACTGTATTTGTTAAAGTTAACTGTTGTAAGTTAATGGTTAAACATCAGTGAGAGAAATGGTGAGATGGAGGGAACTTCTCAGGTTCTTACAGATAATAAATTAGCCAGCTTTTATTGCAAGTGTTTGACAGAAACTATGTGAAGCCCATAAAATGGAAAGTACCAGTACTTTTAATGCCTAGCCTTGTAATGTAATTCAGCTGAAGAATTGTATAAAGGCTACACATGTCCATGGGCTACACATACATATTAATTTAATGGGTTGGCATTTCAGTTGATCAAACAGTTAAATTTCTCATCATTGAACCTGTCTCAGGATCTTTCATATCATATGCTGTGTTGTGGATGTCATGAATTTCCCATTTCAGTACTTGTTCTATTTCTTCCCTTTCGTGTCTTTACATCTTGCATTTTATGATGCTTTTCTGCATTTAGATATAGTGTCAGGTATAGTTTTGGATATATTAACTGCAACCCTTCCATTAGACGTTTATTGTAATGTGTCAACAATATATGTAACCCTTTCACCTATCAAAAAAGGGAGTCGTTTAACTGCTATCTCTTTTGTATCCTGAGAGACTGTGTTGATGTTCCATTTGAGACTAGTTTTTCAAATTTGCTGTGTGTTAGGGCATTAAATATTAAACTTTTAGAATAGCCGTAACTACTCTCAGAAACTCATGATAGGTAACAACCCTGGTTGGTACAGACAGCATTACACTGTTTCTATAAGGTCAATGTTTGAGAGCAACTACTGCCAAATTTTAAAACTAAGTATTTAGCTACAGACATGGTGAAAAGTATTATGGTATAATAAACAACAATATGAGGTGCTATCAAAAAGTTTACGGGATTAGTTCTATAGCATACCAACAGGTGGTGGCATACAGTTGTGTACACAGTGTGAGCTATCAGGGACCTTTCTGAGGCAGTGAGCCAAGTGACATTGTTGTATTAACTTTACAAGTTGTGAAATTTGTGTTTTTGTAATCATGTGTATGCCGTAGTCTGCGATTTTTGTCATGGACAGGAAGCTGGAACAAAGAGCCAACGAGAAATCGTGTTTAAAACTTGGGAAGTGTGCCACAGAGACATTGAGCATGCTTTGGCAAGCTTACAGGAATGAGGCAATGGGTTGTATACAATGTTTCAAGTGGAATGGGTGCACTAAAGAGCCATAGCTCAACTAAGTGCATGCTCATCGTATTTTCAACATCTGTGGTAGTATGCATTGAGAATTTGTCCCCCAGGGCCAGACTGTCAGTTGAGAGTTCTACTGCGATGTTTTGAAGCATTTGAGGAGGGATATTCAGTGAAAGGGACTGTATCATGACGTTAATGCACCCCGTCACTGAGGTCTTTCACTCATGAGATTTTCACCAAAAACACGGCATCATTTCTACATCCACCCTATTCGCCAGATTTAGTACTTGCAAACTTTCAGCTCTTCTCCAAGATGACAATGCAGCTCAAAGGTCACTGTTTTAACTCTGTTGTTGAGACCAAGAACGAATCGCAGAAAGCCCTTGACTCACTTATGCAAAACAACTTCCAGGCCGGATTTAAAAAATGGCAGGAATGCTGGGACTGTTGAATTGCTGCATAAGGTGACTATTTCAAAGGAGATAATGTTAAAACTTAGATAAATAAGTTAATTTTTTTAATCAATATAACTAGGTCAGGAACCTCTTGGTACCACCTCGTACTTCCAGTAGAATATACATTCCTAGACTAAGTTACATGAAAGATTCTGTGGAGCAGTCCGAACTTTAACTCACTTGCAGGGTGGTACATTACTGAACTCCCCTATTGTTTAGGCAAGTTGTAAAATAAACATGAAGAATGTGAAAAAGATTGCATACAGAAATAAGACAATTTAGTACAGATACGAGGAAAAACTTTAAAATAAAATTTATGGTGGCACAAGTCCATAAATTTGGAGAAAAGAAAGTCACTTATACCAAAGACAATATTTACAAGTAACTAGTATTTTACTGTATCAACCCTGGAAGGATGAAAGATAATATTGGTTTCAATTTTTGACACAAGGCCAGCAATTTCAGGGAGGAGATAAGTCGATTATATCAACCCCAATTTTCAACTGGTACTTATTTTATGAACCACGGCAGGATTTGAACTCAGAACATAAAGACAAATGAAATTCCACAATACATTTTACTTGGCATCCTAACAATTCTACCAGCATTCCACCTCAACATGAAAGATAATATTGAGTTTAGCTCAAGGTGGTGAGTTGGCAGAAGCGTTAGTATGCCAGATGAAATGCTTAGCGGTATTTTGTCTGTCTATGCATTCTGAGTTTAAATTCTGCCGAGGTCAACTTTGCCTTTCACCACTTCGGGGTTGATAAATTAAGTACCCATTGTTTACAGGGATTGATCTGATCAACTGGCTTCCTCCCACAAAATTTCAGGCCTTGGGCCAAGGGTAGAAAAGAATATTGAGTTTATCTCTACTGGAACAAATACTACATAACCTTTTGCCTGGTACTCTAATATTTCATCTCTCAATCCACCAATTTACATTACTAAAACATAGTTCGAATAAACTGGAAATTTAAAATCATGTCTCTAAGAAGCATCAATAGCTATTGAGGAGGTGGTATATATTTCTGGATATATATTACCGAGGGAAATAAATTGAAGAAACTTTTCCAAGAATATATTACTTCCTCTGCTGACACAGCAAAACCAGGTTTGATAGTAATTTACATTCTGGCACATAGCCCAGTCAGTGCTAGTAATTCGTCCAAGACATATTGTGTTGGTCAATCTAGCTTCACTCAACTTTATTTTCCTACACGTTGCAGAGAAAAAGTTAAAATTTTTATATCTGCTTTTTATGTTCACAAATGCATATAATAAAATAAAGATATAAAAACCTACTTGGATACATATCTCCACTATAGACATAAACATATGTCTGTGCATGTGCACACAATGCATGCACATGCACATACACTCACACACACACTCACGCACATACAAACATATACACACACATGCATATATATTATATATCATCATCGTCATTGTCACTACCACCATCTTTATCATCATCATCATCATTTTAACATCTACTTTTCCTTGCTTGCATGAGTCAGACAGAGTTTATTGAGGCAGTAATGATTCTACAACATAGCCACCACAAAAATAATAATATAATAATAATAATAATAATAATAATAATAATAATAATAATAATAAATGCCTTGTTGCTATACCTGGCACTGGCTCTCATGGCTTCTTATTTTAACTGATTGGAATTGATATAAAAGATGGGCTACAGCAAATATTCTGCTCAGTACCACAGATTTGCTTGTCTATTGTTTGACCGTAACCAGTTGAGCATTTTCCTTAATGGTTGATGATATGTACATCCCTGATCACAAGCAGAAGTAGTTGGGCAACATCATAGTCCTGTGTTGAGAGGAATTATTTGAGGTTTGAATAATTCACCTCTCGAAACATTTGTTTTGTTCCTCCTCCTTAAACAACCCTTATTCAGGGACCTTTTGAATGGGATGGGCTACTTAACCTGAAGAAAATTCTAACTGCAAGGTCATGCACTATCAATATTGATATGAGATCACCATGTTGTGCACATTTGATTGTGATGCATGAGCCTGGTGTACCCAGATGGGTAGTCATGATGGCTTCACATATTTGTACCCCAGTATCACTTTGATGGCATGTGATGGACTCTCACTCAATAATAATAATAACAATGATAATGATAATAGATTTGTCTGTTGTCAGGATTGATAGAGTGGTTGATAAAATGACATGCATTTGTGAGTTACTTCACTAAATATTACCAAGATCAAATCCTGCTGCCATGAATATTGCCTTTCATTTTTCCAAGCTCAAAAACTTATTAAAAAATAAACAACACCCAACCATCGTATTTTGAGATTGGTTTAACACTTGCCTGTCTATTCTTTCGAAATTTATTGCCGTATATCTAAAAATTTGTGAAATCAGTAATAATTGAATTGCAGATATCATAAATACAAAGGAAGTAATCACTTTTTAATACATTTGTCAGATTTGTTGAAGTATTTTCTAATGAGTTGAATGGTTCAGTAATCTGCTTATTGAAGTTTAAATAGAACATGACATAACAACTTGACAGAAAATTAAACTCAATTTTACAAAGCAATAGTGAAAAATCTAATTGATAGCAAATCAGAAGAACAGTTAAATTATATAAGAACTGCAACAACAATTAGTGAGATAATTGCATATCTAACATGACAGAACTGTTAGAATTGATCTTTAAATATATTATATAAATGGAATGAAGATTTTGTGTTTACCATCCATCGAAGTGTTAATATTTGTTTAATTGGTATTAATTTATTAATGTTAACTCTCATTTCAGTATAACTTTAAAATTCTGTTTATCACATTTCTTATGAGATAAGTCATTATACTGCTATTGAAATGCTATTAACATAACTACAGTAAAATGTTTAACAAGCAAAATAAATGATCAAATCATCATCATCATCATCGTTTAACGTCCGTTTTGCGTGCTAGCATGGGTTGGACGGTTCGACCGGGATCTGGGAAGCCAGAAGGCTGCACCAGGCTCATACATATACAAATAAAAAATTATCATCATCATCATCCTCCCTCCTTCTTCTTTTCTCTTACTCTTCCTCCTTCTTTTCCCCTCTTCTTCCTCCTTCTTTTCTCCTCCTCTTCCTCCTTCTTTTCTCCTCCTCTTCCTCCTTCTTTTCTCCTTCCTTTCCTCCCCTTCCTCCTTCAATATTTGAGATCATTATTGTTGTTGTTGTTAAATGTTGGCTGTGCTTCACTTTGGCTCATAAAAGTTTAGTTGTTTTTGTTTGAAATAAGTTACTTTATTTAGTGTTTTTGGATATTTTGTGAAGTAGGAGACAGTAATTTTTGACACTAAAGGACACCCATCTGACAACAAAAACTTCATCATTTACTCTTTTTTACTCTTTTACTTCTTTCAGTCATGTGACTGTGGCCATGCTGGAGCAGCACCTTTAGTCGAGCAAATCGACCCCAAGACTTATTCTTTGTAAGCCTAGTACTTATTCTATCAGTCTCTTTTTGCCGAACCGCTAAGTCATGGGGACGTAAACACACCACCATTTATTGTCAAGTGATGTTGGGGTGACAAACATATACACACATACATATATATATATACATATATACGACGGGCTTCTTTCAGTTTCGGTCTACCAAATCCACTCACAAGGCTTTGATCGGCCCGAGGCTATAGTAGAAGACACTTGCCCAAGGTGCCACTCGGTGGGACCGAACCCGGAACCATGAAATTCATAAGCAAGCTACTTACCACACAGCCACTCCTACGCCTATAAATAGGAGGGGGAATGATTCCTCTGCCCAATACTGGTTAAATCTCTGGCCTCAACTCAAACATTACTAGCTTGACTACCATTGGTAGTAGTAAAGGAAGAACAAACTGAAACAAAAAACAACAATGACAACAACAACTATAACATAAAACAACAGTACTGGGATCAACAACAACATGATATTAATTATAGAGGGCAGAAACTGGGCTTCTACATTTGTCAGAGTAAATCTGAATATATTCAGGCGCAGGAGTGGCTGTGTGGTAAGTAGCTTGCTAACCAACCACATGGTTGCGGGTTCAGTCCCACTGCGTGGCATCTTGGGCAAGTGTCTTCTGCTATAGCCCCGGGCCGACCAATGCCTTGTGAGTGGATTTGGTAGACGGAAACTGAAAGAAGCCTGTCGTATATATGTATATATATATATATGTGTGTGTGTTTGTGTGTCTGTGTTTGTCCCCCTAGCATTGCTTGACAACCGATGCTGGTGTGTCTACGTCCCCGCCACTTAGTGGTTTGGCAAAAGAGACCGATAGAATAAGTACTTGGCTTACAAAGAATAACTTCCGGGGTCGATTTGATCAACTAAAGGCGGTGCTCCAGCATGGCTGCAGTCAAATGACTGAAACAAGTAAAAGAGAAAGAGAAAGAGATATGAAAGAACTTGGAAGACTAACCAAAAACAAGGAAAATAAAGTTAATGAATTACATTAAAAAGAACAACAAAGCTTCTAATGCACCACCAGTCAAGACTCGTTCATGTATAGGAAGTTAGATATCTTTACGAGAATTATAAAAAAAGATGTGCAAACACCACATCCCAAACAATTTCAACCTGTCACATTATACTATCATTGTGCAAAAAGGAAGAAATGATAATCACAGATGTAAGGCTATAAATATTAGGTGAAAACACAAAATGTTAAAAATAGTTAAACAAAAAGTCACAAAATAGGATTGTACATAAAACAACTTGGACATAATTTCTTCAAAATGACAATAAAATCTCTCCTCAGAAAAATAACAAACAAAATAAAACAGATGTAAGTGAAATAAGATTAACCATTTCTTGAAAAACCAAACAAACGGTTAAACAAATTTAGGGGTCGATAGTACCACGGACTTTCCAACACAAATGCCACAAGTTTAAGAATATAAACAACATTGGAAAAATAGATTATTTGTAAAATTAAAGCTAAAAAAATACACAGAACTAAAAAAACAATATCTTCAAATAGAGTTTTACAACAAATGTCTCTAATAATGCTCAGATGTGCCCTTCATTGCACTTGTACACAATTTAAGATATGGTTATACAAACACATAACTGTCAGTTACTTGTAAATCCAGTCCTAAAGATCATGTCCTAACTCTCATGTCTTATTACCAGACACTATGTGCTCAGAGATACATTGTCGAATGTAGATTAATGTCTATCTAGAAGCTTAAACTGCTTGAAACAGCAGCCAAGGTTCTGTACTTCTGAATTAATTGGAGTGTTAGAGTGTCCTTGTGCGTGCGTGTGTGTGTGTGTGTGTGTGTGTGTGAGCGTGTGTGTGTGTGTGTGCATGGACATGTGTGTGTGTAGGGATATGTATGTGTGTGTGTATGTAGGGATATGTATGTGCATGTGTATATAGGGATATATATGTGCATGTGTATATAGGGTTATGTGTATATATAAGTTGTGTGTGCATGTAATGGTGTGTGTAGGGGTATGTGTGTATGTATCTATTTTTACAGGTGAGTGAGTGTGTGGGTAGTACGTGTGTATGTCTGTGTGTTTGTGCGTGTGTGTGTGTGTGTGCGTGTGTGCATGCATGTGTTCCTCTTTCAAGAATGATGTGAATCAAATAAGGCCATGTAGAATATTTGAGACTAATTTTTGTATTGAGTCTGCAACCAGATACATTAAGAGTGTGCGGCAGTAATAATTGGTTTACCAGAGTAATTAAATGGCCATCAATATAGAGGTCAGCACTTGTAGGTTGATGGTCAGTGAAGATTTACACCAGTGAGAATCTTAATCAGTCTGTTCTAGATGTTAAATGACCATTAATGAAGAGGTCAACATTTGCTGGTTGATGGTGAGTTAATATTTATGTCTGTTGTTTACATTCTTGCATGAGATAATGAAGTTCTTCTCTCACAGCACTTATTTGATATCGTACTACTTTTGATTCTGTGAGATAACTGATCAGTATCATAAAAGGACGTGTTAGTTTTCATATATTTAAGTATTGTATTTGACATACATTAACACAGTGCTCTCTTATATTAGGGGTACAGTGGGCAGTTGCCCAGGGGTTTGCTGTCAGTAAATAAATACTATGGGGCCCAGTATGTTGATTTCTCCTGGGGCCTATAATGCTTTTAACATGTCCTTGCATTAATGCCAACATAATAGGATAGGTTATGTATATATACATATATATATATATGTATACTGTATGTGCGTACATATATATCTATATACATGTGTTTATACATATGCATATCAAACTTAATATGGTCGTCTTGACAGAATATTGCACACAGCATTATTCACCACAAGAGGTCCCCTCATAGAAAAGCATGGGGTATAAAAGCACAGACATATTTTGTAGGAGATGAGAATCATTTGATATGGGTTCTGGAGCTTCCAGATCATAGGGTTTCAGAGGCAGGTATCTGGTGACCCCATACCAACCAAATCTTCCTGTCGTGATATATCAGTGTCTTTCAAGTCACTGATGTTACAAAGAGCCAGTAGGCTTATTGAAATATAACTATTAGTTATGGAAGCAGTATTAGTACCAAAGGACAATCTTCATATCTAACTTAACATTGATGTCTTCTTAGAATGCTGAATACTGTAGTATTAGCCTTTAACCCTTTCATTACTGTATTTATTTTGGGATCGTCTGTGTTTCTTTCAATTACTTTAAATATAACAAAGAATTTAGTAAAATAACTTAGTTATCATTCAGCTAGTGTTAGGAACATAAATTGTAACTAACATTTGGTGGAAGATTTTAATTCAAAATTTAGGAAAACAAGACATTTGTACTCAGAGCCCGGGCCGGTTTCAGCCGGGTTGGTAATGAAAGGGTTAAAGGTCCTCTCATATAGATGCATGGTGTATAAAAGTACAGACATATTGTAGCAGATGAAAAGTATCAGGTGTGGATGTCAAAACTGCTAGTCTGCTTATTTCAGTGTACTGCACTTCTTCAGTGACAGATGATATTCTATATATTGTGACAGCAAGATTTGGCTGGTGTATGTGCATGTGTGTGTGACTGTATTTTTCTCCTACCTCACTTGACAATTGGTGTTGGTTTGACACACAGATAAAATAAATATCAAGCTTAGAACATGAGTACAAGGGTTGATTTGTTTCTCTAAATCTTTCAAGGTGGTGCTCCTGCATGGCTGCAGTCTTATAACAGAGACTAAAGATAATGATACAAGATATATTTAACTAAATGGAACAGAGTCTAATATAGCCAAACAGATCACACTAATATCAAAAATGGCTAGGTGCTTCATCTTGATCTACTACTTATAACAAAAAGTACAACCAGTACTAAATTATAAATGTGTTATTTCCATATATTTCAACTGGATGATGATAAAACCTTTGCTAAATCAATTTCTGTTGTACTGATTCTGATTTTCTTTCTCTAAAATAAATTCCTTTAATGTATAAATATAATGTCTTGCTGATACCATAAGCAGTTCATTCATATTACAGTTGGGCTTTATTGACCATTATCATAGCAATGGCATCCGTCTGGCAAAGAGAAAACTCAATTTTGCTTGATTGTGGATTGTTTCTTATCAAGGATGATATGTGTCAGGACATGGAGTGCTCTATGTTGTAACACATTTTTTAGAACCATCCGTGTTACTTCAGACATATACATGGGAACTGACCTTCACAATGCAGAGGAGCAGAAAATGAGTAAATATGAGTCATTTGTGGTCAAACTCCTTTTGTTTCTAGACAGCTGCTCTTCAGCCATCAATTTATGGTGAAGATGTGGTGTGTGAGAAAAGAAACTTACAAGACTAAGTGACTGATGTAGCAGATATTGCTGGCTGTTCTTCTTGACAACACTTGTTATTTTATACTGGGAGTGGAGATGTGACTAATAACTTCACAGAAAAAAATATTTTAATTAAAAAATTTTTTTTTGCCAATTTTTGTCTGGCTTACATCATCATCTTCATGAACTATCTTGTAAATGGCTTTAAAAAAAAAATCATAAAATGTTTAGTAAAGTGAGTGTAAGCAGAGAGAGAGAAAACAGACGAAATTATTTGTTTAAATGTCTAGAGAAATCATACTGACATGGAAAAGATTTCAGAATTCTTCACTAGAAATGCTATATATAAATAAATGCGTAAGAATCATTTTTATATAAACACATGATTTACTTGTTTAAGTCTCTCTTTATACCAATCCATCGAAAACTATATCAGACTCTATCAAAATACGTGGTTGTGTTTGATTGTTCATATTTAATTAAAACCTTTTATCATAACTTGATGTAAGAACATATTATTCCAAACACCAGCATCATGATTGAATTTATTATTTACTGTCTTCAGGTTATGAAGAGAAGAAAAAAAGCACAACATATTTAAGAGCAACTCTTTCTTAATTACTGGAAAAGACATACTATTGAAATAAAATATAGTTGTGTTAAGAAACTAAGAAGAAAATAGTACACACTGCCTGGAGACTATTTAAATTGAGTTTGGTGTAATCACCAAAATAATGCAGTTTAGTGTGGCTACTAATATGATATAGTATACTGTAGTGATGGACATAATGTAGTCTATTTTGTTAGTGAAAAGGTCACTAATATAATATATTGTGATGGAGTCACTAATGAAATATAGATTGGTGTTGTCACTAGCAGGATATAGTCTACTGTAGTTACTGATATAATACAGTTTGTTGTTGTCACTACTATTATGTGGCTTGATCTAGTCACTAATATGATGTAGTCTGGTGCTGTAACTAGTACAATATAGTTTATTGTAGTTACAAATTTAATATACTTTGGTGTTGTCAATGATAATATATGTTGGTTCAGACCATAATATAATATAGTGTACTATAATAACTTATATAATGTAGTATATCATAAACAATAATATAATGTAGGCTTACACTTGCCTCTGAGCAGGCGACAATATGTATTATCTTTTCTGGATGTATTTGCAAAGATTAATTTATCAAAAGTGTTGGACACTTTTGATACAATACTAAGGTCATAAACTAATAAAATGCTCAGTGTACTCTTTAACTACAACAAGACTGCAGAAGTGAGATGAATAATAGTAGCGATATCAGAGCTGCCAGAAGAACTTTTAAAAGAAAATTACATCACAGTTATGTACACTTACCAGGAATTTCACTCCGATTACTTAAACAGTTCATATATCCTCTGAGAATGTAATAACCATTCACCTGAGGTTATCACCTGGCCATATCAAATATAAATAGCATCTGTTTTTGACATTTGCCATGTTCTTACATCCAGACTATTATCGTATCAAACTGAAGAATCGATTTGTTCCTATGACACACACACGCACACATACACACACACACGTATATGTATATATGAGTGTGTGACTGTATAAATGTATGCATGCATCCGTATATATATATATATATATATATATATATATATATATATTATGTGTGTGTGTAGTTATATATATATTTATGTTTGTATGTATGTATTTATGTATGAATATATGTATATGTGTGTTATATTTAGCCTTGTTATACTCAATATGAGTGCAACTTCAGAAAAATTGAGTTATAATTTTTTTTGCTATTTTACATATTCAAGTGTATGAAATTGGTTGTGCTAACTGTCAAAATTCCAAAGTCAAGTTTGTTCCTAAAGTTTCTGGTATATGCAGTACTAGTGCAAAGTCAGAATAGTTTACAACGCCATGTGCATCTGCCAACAAATATTTATTCAGACGTAAAAATCAATCAGAATTATTGAAGTTGCATAGAAAGATTCAGTGTGCAGAAATTATAATATATCAACACCATACAGAGAAATAATTGAAAGGAAATATGTGTACAAAGATTCAAATATATAATATATATATGTACTCACACACACACACACACACACACACACACATATGTATATGCATGTATATACACACATATACACACATATATACGTAAAAAGTACCAATCTGATCATAGCCATTGCCAGCCTCACCTGGCACCTGTGCCGGTGGCATGTAAAAAGCACCCACTACACTCGCAGAGTGGTTGGCATTAGGAAGGGCATCCAGCTGTAGAAACACTGCCAGATCAGAAGTGGAGCCTGGTACAGCCTTCTGGCTTCCCAGATCCCCGGTCGAACTGTCCAATCCATGCTAGCATGGAGAATGGACGTTAAATGATGATGATGATGATGATATATGTATAACTAATGAATTTGCCTATTCATGCTAAATATATTCCAGCAGATTGAAATGCTGATAATTGTTGTTGTGTATATCGCAGGAGAATGACTTCGCCCTTTTATGTGACAAGATGTTCAGAATAAACTCAGCTCATTGGTATAAAGAATTCTGGAATACCAGTGCTCTGATATGCTGAGTCTTGTTTGCCAGAGGTAACCAGTTCTTCGAGCCTAAGCAAGCCATTGGCTTTCTTTATAATTACAGTGAATGAACTGAACTGTTTGTCGATCAGAGATGATGTCTGCCTGTGGATAAAAAGTCATTCTTTTGCACTGTGTACATACAGTATGATGTGTATGTGACGAGCATGTGTGCATTCAAATCTGTTGATGTGTATTTAGGACAAACATGCAAACTCATCATTTCAGATATTTTAACATGTTCAATACAGCTATTTCTCCTCCATGGACATTAGCAGATTCTCTTCAAGGTTATCATTTTATATTTCTGTAGATTTTCCTCAGGTCCTTAATATATTTTGAGCACTCCATCAAATCTCAATGGGCATTTTATTAGTGTTTTGCACTGAAAAGATTTTTATCATTTTCTTTCACATTTTGTCTTTGCACAGTATTGATACCTTTCTTTTCTATTGTTTACTTTAGTTTAAACATTTCTTCTGTGTTTATACGTTTCACACGCATACACTTGCATACACATCTATCATAGCTTTCACATTCTTCTAACTTTCTGTTTCCTTCACATCATTTCCACCCCCTCCTCTCACACTTGCACCTGGTCTTATCACTTCATATTCACACTTGTTTACTACTCACTTAAATCTTACATATATACACCAGCAGCACATCTTAACTTACTTGCTCCACTATGCTTCCACGCTTCAACAGGCATAGACACCCTTCACAAAACTAAACACATACACACACACATAATCCACTTCCCCTTATGCCACTTACAGACACATATACTCTCCAATATTTGCATATACTCATACAACCCATCCTATCTTCTTAACATTCCTAAAACAGTATGTGTGTATGTGTGTGTGTGCACACACGCAATTGTGTTTGTGTGTGTGTGTGCAAGTATACCTGTATATTTTCACTTTATGATCTAGTACTGAAGCATGATAAATAACCAGATATATTTGAGAGCATATATTACATATATTACTTTAAAAAATTGCTCTTTATTTTTTTCTGTGTATTTCCTTCTCTCATTGTTCCTATGCCTTTCACTTTCCTTCTGATGAAGGACTAATATCCAAAACGTTGAAACTCTTTCTTTTTCCATTAAAGTGTTAAGAAAGTAATGTATTTGTTAAATCTCGTTCCACCAGTGTTCTCTTTAATTATTGTTCATTGTGTGTGTGTGTGTGTGTGTGTGTGTGTGTGTGTGGTGTGTGTGTGTATGTGTGTGTGTGTGTGTGTGTGTGTGTGTGTGTAAGTATATTTTCCCTTTATGATGTAGCACTGAAGCATGATAAATAACCAGATATATTTGAGAGCATTCTATTGCATATTGAACTTCAAAAAATTGTTTGTAGATATTTATATAAAATGCTATATATTGGGCAGAACAGGCTATAAAACTGAACAGTATAAAATATTTAAATGAACAGAAAACATTATCAGTGGTATTCTCAATAAATATTTCTACAGTTGTTTCAAAATTGTTGCATAACATTTCAACAAAAATTATAATTATGTAATCATAATTATATAACTTACATGCATCACATTGTCAGAGACATTTGGAAATATGAATTACAAAATTCAAACTGACTTTTATACAGTTTGAAAATTCTAGGGAAAAATAAAAGAAAAAAGGAGAGAAAAAAAATGAATGTCAAAAGGATTATAGATATAAAGAGGGAAAAGAATTTAAAAATTGATATTAGATCAAGAAGCGAAGTGTTATAATATACTTTCTGAAGTTGGGTGTTGTAAGATATTCTTTTCTATTCTAGGTACAAGGCCAGTCGATTAGATCGACTCCAGTATGCAACTGGTACTTAATTTATCATCCCCCCTCCCCCGCAAAAGGATGAAAGTCAAAATCGACCTTGGCGGAATTTGAACTCAGAACATAAAGACAGACAAAATACCAGAAAGCATTTCGCCCACTGCGCTAACGTTTCTGCCACCTTGCTACCCTGTATTTTAAGAATATTGACAACAAATTGTGACCAACATCTGTGATGTCCTGAGTTTATCATTCAGACTAAAGCATGTGGGTATGACAATCAAAATCACTAAATGTAATACAACCATAATTAAGATATCTAAAGGATATTAAAGAAGTATAATATACAAGTGTATTTATATCAGCAAGAATTTATACTGGATGCATTTGATGCATGACAATTAAACCGTTCAGGTTTCAGTTTAAATCAATATTAATTGCATCTGCACCTGAGTGTTTTTCTACAATTGAAGATGGGCTATTAGGCTATGACATAAGCACAAAGTCAATGCCCATGATGTTTCTCTCTAGTATATATGTATATACACACACACACACACACACACACAATTATATATATATACTCTTACTTGTTTCAGTCATTTGACTGCAGCCATGCTGAAGCACCACCTTTAATCGAGCAACTCGATCCCGGGACTTATTCTTTTGTAAGCCCAGTACTTATTCTATCAGTCTCTTTTGCCGAACCGCTGAGTAACGGAGACATAAACACACCAGCATCGGTTGTCAAGCAATGCTAGGGGGACAAACACAGACACACAAACACACACACGCATATATATATATATACATACATATATACAACGGGCTTCTTTCAGTTTCCATCTACCAAATATATATATAAATAAAATATATATAAGAATTTTTTGTGTAATGAGATAAAAAACCAAGGCTGTGTAGATATTATATTACAACATTTATATCTATAAATGCTCTAATATTTACACAGCCTTGGGTTTTTTATCTCATTACTCAAAAAATTCTTATATACACACGCTGACATATGACCAACATTGAAGCCCTTATTCGCAAAACCCCTGAACCTGGAGCTTAACTATAGTCTGCCTATAGCACTTATTCAGCATTACCTGACACCTTTGGGTCTCAATGACACCATTACCTCTTATAACCTCAATATCTATCTATCTATCTATCTATCTCTCTATATATATATATGTAAGATGAGAGAAGAACTTTGTCCAAAATCAAAAAGTGAACAGACAGGATGACAAACAACTCTGCAGCTGCTCCACTGAAGTGACTACTGCTATGCATACCAAGCTGATGATCTTGCGGGTGGTGAGCAGTGAGGGTGATGTCATAGCTCTTTGCTTTTTCTTGCAAGGTCTTATGATCAATGCAGTAGCCTACATTAAGACAATGAGGATGGTTGTCAAGCCCTGGATCAAGAGTTGCTTGGGGAAGGCCATATGTATTTCAGCAAGTCTGTGTTTCCTCTCACACAAACTGCTTGATCCAGGAGTAGATGCCCAAAAGCTTTCATGATCATGTTAGCCCTAATGTTTGGCCTCCTAGCTTTCCTGATTTGACCCCACTGGACATCTACACCTAGCACATTTGGAGAGTTATGACCAATTTGAATAAAGATCACATGATCAATGCATTTACAATGCATTTCAGAAGCTGTATCAGGCTGATGATGATTTATTGAGTTGCTTTTTGCTATATTTTTGTAAGAATATGTGTACCAAATTCTATAAAGATATATTGTTTTTTTTTAATAAATTGTTTTGTTTAAAATTAAAATTTTGTTCTCAAATAACTGATGCAATCTGTGTATCTTAGTACACTTATATACGCATACTCATACATTCATACACTATCAAATGCATATCTGTAGACATATATACACATTAATACATTGCTTAATTGTCTGTATGTACACAAACACGTACACAAGTTCATGCTCAGTTATGACTCTAAATATGTTGATGCATTATATTAGTGAGGAACGCCAAGACTATTTAACATAACTATGAACGAACCATATTTCATAGACAATTAACAATCGTGTTGCAATAGATATAGACATTTTCAAGGAACGTGATAAAATGACATGATCAAGTATTGATGCAAATAATATAATACAACAAAATAGCAAATATTGTAGTTCAGATTAATGCTTACAATAATTATCCTAATCATACTTAGAAACAGTCAATATAAGATGTGTTTAATAAATTAAAGTAATTGAATAAGCTTCATCAATTGATTAAATTATTGTAAGCAAGATAACCTAAGTGAATTTAGTAGTATTGAGTTAAAACAATATGGAACTGTTGTATGAAAAACCTTAGAATTAATAATTTTATTTATGTCATAATTATTTGTAAGTAGATTTTAAATGAGGTTACATGCAATTGCACAAACCTTTATGTGTATAATTGGCTGGAATATAATATTACATTCTTAATTGAAAATAATATAAAAGCACAAGATAGTTAGAATGAGTAAGAAAACGAATTAAATTATTAATGAATGTGTTGAATGAAATTATCAATAAGGAATTATTACTTGTAAAACATTTTAATATTATAATAGATCTATATTAATATAAAATGAATGTTCTTAATATTTATAAGCAGATTTAGACAAGTTCATTTGTAGATGTATATGCCTCTGTTTGTATCATTATGGTTATATGTAATATACTCCATTCAGGCATTCTCTTATACAATCATTATAGTATTAGTTACAGTTATACTTTCTGTGTATTGCAGCATTGAATTCATTTCATTTCATTAATGATGTCAATCAACTCTGAAACAACTCAAGTTCTTCCTGTGTAGATCAATGATAGTCTTTCCTATCTCCTTGACATAGTTTGATTGAATTTATAATGCTTCATACCATACAATTTATGTCTTTAGATTTTAAATCAAATATATATTCTGCCAGAATATTAAATGTCTAAGTTTAGGATCAGAGAATTAATAATGGTGGAATGTAATAACTTATCATTAGTGAAGTACATATGGATACTGAAAGAAACACTGCTCAGTATGGCATCAAGTGGAAGCTACTAGAAAAGAGCAAACTTTACCTTAATGGCAGTAGGAGGTACAGACTCTGTTTAGTTAACCAGTCAGTCCATCCCTGCAAGGGTTGGATCATTAGCTTCCTCATATTGATGCAACTCTTCCTCACCAGACGTCATGATTAAGGTCTGTGGTATGAATGACTGACCTGGATTTTTGTCACATTGGTCTTTCACTAGCAGAAATATCACATCTGCACATGCAATTGTTATGGATGAATAGCAGCAGTTCACTAACTGAAATGGGTGATACTGGCCATTCATCCACTCAGCAACTAGTGATATTTGCCATTGACTAAGCAAGATTCATTTGCCAAAATAGTCCACAACCACCATGCTGCATCCTCTGATTTCAATGTACCTTGGCTCCAGTGGATTATGCTGTTTAATCCATAGCTGGTATCCTGAAAGGTGCTACTACTCTGGGTCAGAATAGACCTGGGGAAAATAGTGGCTAAGAAGTGGTTCCACACTTCTCAGAACTCTGGAACTCCTGAACCATGGTTGCACTACTGGATGCGGTTTGAAGTCATCCCTGGGATATGATGACATCTAAAATATATAATATATGCATGAAGATATCATTGGAAGTTTAAAAGATGCTTGGATTACAATTTTCATGTTTTGCATCAAGCCAGCAATAAGTGTGTTGTTATGAAAGTTCAGAGAAATGTAAGCAAAGAAATTTAGAATCATGTGATTTTGCCAAAAGTAAAACACAGTCAAATACCTACTGTGGATATGAGCCTAAGAGCTAGGTACTGGTAGTGTAACATCTAGTCTATTCAGACAATTAATCTCAACTTTTGAGATATAAATTAAGAAAACGTCATCAGCAAATTTTTCCCAGTGTCACTGAATATACTCTTTTGTTGTTGCTTCCTTTGTATGTTAGTCATATTTCAGTAGATAATACTCTGCAGGGCAATCTAATTAGGGAGGAAAGGAACACTGTTTTTACATTGTTTGTTGTATAGTTTTTATTGAATTTTAACTTAAGTGCAACTGAAAATATTTTTGTAGTAATTTTTAATCATTTATGAGGCAATCAAAAATATTACACACTGAAGTTTTAGATATCTTGATATTAACTGAATAGCTCAGAAAATTTTCTATGCTGAATGAAAATAAACAAATTATTATTTGCATTTACCACACATTCAGGTGTTTTCATATTTGTCAGTCTATGTATAAAGCAGGATTTGTTTGATTGTACTTAACCATGCTCTCTTTGGTCCCCTTTTGTGCTCTGGTTACCTTATATTCAGTATCTCATATTGAGTATGGATGGCTGCTATGCATAGCAAAGCTTCACAGGAACCATCTGCTTCTATGTTGAAAAGCTCCAAAAGATAATTGTAAAGGAAATATATACCTATTCTTACATGTATTGATATATTGAAGACTTACTCTGTCCACTTATTTATTTCACATAATCAAATCAATGATCTTAATCTCAGAAAGCTAATATCTATTTAATATTGCGTACTTGCCATGAATAAGTGCCTCAATACGATGAATGAAGTTGTACCTTAGGAAATTCATGTGAGTTTAGTTAACACACACACACACACACACACACACATTATATATGTCTATATACATATGTGTGTGTGTGTGTGTGTGTTTGTTAATGTTTGTGTCTTTTTATGTGCTTAAATATGATTGTATGTACCTACATATGTTTAAACTTTAATTCAAACATATTCTGGTTAAATTTAATCATCCAAGTCTGTTACTGCAGGATAACTTGATAAAAATGTGTTTTAAATCTACCAAAGTTCCATGGAGAAGGGGTTAGTCATTACACAATTAAGTCTTAAAATATTGTTTATTTGCAGATTTCCCCCAAAATAACAAAATAACAAAATTATGAAATTATCACTTGAAATTATTGATTTATTTAATAAATGCAAGAATATTCAGTTATGTGAATTTATAAATTACTTTTTGATTTCCTACATTTGTTGCTCTGTAGTACAAATTCTTTTCTCTTTCCTATCAAGTTTCTAGAACATGATGAATCACTAATTACAGCTACAAGCTCATTATTCATCAACTATGGTGCATTATCTAATCTACCATTTCCCTGCACCCCCTTCATCTGTTTCTTAACTGGTTACCTGTTAGAAACCAGAATTGATCCTTTTATTTATTATAATTAAACAAGATTTGATATGTATTGTGAAAAAATATTTATGGCATAAGCTATTAATATGCAACAAGAAAATCAGTTAAATTTTATAAACTTTCTAGTGTTGAATACATAAGACGAGGTGGTGAAACATGATCTTCAAACTTTGGGTCTCACAGAGGCAATGACTAGTGACTGAGACCTTTGGCAATATGCTGTGCTTAAGAAGACCCATCAAGCGAAATGATATCAAAGTCGTCGCTGATGCCGGTGTTACATAACTGGTACCTGTGCTGGTGGCACATAAAAAGTATCTTCCAAGGGTTGGGCCTCAATGGAGGTAAAGTGGCTGAGCTTCTTTTGAGTGTTGGGCTTCACAGAAGCAATGACCAAGACATTTGGCATTATGTCATGCTTAAGAAGAAGACCCTTCAAACCAAGCAAAATCAGAGTCATGGCAGATACTGGTGCTATGCAAATGGCACCCCTGCCAGAGGCTTGTAAAAGCACCCATTACACTGTTGGAGTGGTTGGTGTTAGGAAGGGCATCCAGTCGTAGAAGCCATACCAAATCATACTAGAGTCTGGTGCAGCCTTCCAGCTTGCCAGCCCTGGTAAAACTGTCCAACCCATGCCAGCATGGAGAACAGACATTAAATGATGATGACGATGATGATAATGATGATGATGATGAATAAGACTTGATTGAATGGTTGTTGACAAAATACATTCAAATAGTTTATTGTGTAAAGTAGAATGAAACAACTAGGTGTGACATGCTTCAGTGTAGTGGTAGATGATGAGTGATAAAGAATAAAGGATTCATATTTAAAAGACGAGTATCAAGTATAGCATCTGTATCAATTAGATATTGATGGGTAAAGACTAAACTAGAGCCAAATCCATTGGTGTTACAGTTAGTGGTCATAAAAGTGTCCAGTATATTAATTCTTTTATGACAATATATCTTTATTACATTGAGTAAATTTCTGTGCAAATAAGAATGCTTGTGTTACATAATGAATATTTTAGGATGATGTAGTAAACTATTTCTTTATTGCCATCGTCCACCAAACCAAAATCAATAAAAAAGAAAGCAATTGATCTATCTACCAGATATCTTCTATCAGTAACAAAATCAAACACCAAGGAAATCGGTGAGGGATCCTATCGACAAATATTTGAAACCTATATTTTTCTCAAACATAGATTCAGACTTGAAATGTCAGATTCCTCTAAATCCTCGTGGCATAAGAACTGATCTACATACATAAATCTATCTATAGTTGGTAGTTTTTGAAACTATTTTCCTGATCATAGCTGACACTCTGTGTTTTGGTCAGTATTCTCTTATAAATGTCAAAAATATGATGAAAAGATTTCTAGTTGGAAGCACAGCAATGTCGGTTAGTAGCTTGCTTTGCGGCTTTATGGTTCAGAGTTCAAACTCACTGCATAGCACATTGGGCAAATATCTTGTAGTATAGCCTAGGGATCCCAATTCTAATGAACTCTAAATAATTCAGGGCTAATTACAGCTTATAAAGAATTTCTTCTTAACTTCTCACCAAAATACTATTTGCTTCTGATATTTAAATTGCCCCAATGAAGAAAGCATTTTTCTGAAAAGTATTTTTAATTGATGATAAAAATTGTATTTTAGGAAAATTATGATAATAATATCTCTCTCTCGCTCTCTCTCTCTCTCTCTCTCTCTATCTCTCTCTCTCTATCTATTTATCTATCTATCTATCTATCTATCTATCTATCTATCTATCTATCTATCTATCTCTCTCTCTCTCTCTCTCTATATATATATATATATATATATATATATATTTATACATATTTATATATACATACATACATACATATTAACATATATATATATATATATATATATATATATATATATTATATATATATATATATATATATATATATATATATATATATGTATATATTTACATATATATATATGTGTGTGTGTGTGTAAATATTTATATGGTGGTTATCTACTCCTTATGCTGAGTTTGACCGCCTCCTGTACCTACACCTTAGAACCATCATGGCATCTGATGTGGCTTTTTAAACCAGACAATATTTCGAAAAGACACCCACATAAATTGCATATCCGATTTGGACCAAGAGTTGCAGTTAAGTTCCGATCTTTGTGGATCTTAAGATGTTTTTTGAAGCCTCCATTACACACACGTGTCTTTCAGTCTTTCAGTCTTTTGAAGGTGGTTATGCTGGAGTGCCACCTTATACTGGAGTTGTGTATATATTAGTTTCAGCTAAAGTGCAATTTTTGCTGAAACAAATAAAAACATATCTATCCAAGCTGGTACTCCAGCATGACTGCATTCAACTGACTGAAACAAGTAAGAGGAAATACTCCAAGTGAGTACTTTATGCTAAATGGTTTCACGATGTTCCTCTGAAGAGGTAAACTCAGGATTTAGTGAATGTGTGTGTTGTGCCTGTGTATGTAAGTGTATAAATATATGTGTTTGTACATCTCCATATGCATTGATGTGTTGTTTTCTGTGTTCATACCTGTGTTTAAGTGTACACTGTTTAAAAGCAGCGCTGACAATTATACAGAGACTGTTTACAGCTCATTACTTAGCAGCTCTATAACTAGAGACTGATAAAACAAAAATCAAATAAAAATGTATACTGGATGCCATGTGATCGATCAAGTCAGTGAAAGCAAGGTCCAAACTTGGCCTCGGGTCTATCATTGAAACCTGTAATAGAACAAAAGTATAGATTAAAATATGTTTTATATTCCTAGATAGACTTTTCCATTTAGTATTTGAACAGTCTCTCTCTCTCTCTCTGCCCCAGCTCAATTTCTCTCCACCTCCTCTCTCTCTCTCTCTCTCTCTCTCTGTATTTGGATGGGATGATGCCATGCACCATTAAGTTGAGTGTGATACACAGTTATTTTTCTTTTTCAAATAGTTAGAATGAAAGTAGTAATGTGTCTAAAGTGACAATTCCATGCAATAATGGAATACAGCACTTGCCAGGAACTTATTTAATATTACACAATGTCTAATCTACAGGAAAGAAATTCAGTACTTGGCAAAATCTCAGACAGAAGTGTTTAATTTAAAACGTCTAGATGCTACTTACAACTGCACACACACACACACACCACACACACATGCACACACACATGCCTATGCACAGAGAAATGCATAAAAAAAATTTGCATGCACACACACACCCACGTACACACACACACATACACCCACCCACGTACACACACACACAAACGCACACAATATTCTAGATGCTACTCTCTTTTTTTAATTACTCCAGTAAATCTTAAAATGAAACATTTTCTGGCCCATCACATTGCTCTTATTTATTTCTGCCTACAGTCTTACTCACATCCATCTCTGTCTTCTTTCTTTCTTTCTTTCTTTCTTCTTTCTCCCTCATTACCATCACTATCTCTCATCTCATGCAAACTCTGAACTTGCCTTTCTTGTTCAATAATTTTCTCTAAGTGAAGAAATAAACTTAAATGAATCGCCAATATATAATCTGTGCTTACATAACTGTTTCACGATTAATGATGCTTTCAACAGAATATCTTTCCGTTTTCTCTTGTGGTAAATCCTGTTCAATGAATTCGGCAGGAAATTAGAAATACTGACTCTTATCTTATAGAAAGAAATGTAATTCCTTTACTGAAAAAAATATAAATAAATAATTATAAAAAGACACAAAATAGAAAAAAACTGAAACCATAAAATCCTCAACAAAATTCTTAAAAACTATTCTAAATTTCTGCTGTTTGGATCATAAGTTATATTTGAAAAACCATCACTGGGTTTAAGTTTCCCTGTGTTTCTCAATCGATGTTAACTTATATTATTTTGGTATTGTAAGCCTAATATTTATTGATTCAGACTTAGGCGACCCCTTACTGAAATTTAGTGTTGGCTATGAGAAGGAAATTGTACATAAATCTCTAGAAAAGAAAAAACTGAAAAACAATAGCATTGCATCTGCATGTACGCATGCACACCCACACACATATGCACACATGCTCTCTCTCTGTCTCTCTCTCACACACACACAAAGATTAAAATATGTAGCATGTCATGGTTATTCATGTAGCTTGAAATATTTATGGATTTTATATTTTGTGTAGGCAGAAGTCTATTCTTTTAGTATTTCTATTTGGGCTTTCTATAAAGAATATTTCTAAGCTTTCTGTGATGCATAAACTATATGGTTTCTGGTTACCAGTATATGATTTAGCACCAATTTAATTTGCAGCTTATATTCCTGTCTTTCAGTATCCAAGTATAACTAGACAAGGGTACAGTGGTACATCTTTGCTTCAATGTTGATTGTTGAAAGTGTGTGAGTGAGGAGTTTTAAAATGTATTGAAATCCTCTCTTTGATTCTCTGTCTCTGTCTGTCAGTCTGTCAATCTGTCCCTCCCCTCACTCAGTCTCTCTGTACACCTTGCAAGGAGGATTATTTTGCACTTACATATGACATTTGAAAAATCTTAGTGTGGTTGGAAGTTCGTTTTCTGGTTTCTCTAGTTGCAGTTATTAAGTAATATTTGAGCATGCTAGTGTCGGTACCAAATTATTTGGTTATAGATTAGGATGTACCTATTGTTTTTTAAACAACAAATTCCTGCAATTTTGGTAAAAGAATTTTCTAAGTAAAATCAACATGCACACACACATACTCCCATTCCCCCCCCCCACTCACTTTTAATTTGTTATAATCATCCACTGAGGAAGCTGACCTATTGGACATAAAAGGACTCAGTACATGGAGTAGGGGTAATTATTATTATTTTAAAAATTCTTCTAAGTGCTTCTACAGAAGCACCAACATTTAAAATTGAATATTTTCTTCAGAAACAGTTTCTGAAGGAAATCTTAGATCTGAAACATTAGTGCTTCTGTAAAACTCATTACACACATGCATACACGTACTCTCTCTCTCTCTCTCTTGTACACACACACACACACACACATTCATATGGGTTTGTGTTTGTATAGCCTCAGATTGATGGAAGCTCAGTTTTCCTAAGGAACCTTGTTTCTGATTTGAGGAAGTGGGCCTTCCTGGAGAGTTCACAGGAGAAGAAAGCATATGTCAAAAATGCCTGGTTTTTCAGCAATGTGATGATAATGAAAAGGACCCTGATAGCAGTGATGATATTGAGTGATGGGGTTGGTGGTGGTGATGGTAGCAATGGTGATGTCAACATTGCGGTACTGATAATAATAATAATAATAATAATAATGATAATAATGATAATAATAATAATAATAATAATAATAATAATAATAAGAAGAAGAAGAAGAAGAAGAAGAAGAAGAAGAAGAAGAAGAAGAAGGTGCTGCTGCTGCTGCTGCCATTGCTGCCACCACCACAACCACCACTACCACCACCAGTATTGATGTTCTTATTGTTCAAATTTACAGGAAAATTTTAATGTTATTAGTCTCAAAATATTTATGCAAAGAAACTGAGTGAAGAAAAAAAAATAATGTAATTATCACATGGTTTGCCCTTTGGTCAAAAGCATGGTTTTGTATCAAACATGTAGATATGATTTTATCTTAATAGCAGGTATGATGTGGCATGCATGATAATACACTTTTTGAAGAGAAAAGTATGGTTATATAATGTATACTATAGTAGGCTTAAGGAGCAGTTAATAAATGATATTTTATTATAGTATCATAAATTAACATAAAAAATTTGAGAGAACTGACTCATCGTGTGCATTCTGTCTTATTTTTGGCAGTAAATAATTGTCCCATATTTTCAGCTTAGAATTTTCATCTTAGAAACTTCATATTAGACTAACACTGCAATGAAGAATCAGGAAGGAGTGTCAATGTTTCAGGCAGTGGTCCTTCATCAAGGGAAAAAGAAAGAAAAAAAGGAAACAAATTTTCTAAGAATGAACTTCTGAAGTGTTTTAAAAAATTGTTTCTGTCTTTGCTTTATATCTGATACTTATTCAGTAGCTATTTCTTCAATGCTTAACCCTTTCGTTACTATATTTCTGATCAAATTACACCCCTTATGTGTTTCAATTAATTTCTAACGTAATCATAAATTTAGTCTGGTTTCATTAAACAACTATAACTTTTTTATTTATCGATATATCAATCTGATTTTTGGAAGATAATTTAATGAAATATTCTCAACCAATTCTATACTATAATTTTTGTTACAAAGTGACTCTAATTGCAGGTAGATACAGGGAAATTCCACAAAATATAAAATTATTAAAATTTTGTTCAAACATCGCTATAGAAAATGGGTTATTAGCTAATATTCAATTGGGTATATAACAAAATTTTACGATAGAATTTGTTATTCTGGGTAACTTTCTGATACCCATAATAATATTTATGGCAAAATAGTCTTAATTTCATTCAAGGTTGAGGGAAACCACAAACTATCGTTTCTTTTGCTTAACGTAACGGTTCGTCTCCGCTGTAATGATTTCAAATAGGCTCATTCGAAAAAGTAAAAAGAAATAGTCTAAGGCTTTACTCTTCTGGGAAAGTCTGTGGCTTGGTCCAGTTTCATCAGAGAAATCACCGAAAGAAACAGTTTTTAAATTTTCACTCCATTCAGGTGCCAATTCGTTTTCTTTATCGCTATCGGAGATCTCAGATTCACTGTTTTCCCTTTCGGAAAATGAAACATCAGATTCATTATCAAATACCACATGCTTTTTTTTTTTCAGTCATAGAGTTAGATTTATGAAGGTCTTCAGTAGAAAATCCTTCGAATTCTGACTCGCTGCTTGATATAATGAAATTCGTATCCATTTTTTGTCAGAATTACAAATTTTGAAAACACGATAGGAACAAATTTCGGAAAAAAATCTCCCAAAATTCACGGAATTAAAATTACACTTCGATTATTGTACAAAACTGTAGTTGAACTGTTTACGAAGTATAATACGTGTTTTCACGAATGTACTGAAGAGATTTGCTCTGATATTCTCATTTAAATATGAATAGGTAAATTCGGGCGGCTTTGGGCGGTTTGGTTTCATAAACCAAAATTTTGTTCGGGCGGCTTTGGGCGGTTTGGTAACGAAAGGGTTAATCGGGTCTCTAAATTCGTGGTGTACTCTCAACTTTGATTAAATCAGACACATGTCTGTTATCCTGCTTACTTAGTTGTTTGGATGCTAACCTCTTCATTCTCATTTCTGGTTAGATCATAACTCAAGGTAGAAATGTACAAGATCTCGATTAATATTGCTATTTAGTACTCTATTGAATTACTCTGATAAAACTCTTGTAACAGACATAAACATAACAATTCCCTCTAGGTATGTTTTTTTTATCTAAGATCCTGATCACCCATAACACCTGTAACCTCAAAATTTATCTTCAGTAAGCAAAACACCTTTACATTCTGCCATAAAATCTTACTAATGTTAACTTCATCTTAAATTCTGGGGGTTAATAAAAGAAATGCCAGTTAAATAGTGGAATAGAATTAAATATATGTTCTCTTTTATCCTAGGAAATTTATGGGTATATGATAAAATTAGAAATCGATAAATCTATAGTCTGTTCAAGACCAATAACTCTTTACAGCACATGTGAGATTGGAATGAGGAAAGGAGAAAGTTATTCCAAACAAAAGATCTGGTCTGAAGGCTTACATCAGAGTTACACAAAAGAGACAGGTGGTAGTGTAAAACTTGAAGACACTACTAACCACAACAATATAACTTTCTGAAACTACAGCCAACAAATGATAGTACTTGAAGACATTGTTATATCTGAAAATTCCCATTGTTATAGAATTTTGTAAACGGGTTTTCATCAGGATACATCATTATTTCTTCAATGTTAAAATTTTCTGTTTTTGATATATATTTCAACATAGACATTTCAGCCATTTAGATGTAACATTTATATAGTAAATAAATGTGACTCTACTTAGATAACTAACAGCGGAATTTACTTCAGAATAAATGGTTCAGACTGATATTCACTGAACAAAAAATCATTGATGCTTGTAGTTTCTAGTTAACTCATGACCGGAATGGCAACAAAATTTAAGAGAATTAAAAGAAGTGGTGAATTTAAAAGCCAATGTCCAATGACCATAACACAAGAGAAGAGAAATTAAATTACCAAATAATGATATTCTGATAGAGAGAACTGTTCAACAATGTTAAAATAACTTTATAAAACATTCTACCAATAAATATATATATGCACACACACACACACTTGTGTATCCTGATTGCAGACTCGATGAAGTTGATAAGAAATGTCTCCCACATGTGCAACCGAACAGAATTAGAGAGATGCATACAACACTTCATCCACTGCATACCATTTTCTGGGTACAGCCAAAGAGACAGGCTTAAGGTGTATAAAGGAGCCATTGTAAAATTCAAGACCATCATAGAGATTGTCACTAATGGGATCTGTCCACAATACAGGAATAAATCTTAGAATAGCTCAGAAAAAACTAAAATTAAGGTCAACTCATGGTATGACAACCAAAAATACCAGAGTGTTATGTTCGTTGATGCTATTCCTAGATATGAACTAGTATATCGTTTTAGGAAAACCTTAGATTAGATGAATCTATGGATTAAAGTAATAGAAAGAATAAGAAAACCCATAAAATTTCTGATTTGTTGAACATATACATTCAAAAGAACCCTCTGTATGGATAGGAACTCTACGGTGTGCAGAGTAAGCCAACAGATAAACTGTAAAACTAGATATGTAGTCTGTAGTATAAGGTGTACAGACGGACTGTGCAGAAACAGAACAACATACATTCAGCGACAGCGTGTAGCATTGCTGAGGAAACAAATAAACACTGGCAGGAGCTCAAGGAGAAAAAAGCTCATCAGTGCTCCACCAACATGTTCAATTAGGATATGGACGCTCAGGTGATAACATAAATGTTATGATCTTATTGACACATAGAACAGACACAACACTCAAACAGATTACAGAGGCCACGCACACAACAGAAAATAAACTGAGCCTCAACAGAAAACAGGAATGGAGTAATAACATACCCTACACCGCCACACTATGCAACCAGATGACTAAAGACAGAATGAGAGAGAAAAATAAATAAAAGACATGGGTACGAACAGTGCAATATACTAACCCATGTATGCACACACAAGACACACATACTAAAGACAGTGAGTAAAAGTGAAGTAAAATAAAAGACACAGGTACAAACACTATAATATGCACTCATCCAAGACACATACCAAATTCATAGACACATGTACATACACAGATACAGGTGTAAATGCATGCACGAACAGAGATACATACCACAAAATAAAATGGAATAAATAGGACAAGAAGGTTGAAGAGGTCACAAAATGTGTGATGAAAGAACTATATATATAGTCAATCTTTGGATTGACTACTGTCCTGTTTTTGTTACCACTTTTACCCCTCCGCAAAAAATCCCAAATTTTTATTTAATTTGCTTTGCGGGAAGGACTTTTTCAATGAAGTCATGTCTCGCCTTTACCTTCGAAACATGGAGTAGATAAAGCAGAGGCAGCTGAAGAAGGGGAATTTTCCTTGTGTTGTTTGTCTTGTACTGTGTTTTTTTTTTGTTTAAAAAAAATGTTCGTTTCTATGGTTTTGTTTATGTTTTCATTTCACATTGCGTTCAACGTTTTTTTGTGTCCTGTACCCTTATATGCATGTATATATACATATAGATGTAGGTACGTACATATATGTATGTATATATGCATATGTTTTATCTATTATTTTGTTATTATATATATATATATATATATATATATATAGTCAATTCAAACATGAACAAACATGAAAAAACATGAGGATGTGGAATAAGTAGTGTTATTGGGCACTCAGGAAAAGAAAGGAAAGATATATATATATATATATATATATATATATATATATACACACAGTGTTGGACTGGCCAGCTTGCCAGCTTGCTCAATGGCAAGTGGGCCCTTGTGCCATTAGAATCCATATATGGGGGCCCTTGTTAGTAAATAAGGGGCACATCCCCTCAAGTTTGATAATTTTTATATACTCCTGGAAGAATGCATTAATTATTTCAGCTTAGCTGTATTTGAAGACAGTTGAAAAGAATACATTTAACAAAAAAAATAAATAAATGATAGCATTGTCCTTGCGGGATGGGGGGGGGGGGCTTAGTCTCCTGGCAACCAATATTTTCAGACCTAGTCCGCTACTGTATATGTATATATATAGAAAGAGAGAGAGAGAGAGAGAGAGACAGACAGAGAGAGAGAGAGATGTATCTGTTTACATGTATGCAATATACACATGCATATATGTATGCATACATACACACATGCACATGTACTCACAAACACACACATATAATAAAAATATCAAAGAACGGAGTAAGCAATAGTACTTTTAACGCATTGTTTGCAGTTGTTTCTCCAATTCATATTTTAATCATTTTAATCAATCTTGTGTCATGTTCCTTAGCATTTCAGCAGCTTTTGATTTATTTTTATGCATGGTGTAAATGTTCTTTTGCAGTACACACAGGAATTGATTTCTCAGAGTATTGAAGAGCAATATGCTAATCAATTTTACAATCTTGCCAAGTCCTCTCATCCTCTTGCAAAAGCAGGGGGTTTCTATTAAACCTATTCATTCAAAGGGTAAAACAAGAAGAGGAGTAAAAGGGATGAAAGAAAAGCAGAAAAAAATATTTGACTACTTATAAGGTTTTTTTCTTTCCTTATTACGAAGTTCTTAGAATTTCTAGTCAGTAGTCATCATATTTATTGCTATTCCATTTTTTATTAAAATCATCTGTGAGGTATAACTTATGACCTATTAATTAAATATCATTTTAAGAAGCTAGACATTTTATTAAATACGTAATTAATTACAACCTGGAGGATATTCATGGAGTATTTGTTTCTTTTTTCATAGAATCTTAGTAATTTAGCAATTGTGTTTGCATATGAATAATAGCTGTTTTCAAGAGAAATCTATCTTGTGAAAAGATCTGATAGCAGCCAATTATTTTAATTTCAGCTGCAAACATCTCTACATGTCATTTTTTAATATATATATTTTTTTGAGGTCTTATAAGTGTTTCAAACTGATATATCTGACTGGTAGTTTATGATGTATGTAGTGGAATAAACATCACTTCACAAACATGTGTTTTCCCCATCATTAACCATTTAAAATGGATTCTCAGGAAATAATAGCTATAACTTTTCAAATCCACATGGCTTCTCTAGAAGTGGCAGTTATTACAAGGAGGACAATCATTTCTTCATAATATAAGGAGTGATTACAAAAATAAATTTGAATTTAAGGGATTCTAAGAAAAAGTTGCATAAAATGCAGGAGTGGCTGTGTGGTAAGTAGCTTGTTTACCAACCACATGGTTCCGAGTTCAGTCCCACTGCGTGGCACCTTGGGCAAATGTCATCTACAATAGCCTCGGGCCGACCAAAGCCTTGTGAGGGGATTTGGTAGACGGAAACTGAAAGAAGCCCGTCGTATATATGTATATATATATATATATGTGTGTATGTGTTTGTGTGTCTGTGTTTGTCCCCCAAGCATTGCTTGACAACCGATGCTGGTGTGTTTATGTCCCCGTCACTTAGCGGTTCGGCAAAAGAGACTGATAGAATAAGTACTGGGCTTACAAAAGAATAAGTCCCGGGATCGATTTTCTCGATTAAAGGCGGTGCTCCAGCATGGCCGCAGTCAAATGACTGAAACAAGTAAAAGAGAGAAAGAGAGATATATAAATTTTTGTTTTGTTTACATATTATAAAGTTTTTACAATATCTAGTCTGTGGTTATCATGTATCAATACTGCTGGGCATCATGGAGGCAATGACAAGTTACCAAGAACTTTGGTGATATGTTGTGCTTGAGAAGACCCAGCAAACCAAGTGAGACCATGATCGTGGCCTATACCAGTGCAACATAACCAACCCATTTAAAAGTACTCTCCAATCACTGGGCAATGAACTGCACTTGTGGAGACCTGTTGAGGCAACTGAAGTTATCATCATGGCCAATAACAGTAATGCCTGATTGGCACCTTTGCTAGTGGCATGTAAAAAGCACCATTCAAGCATGGTCGATGCCTGTGACGCCTGATTGGCTCTCATGCTAGTGGCACATAAAAAGCACCATTCAAATGTGGTCGATGCCAATACTACATGACTGGCCCTTGTGCTGGTGGCATGTCAAAAGTACCCATTACACTCTTGGAGTGGTTGGTGTTAGGAAGGGCATCCAGCTGTAGAAACTTTGCCAGATCAGATTGGAGCCTGGTGCAGCCTTCTGACTTGCCAGCCCTCACTCAAGCCATCCAACCCATGCCAGCTGAGAAAGTGGACGTTAAACGATGATGTTGATTATGATGATTGCATGCTGGTGTGGCTTAGAGGATGAGGAGTTCTTTTATCTGTTTGTTATCTCTTCATTCCAACATTTATTATATCGAGGAGGCCAGCAAAGTTTAAAGAAATTTGTACATACACAATATATGAAAATATCATAAAAGTTAACCAAAAATTAAAAGGTGCTTTTCTACAGACTTTTATATCTACAGATTTTGGTATCGACACACCTGAGTCTTCTTCTGTTTTAAAGTACTAATGCATCTCTTAAACCATCTGTAAAACCAATGCAGTTGAGGCTCACTCCCCTTGATTCTCTGATGTCATCTTATGATCTCCTCTAGTTCTGTGACACCAGCCTGTGACTGCATCTGGGTCTATGATACAAGCCCACTTATCAGTATTCTTGATTCTTTGATTCAAATGTACATTAAATTTTCCATCATAATTTTATGTTAGATCTTTCTGACAAATTGCATTCCAATCACTAATTAATTAATAATGATATTTTACATAAACTACAGAAATTTTTATGGCAGGATACAATTTATAATGCTGGCTTTGGTATTTGGCTAAGTTATTGACCTTGGAAAAATAAGATCAAGTCAAGCACTGTAGGATTTGAACTCAGAATGTAACTAATTACTGCAAGGTAGTAGAAGGATAATTAGAAGACTGTTAATGGAGATGACAATAAATAATTTTGATGATAATATATACCTGGAATATGCCTTTTGGTAACATGAATCTTAACTACATTTTACTGGCCACAAAATAAAATAATGTTTTGTCATATATGCATGTGTAAAAGTTTAAATTTTTAAGCCATTTAAAAAAATTAAATTTAGAACAATTGAGAAATTTAAATTCATGTTAAAATCAGTTTGTGCTGGTCACAGTTGAGATGACAAGTGTTCTCAGACCCTGTGCTGCCAATTTTCTCTGCAAAATTGGGATAACTGTGAACCATCAGAGAAATGTGTCCCATAAGGTGGAGTGGCTGCTGCAGTGTGTGTTACTGGTCATTCCCAGTGGCAATGCTATCCCAGTCAATATAGTGGGAATAGAGCTGAGCACACCATTAGTTCTGGTGTATGTGGCCCATCACCCCTCCCTCTCCTCTTATACTGCTTTACCCCACCTTTTTCTTTTTCTTCTTTTCATTTCTTATCTCTTCTTTTTCTTGTTTCTCTGTATTTAAATTTGAATAAAACTTACTTCTTAAATCAGAAATACCAAATCAGTAGCAGGAGCCCAAATTATATATAACTGAAGGAAAAATAAAATCAGGGAATTATAGCAAGATCATCCAGTTCACACACCAAAGCACACAAGGTACTTAGTAACAACAACCAACGATAAAACCATATTTACACCATCTCTTTAAATCAGATCCATCCTGTAGAATACACTAGAGAATACACTGGGTTAGTGAAATCAGTTTATAACTCATATGGCTGATACCTGTTTGGCTGTTGGTGTGTTTAACATGCTCTGCCCAGAGTGATTTGTATCACAACTCCCCAACCACATTATTTTAAAATTTCAGTTAAAATCACACTCTTCAGAGGTACTGCATTTCAGTGCTGCACTTTCATTTCTAATTAATTCAAGACAGCTTAAGGCTTTCAGTATTTATATTAATAAAAGATGTAGAAATACAGCATCACTAGCCATGAAAACAACAACCTACACAGTAAAGATTTTCTTCTTTTCCGTGGTTGGATTAGGGATTCCTATTTTCTTTGTTGTATATGTTTTCAACAAACTGAATGTAAATTAAAAAATAAAACGAATGTAAAAATGATGTTAATGGAAGCAAAAATGAATTAGAAACCTTTATATATGCATTTAAAAGTGAAGTAGAAATCCATTCTAGTTTCAAATTATAATTACATGGTATATTTTGAAATTTTCAAACACAGAACTTCATTATAATCCTGAACAATCACACACACCACAGCATATAGTTTCACAATCACCAAGATAAATGATATTATACGGCTCATCTTCATGATTGCTTTCTATAGTTAGAGACTGCACATTGTCTATTTCCTCATCCATGTCAAATGATGCATAATCATCTTCTGTACCATCCAACAGATCTGAAATCCCATATTTCTCAACTTATTTGACAATAATGTCAACTTTTACTTTCTTCCATAAATCAATGGTTCATTAACAGATCAGAGGCAGTTATGAGGCTCACTAACTGTCATTTTTGTGCTTGATTTTTCTCCATTTCACAGCAGGTGATTCCATTAGATTTTCATCATGTTTTTCAAAGCCTTATGGATACTAATATCTAAAAATTTAGAAAGAAAAATTATAAGTCTGTTTGGAAAATCAACTATGATAGTGTTTTTAATTGGAGGTTACTAACAATGTCCTTTATAAGCTCCCAGATAAGCAAATTCTTTTCTTCTCATACTTCGCCTGGTCACATATTTCAAACTTCTTTTATCCAGTAACTACATCCAATCTCATTCATTTACTCTTGTGGATGCACATGAATGACAACTATAAATTTTGGGAAAGGAAAGGGCATTTGTAATTGGTCCTTTGACTGAGATTTTCTCCTGAAAACAACCATTGATTTTGACCACTTAGTATCAACTATAGAAGAAAGATATAAAGTAATTCTACATTTCTTGCAATCAAGGTTTCAAATAAATACTAGTTTTTGTCTCCTTTATGATTTACATTTCCATTCTCTGTCATGTCAAGCACAATTGACATTTCAGCTGTGTTCCCCATACATGATAACTTCTAGCCTTCCTTCTATTGATTTCTGATTACAAACTGGAAAAATTGTAATCACCAGGCAAAATTTGTGTGATCTTAGTTCTCTGCTGAAACCCTAAGCCATGCTACTGCACCACTTATTTAAAAATCTGCAATTCCATTCTTATTTTCTTCCTTTTGTGCATGGATTAGGCAGACAACACAACACTATATCCATTTTGATGACTTTCTAATACTCACTCTGTAATGGTTTTCTCCACTTGTGGATATTCGCATTGTTTTGTATATTTCCCTGTTGGTATTGTCTGATGTTCGAATGATAACTTTCTCCAGTTGTTCATTACTTTCTTTGAGGTACAACATAGTTATTTGGCTTCTTGGAAAATTCAGCAACTTTTAGCTTTAAAACAGCTGTTTGTTAGTTATTCTTCTAGAGGGCATTTTTATATAAAACAATTTCAATATTTCAACCCATTTGTTAACATATAACTTCTGTTATATACTGTTGTTTTTCACAAATGTTATAAGAAATGAACTCAGTTGAGTCAGAAAGAGATGCTATTGTCTGACATTGCTTGTTCAATAGAGAACTTAAAGATATCTGTAGCCAAATATCTGTTTGAATAATACATCAAAGCACATACCAATAATAGGCTACCATGAAAATAAATTTTATCCACAATGTACCATCTATATATATATGAGATAATTCCTTGACTTACTAGTATTGATCTGCTATTAGGTTGACTTTTACATGTGGTCGACTTTTCCATAAATATATATGGTATTATTATTATTGTTGTCATTGTTAGTGGTGTAGACTAGCAGAATCTTTAGAGCATCTACCAAAACGTTTTTCAATATTTGTTACAGTACGTTATATTCTGCTTTCAAATCTTAAAATCAACTTCATCTTTCATCCTTTTGGGGTTGATAAAATAAAGCACAAGTCTAATACTGGGGTTATTATTACTATTATTTTGGTTCAGTCTTCTTCCTGGTCGTATCTATGTGAGTAGCAGGTTATTACCTGTATTATTATTATTATATTATTATTATTATTATTATTATTATTATTATTATTATTATTATTATTATTATTAAGGCAGTGAACTGGCAGAATTGCTAGTATGCTGGGCAAAATGTTTTGTGACATTTCTTTCATCTTCCCATTCTGAGTTCAAATTCCACTGAGGTTGACTTTGCCTTTCATCCTTTCAGGGTTGATTAAAAGAGTACAAGCTGAACACTGTGGTCAATATAATCGACTATCCCCTTCCCTGAACTTGCTGCCCTTGTGTCAAAATATGAAATCATTATTATTATTATTATTATTGTTATTGTTATTGTTGTTGTTGTTGTTGTTGTTGTTGTTGTTGTTGTTATTGGATGCATGGCCTAGTGGTTAGGGTGTTGCACTCACAATCGCAAGATCCTGGTTTCAATACCTAGATCGAATGGTGTGTTGTGTCCTTGAGCAAAACCCCTCAGCTCACATTGCTCTATGATCACTTCAACACCTGATGCATTGTCAACAATTTTTTTTTATTTTTCTGTCGTTACAGATTTTGATGATTGACCAGTTAATAATATTGAAATTGTAAGTCATCACCAGTATGACTAAAGTATTGATCACTTCGATCCTGTTTCTTGCATTCAGGTCTGTCTTGAGTATTGCCCTTACCCTGCGATAACATTCTTTTCTTATCTTTTCCCTCATCACTGAATGTTTGATCCCATCACCTTCAAATACCAGTATGTATTTGTAGCTCTCTGCTGGTTCTGACTCCTTTATGACATTTAGGTTTTCATGACATTCAGGTACACATTTATTGAGGCCAAATTTCATCCTAATGTCATTACTGAACTGTTTAACAATTGCTAGTAAGCTCTGTAGTTGTTGGTCATTTTTTGCATGTAAAAGAGATGATTTATATTTTTATCAAATATTTTATAGCCATATTGTAACATCATTGAGCAATTTTTAGAGAGGTATTAAGGCTTGACAAAAGAGGACTGGTGATAGAGAGTCACCCAGGAAAATGACTCATGAAATTCTTAAATTTCCAGCATTGAGAGATTCATTGTCACTGTTCAAAATCAGTGTAGTTCTCCATGATCTCATACTTACAGATAAGAAGTTTCGCAGAGTAGGTGCTAAATTTTATAAATTTCCAGACATTTTAAAATCCAGCTATGTGGTAGACTATCAAAAGCTTTTTTATGGTCTATCCAAGCAATCAACAAGCTCTTGTGTTGCTTGTGACAATCTTCCAAGATCATCTTATTGATGAGTAACTGCTCTTTACAACCATAGGATCCATGTTTACATCCTTTTTGCTTATTAGAGAAAATGCCATTATCTTTCAAAAAACTACTGACATATTCAGTCAAGACAGATGTTAATATTTTACACATTGTTGTTAAGTAGGTTATAGGTCTATAATTTTTGGTTTATTATTATCATTATCATTATTATTATTATTATTATTATTATTATTATTATTATCATCATCATCATTATTATTATTATTATTATTATTATTATTATTGTTGTTGTTATTATTATTATGTCCGTTGCCAGCCTCGCCTGAACCCCGTGCCGGTTGCACATAAAAGCACCATCCGTTCGTGTCCGTTGCCAGCCTCGCCTGGCCCCTGTGCCGGTGGCACGTAAAAGCACCATCCGTTCGTGGCCGTTTGCCAGCTCTGTCTGGCACCTGTGTGGGTGGCACGTAAAAAGCACCCACTACACTCACGGAGTGGTTGGCGTTAGGAAGGGCATCCAGTCGTAGAAACACTGCCAGATCTGACTGGGCCTGATGAAGCCTTCCGGCTTCACAGACCCCAGTTGAACCGTCCAACCCATGCTAGCATGGAAAACGGACGCTAAATGATGATGATGATGATGACGATGATGATTATTGTTTGAAGGTTTTAAGGTTTTAAAGATAAAATCTTTTGAAAATTTCGTACATGACTAAAACTGATCAATCACCACAAGGGACTCCATCTTCAACTCGCTCAATAAAAATCTATACTTTACACATGTAATGAGTTCTTTTTTTTCTTGGAATAACCATATCCACTATAACATTTATGTATATACAATTATGTATGCATGCACGCACACACACACACACACACATACGAGCATATGAATGTGCATTTATTTAGAATTGCATTGGATTTGCTGGTATCCAAATGCATTCCTCCATTTATTCCCCTGTACTGCTTGTCATCAATTCCTCTGTTTCAGGTTATCCTTCTATTGACATCTATCTCCATGCTGACCTTTTGAAACTCATACTCCCTCAATCTCTATTTCATATCTTACTTATCAAAAGAACTTCATCAATGCTGGTGGAAGAAATATTATAAAAGTTGTTATATGCATTCAAGGTGGTGCTCCAGCATGGCAACAGTCAAATGACTGAAACAAGTAGAAGACAAAAGATAGAGGTAGAAAATGTTAGAAAATGTTAGAATAAAGAGTAAGGAAAGAAAGAATGAAATTAATGAATATTTTATAAGTTGGTGGACTGTGAAATAAAATTGTTCATTTTAAGGTGGAGTAGCAATGAGTGGATACAATTTAAATAGTGTCTCAGCTCCATTTGCTGCTCCTTCATCTTGTGTCACCACTACACAGACCTTCCTTGACTTAAAAATTTCTCTGTCTCTCACCAGCCATAGTCTGTCCTTCCACCAGATTCAGTCTCCCACTCCAGAATATTGTCCCCCTGAAATTCTCTTCTCGACCAGATTTTCACTAAACCATCAAGAGGTTCACAAAAGCTGCTAATGTCCATTTAGGTGTGTGAATACCATTAGCACAAGTTCTTCCTATTTCACTTCTGGCAAGCCCATGAAGGCTATAGCATATTCCCCTCATCCAACTCAAACAATTGAAAGAGAAAATGTAAGACCTGCTACAGCCAGGCAGATTGTGCTATATAACTTACTTAGTGTAAGTGCTATCTCTGAAGTCTCTTGACCTCTTAGAAATAGCACCCAGAGCTCATCAGTTAGCAATCTACTGTATTAAAGAAAGGAAGGAAAGAAAGGATAATGCAATCCTAGGTGCATCATGTATCAATGAAAGCCAGAATGGTTACAATTGGAATGCCATGAACCAAACAGCAGAGAGAAAGCAGAGATACAATTTCATTTGTATCCATTCAATGCTACTCCATATTAAAATGAACAATTCTATTTCACACTCCACCAACATAATATATTCATGGTTTTCATTCCTTCTTTCCTTACTCTTCACTCTTATATTTTCAGCCTCTGTTTAACAACTTTTATATTTCTTCCACTAGCACTGATGGAATTCTTTTGATTAGGGCTGACTTATGTTTAAACAACACTGCTATCATTAACATAACCATTAATGACTGTGTTAAAACCAAGACTGACAACAAATATAAATTGGAAACAAAACGAAAGAACTTTACTTCTGATAGACAGCATGTGATTTTATATTTCTGACAAGAATACCTATTGTTCTTTTAAACGAAGAGATGTGGTAATTATGCAACATGTGCATGACATTTTTATATCTCTACACTTAACTCTTGGGCTTTCCATAATCTTTAATATTTATTTCCTGTACACACTCTGCATTGTCATGTTAGTTATATAAAACAATAATAATGCCATCTCTTACTTCTACACAGCTACTTTCACTTGCTGCAAAATTTACTAGTTTCCTCTGCCATGTTTCACTGCTATATATCATCACAGTTATTATCTTGCAATGCTCAGAAGCCAGATGCCAGACAGTTTTTATGGTTGTATGTTATACAACAAACTCTTCCATATGCATGTTTGCACATGCATGCACACACACACACTCACACACACAAATTCAGTCTTTTACTATACTTTCATTTAATATTTCTCATTCTCTCTTTTCTGTTTCTTTCTTTTGTACCATAAATCAGACAGATCAGCAAAATACACTTGTTTAGCATGCTACCCTTATGTCAAGGCAAAAGTTCCCTCCTAGTTGTGGCCAAAATATTATATGATTTCCAAATAAATTTATTTCCATGTAAGCTTATTAGTTTTGATGTACAATTCACAAACATTAACTTACAGATTTTTTTTAAAGTTTGCTATTGAATGAGTAAAGTTCTGTCATAATATCTCTTTGTGGCTCAAGGGACTTCATTTTTTTATAACACTTGTGTAAAAGAATTATTTGTTTGAGATTTTAAAATATTGCAATTATTTTGTGTGAAAATGCCTTTCACAAGAAAACAACATCAATGAAAAAAACAAACAAAAAACATACATCAACTTTCAAACTAAAAGTTACTGAAGTTACTGAGAAGACAAATAACTGTTTTGTATCTTAGAGAAACTAATGAAAGACTGGAGAAAGATATGCATCAAACTTCAGACAATACCAGCAAGAAAATATATTAAACTAAGCAAGTGTCTTCAACTGAACTGGAGAAAACAGTTGCAGAGTGAATACCAGAAAATCATCAAATTTGAGATTGTGTTATTTGTACTGTCCTCCTAATCCAAGCACAAAAAGAGGCAAATAAGTATGGAATTTCTGATTTTAAATCAAGAGTTGAATGGTGCTCTAGATTTATCAAACAGTTTGACTTAGTATTTCAATAGAAAAACAAAAGCTCACAAAAATTGCCTACTGATCTAAATGATAAGATATTCACCAGTTTGTAATTAGAAATTGATAAAAGGAAGTGCTACAACTTGGCACCTTTTGGCTGTGACATGAATGGTACTATAGACCAAAAAAGAAAAAAATCTGTTTTGATTGGAACCACTGGCCATAAAAAGCAGTGTTATGTTACTTCTTTCTTGTAAAAACCAATTGTTTTTAAGAGAAAATTTCTGCCAGTGGAGCAATTTGCAAAAGAAAAAACAAATTGTCATCCATGTGCATCCTACAATGATTAATGGATGAATGTGGATGTAGTGAGCAGTTTGGAATTTATAAACTGGTGGACTATGAAAGGGAAAGAGTTTTACTCATTGGGGGACCAGTTTAGGGCATAATTCAGCAAAGAACATTGCTAGTAACCTCCAGTCAATTATCTGTATCCTCAGTTACAAATATGCTGATAACTCTTAATCTTAGTGGTTTTGAATTTTTCCACCACTGATAGAAAGTTTTGGTCAACTACACCACTTATGTATGGTTGTGAGTCTATACATGTATGTGTGTGTGTGTATATATTATGTGAATAATATAAATGTATGCATCTCTCTGTCTCTGTCTCTCTCTATCTCTGTCTCTCTCTCTCCAATTATATATATATATATATACATATATATATATATATATATATATATATATATATATATAATATATATATATATATATATCCCACAAGGATATATACATGGATAGTTTAAATATGTTCTACTGATGGACACTCAAAATGCATAAATAGCATTGGTAACCAAAATTTTGTTAGTAAATTAATTAAGTATGAGAATATGTCAGAAGAAATATCCCTAATGACAACATTATAGGAAATGTGTTGAGAAAGTTATATAGACTTAGTAATAGTAGTAATAGTTATAGTAGTAGTAGCAGCAGCAATACTTATGAAGTAGTAAACTGAACAAGATGAATTACAATGGCCATTTCAAAACATAGTATTCAACAATCATCATCATGTAGACCATTTCTTTTGTTACACCATTGAAATAACAAATTTCTCCCAATTATTTGTCAATGTATCTCTTTTGTCAAAATATTCAATAGACATGTGAAATGGTTCTCTTTGAAGCGTTAATCATAAAGAACTGAAATGTAGATTAGCTTCACTTTCAAAGAATGCATGATAACCAAATCTAATCTTCATTGAGTCAGATTCAAAATCTCACAGCATTTTCAATGGTCAGTTGGTTCATATCATATGCATTCAATACAAAGTGCTGAAATGTCAGAGGTTTTGAAATCAATTTTCCAAATTACCAAATTATTCAAAACTTCTGTGGAAAGAGAATGGTATCAGAAAATATATAGTTTCTAATGACAGATTTGAACTACCTTAGGAAATTACTACCAAATATGCTGTATATGCTTGTCAAAAGGCCAGCATATACTTCTTATATCACTTACTGTTTGGCATCACTTAAATGGTAGCAGTTTATCAGATATCTTTACTGCAAGCTGTTCAACAATAGCATCTTAAAATCATTAGCTTATTACTCAATTCTTAAAGTTTTAGTTATTAAAAGTTTCTTAATAAACTTTTTCAAGATATGCTCAAAAGTTGTTAATTAATGTAAGAAATATTTAGGATGTGGAGTTCCGACTCCTTTAGATCAATGTATGAGTAAATGTGAGTGTCAATGCCTTGTTGTGTGTATGTGAGTGTGTGCATGCAAAAGTGGGTATAATTATGGATGTAATAGCTCGAGACAGATTTCATGCATGTATGTATGTATATATGTATGTATGTATGTATGTATGTATGTATGTATGTATGTATGTATGTATGTATGTATGTATGTATGCATGCATGCATGTATGTATGTATGTGCAGATTTGCATGTTTTATGTATGTATTCTCATGCATATAGTTGCATATCTAGACATGTTCATATATATCTAAATGATAAACTTCTGGAAAGTTTTACAGATTTTTACAGTTCCAGTGATGGAATGGGTCTTTAGTCTTCGAATTAGCTTTCTCCTTTCTGGTTTTGAGAAGCCTAATTTCTCAAGATCAGTATATAGGCAGTGTGTTACTTATCTGAGGGCCTCAATAATTACAGGTATAAACCTGAACCTGGAATCTGGTAAGTGTAACTGCAGATTTCTCAATAGTTCAGCATAAGTGTTCTCTTTTTCACTGATCTTCAGGTTTATGTTAACATCTTCTGGGCAGCTAATTTCCACAACTGTACACAGTTTCTCTTCTCTATCTCAAATCATTATATCAGGTCTGTTGTGCTTACATTTTATTAAGGTCTTCACTGGGACATTCCACTAATATCCCTTTTTATTATGAGTAGTTTGGCTTCTACCATATTGTGGGTTCTTATTTCTTTGTCCATCCTTCTGATGGATTTCATTATAGAAAATCCTAGCTAAAACATCATCTTTTGTCAGTAGATAATACTGTGATGACATTTTTGGACAACTGCTTATGATTTTGGTGATACCTTCAGTGGGAATTCCACAAAGTGTACATCGGTTGTTAGACTTTACGGCTTTACCTGCATCTCTATCCCTTTTGTGCATCAGGTACTTAGTTGATATTTCTTGTTCCTGGATTGCAAACACTTACCCATCAAAGTGGAAGATAGTAATCCAGTTATTGGCCCATGATAAACTGCTTTGATGATCAATGTTACTATTCTCACGGAGCTTTCTACTAACATATCCATGCATAGTCTTCTGCTCACATAGGCTCATCCTTTTACCTGATGATACATTGTTGTAGAATTGTGCAACTTCTTTGGGTATGTTTCCTAGGTTATCAGACAGAGAGCGTTGCTCAAGGAGCTACCTTCCAAGTCTTATGATATTATCAGCCTCATGTATGCAAACTTGTTCAAGAGATGCTCTTCAACACTTAGTGGTTAAAAGATGTTGCTGAAGGAATATGATGCGCACATTCAAAGGCATTTTGGATCAATGTTAAGCCTCTTCCACCTTGTTTTCATTGTAGATAGAAGCAGTCTACGTCACTGTTTATGTGGAAATTATATATACATACCTTTGTTTGTTATAAATTTAATTTGTTCATTTTGCATCAGGTTTTCCATGCTAGCATATGCTATATGAATTTGTATTACTGAGGCATTGTTTTACAGCCCATTTTCCTTCCTGTCACTAACCCTTACCTGATTTTTCAAATAAGGAAGTTTTCATTCTACTTGTCTTAGAAAAAATGAGCTGTTGTATGATTTCAACAAGGAACTTATCACCAACTTTAGTTCAGTATAATTTACATGTGAAGAGCAGTTTGTAAACATTCACAGACATCAATGTGCATGGCTACAGTTAACAATATTATGCAGCACCAGTCATTGAGTAAAACATTTTACTGTTCTACTTGATTTACTGTTCATGTGCCTATTCTGTGCCCTTCTTTGCGAGATATTTCATGCATTTTGGTGACAATCCTTGATGACTCAGTTATTTTCCATACTTTAATATTCCTTATCGTACTATGTACCATACCGTTGTCATCTTGGATGGTAGGTTCCTCTGCTGGGTTAACATGAGGTATACCTCCTTTCTTCCATGCATTTTCTACATCCAGCAGCCTCTCACAGTAGCATTTCCATACCTCTTTCTTATCAACGTCAGTGAGAGTATGTGTCCTGCTATAATTCTGTATACACATCCTCTTATTTTTCAGTTTTCTCTAGGATACAGTTTAGCAGTGCAGAACTCTTCATATTTCTGATTCCCATGTTGCAGGATGTGCGTAAACTTCTTTCTTACCTTTTCCATTAGGTCCCAGTAGATTGTTCAGTAAAGAATTTTACTCAGTGTTATAAATCTTATTCCTCCCAACTGTTGTAAGTATCAATTAATTTCTTTCTGAATCTCTGACCAATAGTAGACTCTTTCAACTTCCAAGTCTTTCTTCCTCCAAATTATCTTTTGCTTCCAAGTCAGCACAGCCCTTATTTTGAACTCACTAACAACTAACCTATGTTGGGAAATACAGTCTTCACTGGGAAGGACTGGGCATTCAGTCACCCTCTAACCTGCTTTCTGGTGACAATAAAATTTACCTGGCTTGTGTACTCATGGGATTAGTAAGCCATCAGGTGACTGAGAGGTTTCTTGAAGTTTGTGTTGTACTTGATGAAATCATTTTCATCATAAAATCCAGCAACTTGATCCATTAATATTTCTTTCTTAGTACTCATAGGCATCATGTGCTCAAGGAAAGCCATCATGTTTAATAGACAAGTGTTCATTAAAACTGCTGAACTTGATAATTAAGACATTATTGTTTGCTATCAATATATACTGTTTGGAAGAATTCATAAAGTATAGCTCACATGTTTATTCTCTAACCCTGATGTGATGCATGTATGGAGATAACTGTCACATTTTATTTATTTATTATTTATTTATTTTGCTTATGATTAATTTAAGTTTGATAATTCTTGGTAAGGAGGGACTGGACTCTAGCAAACTCTACATCCCTTCACTGATTTTCCTCTCACCATACTCTCTTGGACATGTTACCTTAAGTGTTGTCATCATCATCTTATCTTTCCTTCACACTTCATATTATCCATCCATATTCATCATGGAATAGCATTGCATCTCCTTCTACTCAATTCTTTCCACCATCCTATCATTCTTTAATTCTCTCTCACTAATCCCCAGACACTACATTTCAGTTTTTCCCTTTGCCTTTTTCTAAAATCGTGTCCATTAGTCTTTCCCCTACCAAGTCATGCTCTCACACTTACTCTCTCACTATACCAGTGTAACTCTAATAAGAACTGCCTTTGAGCTGCTCAAACTGTTCAGACCATGCAGTTTTGGCAAGTGAACTGTCACATTCTATTTGTATTCACATACTCAACCCATCCCATCCCATTACTACATTGACCTCCCACTCTCTCTCACAAACCCTGATACTACTCTTTGTCTTCCCTCTTCCTGCCACTCTTCCATTACTCCAACCTCAACACTGTTCCCTCTTCTATTCTCTTCACTGCTATCCTCTCCTAACAGTAGGTCTGTTCTATCCATTGTAGAGGGTTCTTTTTTTTTTACCCTATTGTGCTTCAAGGCAACCTGACTAACGTTGGTGCTATGAAAGGACACACATTACACTCTGTATGTGGTGAGTAATTGATTCAAATAGTGACCCTACAGAGCTTGAGACACTGATGGCAAAACAATCTTCTTTATAGTGCTGGCACCATGAAAAGAACAGAGTGTATTCATTCTGTTAACCAGTCAGTGTTAGGAAGGATATCCAGCCCAAAACCGAGAGAGGTGGAGCAAGACATAGTCTTCTAACCTGTTGGATCCTGTTAAACCATCCAGCTCATACTATCATAGAAATTGACATTAAATGATGATGGCCCTGCTGCTGCTGCTGCTGCTGCTGGTGCCATCGACACTGATGACCCACCGTTGCTAATTATAAGATGCTAATTTATCTCTTCCAAAGAGTAAGGGTATATTCAGCCATCATTTAGATCAGTGATTCTTGACCGGGGTCCACATGACCCCAGGAGGTCCTTATAAGATTTTTGGGGCTCCACACAAGCAGAATAGTGAGTTATGGATCCACAGTAGTATATTAAGGGTTCATGAGAAATTATTGGTTTAAATGCATTTATTGGAAGAAACAGCTAGGTTACTTCTACATAGTTCAACCTACACAAGTTCACATGTGAAAATCAAAATAAGAATTTGGAACAAAAGTAGTTATAAAAATAGTTTTAAACATCGAATGACTATGGGGTCCACCAGAATATAATAGTAATCAAAGGTGGTCCATAGGTAAAAAATCGTTGATAACCACTGTGTTAGATCTAGAGAACCCAACCTCTACTTCAAACATATGTGAATGTATTAGGAAATAGAAAAAGAAACATCCCCTTTTGTAGAAGTTACAAGAATATACAGACAGGCACACTGAGAAAGAAATTCATACATACTCAAATCCAGTCATATATACATACAGAGACAACTAACTAGAGATATACAATAGTATACATTGATTCACAACTGATTTTTTGTTGTTGTTTAATCTCTTTAAAGCTATTCTGTTGTTTTACATAATTCTTCTATAATATTCTAGCACTGTATAAGTTTGGCAAAAAGATTTGGACTGAAATGCTATGTTAAAACATTCTGCTGCCTATGTGTGTGTGTGTGTGTGTGTGCATGCGTGTGTGTGTATGTGTGTATCTATGTATATGCATATATCTATAAATCTATATATATGCACATATATATACATATATAACTACATATATATAGTTGTGTATGTATATATAATTACACACACACACACATATATATATATACACACACATATATTCACAAACATACATGTAACATATATATCTATGTATATATATATACATACAAGTATATATACACATACATATACATATACATACACACACACACACACACACACATACACACACACATATATATATATATATATATACAGAGAGAGAGAGAGAGAGAGAAATATAAAAAAAATTTTGTGAGAGATGTATTGACCATATTAAGCATGGCATTTCAAATTAATGTCTTTATGCAAGTTTATAGCAAATAAAACCAATGTCATTTTGCATATATTACATTTTCATGGCATTTGTTAGTATATCCTTTAAATAGGTTAAAGATTTATGATCGAAATAACACTTTGATATTAATAAATTCATAACTCAAGAAAGAAAAAATATGTGAATTCAATATAGTATGGTCTATAAACAAAATTAGTTTACATAAAGGCAATATTATCCTGACTAATAATAGGAAACATAATTTTGTCTCCCAAGCTTCATGTTGTTCTATCTATCTATCTGTCTGTCTATCTATCTATCTATCTATCTATCTATCTATCTATCTATCTATCTATCTATCTATCTATCTATCTATCTATCTATCTATCTATCTATCTATCTATCTATCTAGCACCGCCCTTAACAGGTCGGGCGGATTTCTTTCGACGTCTAGAAGTATTCTTGGGAACGTCTCGTCCTTTACTCTTAGTGGGGGATTGGAATGCTACCTTGGACACGCATGTAGACTACGTGGGTAGAGACAGAAACAGAAGGGGATGCAAATGCCTCAGAGACCTGCTCAGACGATTCCAACTGTCTGACAGGTACTGACTCGACCACCCAAATGCACCAACGTGGACATGGAGCAACCGCAGTGGGTCGTCGAGATCGTATCTAGATAGGATACTGTGTAGGACAGTAGACAAGGATAACTTAGGATGTCGACAATTCCACACAGTCAGCTACACGGATCACAAATTGGTGACGTGTACGCTAGACTTAGATAAGGCACATAGACAGGGTCCTGGGTACTGGAAACTGAACGCATCATTCCCGTCCAGACAAGTTTTCAGAGACCGGATTAGCACACTAGTAAAGAGGGCTTTGACGGGAGCCATCATCAACAACAAATGGTGGTTTGCCCTCAAGAGAGCAGTAAAAGCAGAAGCGATTAGGTACAGCAAAGCACTAGCCATAGATAGAAATAGAGTAGAGGGTGAGCTAGTTAAGAAGCTAGAAGAGGCAATTAGAAGCGGCATCGCATCCGACGTTTTGGCGGCGAGGTTGGCCCTCGACCAACACTTCAACGCCAAACACGAAGGATGTGCTGTCAGGGCTAGGATGCGTGCTCTAAGGAACGAAGGTGTTGGAGCCGCGAGAGAGGCCCGGGTGGCAGAGGCGCAACAGGGCAACAAAGCCACCATTCGGTCACTGGTAGATGAACAGGGGCGCGAATTGCTCGAGCCAAGTAAAATGTGTGAAGCCTTTCAGCAGCATTTTGCCAGACTGTTCGGGACGAGTGGAGGGCAAGAACGTAGGGTAGACTTCAGTGCCTACCTACATAGCCTGCCACGACTCTCGACAAGAAAGGCAGGGTGCTGTGAAGGTGCCATCACGGCGGCGGAAGTGCGGGAAGCGATGGCAGAATGCTCGAGGGACAAATCACCGGGTTTGGATGGTCTACCCTACGAATTTTACTATTGTATGCCAGACTTGTTTGGAGACGTCTTGGCAGCGGTATACTGCAACTGGCAGCAAAACGGGAGCATACCCGGTTTTGTGAGTCGAGGAGCTGTAACTCTGCTGAAGAAAGATCCAAACAAGGGAAACATTATAGATAACTTTAGGCCAATCACTCTGCTCAATGCAGACCTGAAAATTTTGACAAGGTGTTAGCCAAGAGGTTGGCGCTTGTCATGGAGAAACTGGTCGACAACGCACAAACGTGCGCCGTGCCGGGCCGGAGCATCCATGACAACCTCCATCTGATGCGCTACATCATAGACAGGGTAGTTAACGAACCTGGCATGGGTGGGGCCTGATCAACTTGGATCAATCGAAAGCCTTTGATAAGGTAGACCATCGATACTTGGAGGCAGTCCTGAGAGCGGCTGGTTTCGGTCCCGTCTTCCGCGGCTGGATAGCTGCCTTGTACAGAGGCATCCGTTCGGTAATTCGCGTAATGGACATCTATCGAGACCCTTCGACATTGCACGTTCGGTCCGTCAGGGATGCCCCCTCTCGGCGCTTCTATACGTATTGACTCTTGAGCCACTACTGCGGAAGCTGGCGACTCTGAGGGGCATCCCGCGAGAATTAGGATGCGGGACGAGCGTGTCTGCATATGCGGACGACGTCACCGTCATAGTGTCAAGCCACGAGCACATCGAGCGGGTCGGCGAGACACTGAAAGACTACGAAGCGGTGACAGGAGCAAAAATCAACCGGGAAAAGTCAGTGGGCTTGCGGCTCGGCACCTGGAGAAGCAAGCCCATGCCGTCCACCAGTACCTCCGGTGGGACGCTGGACAGACGGCCCGGTTGAGTTGCTCGGGGTCTGGTTCGGTCCGGACCTCCAAATGGAGAAGAACTGGAACGAGATAACGAGTAGGGTGGTCACTCTCGCCCAGCAATGGGCCGAGAGGAAACTGTCCCTAAAAGGTCGGGCGGAGGTGGTGAACGGTACATCGCGTCCATCATCTACTACCGCCTGACCGTCGTACTTGTCCCGACCCTACCATCACCAAACTAGAACGCATCCTCTTCCGCTTCTTGTGGAAAGGATGCGTCCCGATGGTCAGGCGATCCATTTGCTGTCAACACCCGTTAAAAGGAGGGCTGGGCATGCCGTGGTTGATGATGCGCAGACACGCGCTGAGACTGCGACATCTCCGGCTCTATGTAGACGACGGTGAACAGGTGTGGTCGCCGTTTGTGAGGCACGCATTCCCGCAACTCGTCTCCATGACCGAACTACAGTCGTGGATCAAAAAGAGGCCGAAGAAGGGCGAATGGCACCGCGAGTGTCGCGTTGCTCTCAAGCAACTCTGCGTCCCGGGTCGACCTTGAGTGACTTCAACACAACCAAAGCATTCTATAGGGGATTGGTGGAGGGGAGGTACGACGACGAGCTCGGGGCAAACCTGGGCGTCGACGAGGAATACCTGACCCGCCTGTTTCAAACGACTTTCGGCCCGGGACCTATGGACAACTTCCAGAGATCCCTGGCCTGGCGGTGCTACCGAGAAGCGCTACCCGTTCGGGATAAGCTCTATAGGCATGGCTCGAGAAACACGGGGCCGACCTGCCTGAGATGCGGGCAGAGCGATGAAACCGCTCTGCACGCAATCGTGCAGTGTCCAGCAATTTCCCACCTGTGGGCTTATGTCGAACGACTGCTGTCACGTGTGGGACGTGTCGGTTTATCAGCCGAGTCTATCGTTAATATCGTCACGCCTCCTTCCTTCAAACGGGAAGGAAGAGCTATTTTTATCATACTTGTGGCTATGGCGAAAGAATGTATCTGGTGGATGCGTCTGAAAGGATTAGAGACAAACACTTTCCTCTCTGGTCAATCTCTCATCAACTTCTTCAAGTATCACTTGAAGAAAAAAGTGAGAGTAGAGAGGCAAGTTTTGTCTAGTGAATGTTTTAAAAAAAGATGGGTGAATGTAGCAAGGATGGCACGTATGATGACGAAGCCACCTTGACTATGATTCTATGAACCGTAAAAATTAATACAGAGAGTTGCTTATTTGCAAAAAAAAAAAAAAAAAGAAATATAACATGTGACTTCATTGACCGAGGTTACCGTGGTCTTTTCCATAGGCTTTTCTTTCCACGGGTAAACCTCACCTGTCCTCCCCTTTACACTTCATATTGACATTTCTGTGATAACGATCCCTATTGATCAATTTTTTTTCCTCTCCCCCTTTTTTTAACCCCCCCTTTTTGTCTCTTTCTCTCCTTTTACGATCCCTTTTGATCGACCCCCCTTTTTATTTTATTTTTATTTAATTTTTTATTTTTTAAACCTTCAAAAAAAAAGCTCTACCTGTAATTTGTTCTATCTGTGTGCAGCCCTGTGTGGCTAATAAAGAAACATATCTATCTATCTATCTATCTATCTGTTTGTCTATCTATCTATCTGTCTATCTGTCTATCAATTTATCTATCTATCTATCCATCTATCTATCTATCTATCTATCAATCTATCTATCTATCTATCTATCTATCTATCTATCTATCTATCTATCTATCTATCTGTCTATCTGTCTATCAATTTATCTATCTATCTATCTAGCTAGCTAGCTATCTATCCTTCTATCCATCCATCTATCTACCTACCTGTCTGTCTACCTGTCTGCCTGCCTGTCTGTCTGCCTGCTTACGTCTGTCTGTTCTTCCACCTATTTGTTATTATATGTACATGTATATGTATATGTCATGTAAAAAGCACTCAGTTCGCTCTGTAAAGTGGCTGGCAGCTGTAAAATCCAAACCAAAACAGACAGTGTAGCTTGGTGCAGTCTTCTGAATAGCCAGCTGCTAGCAAACCATCCAGTCCATGCCAGCATGGAAAATGGATATTAAATGATGATGATAATGATAATGTGTGTATGTATTGTATGTATGTATATATGTATGTATGTATTGATATATATATCAAACAGATTGGCCCTGTAGGCTCCTTGATGTGGTGATGGGAACATTCAACAACCTAAATATCTCCGACCTCAGAGTTTAATTTATTAGACACCTTAAAGAGGAGGTTGCCATCAATTCTTTTTGGTCTATACAGAGGTGACACTTTAGCTATCTCTAGAGGTGCTATTGGGCATATCCTGGATAGGCGTAGGAAGGACATAATTAGAATCTTTAACTCGCCTGGTCTTAAGATTAAAATTGGGACCTGTCTTACCATTGTTAACTTCTTAAATATTTAGCTACACCTGAGTACCTGTTCAGAACAAAACAAAATGAAGAAATATGCTAATGGCATACATTAGCACAGTCTCTTACCACTTAGCTATCAAGTTCAAGAACCTACTGAAAAATGTCAATAAGAGAATTTTGAATCTTTCCTTGAGTAAAGAGATTTTTGATGCCTCAGATCCCTGTCACAAGATAGCTTTAATGGCCAGTGGGTTTAAGGACTGCATCACCTATATGCCAGCTCCTAACACCCACAAAAAGAAGCCCCACAGTAGGGTTGTTTGGTTTAACTCTATCCTCAAAACTCAACATCAAGACTTGCACAGGGAGGATATTCCTTAGATTAATGGATAAATGCTTCACATAGTCAAATAAATATGGGTGTTTGTTTGATAGACATCACTTAAGGGTCTCATTTTAGCTGTGAACCCGGCATTATAAAGAAATATTAGTGAACACATCTAAACCCCACGTAGAGGTTGGATTCTCATGCAGTGTTAGCAATGAATACCCAGTGGCGGAGGGGTAGTGCATTTCCAAAGTCATGGTCTATGAGGCTGAGATGGTGTCCAGCAGTAATAGCAGCATTGGCAACAGCAACAACAACAACAGCACCAAGAATACATCCACTGGTAACAACAACAGAAGTAGCAATGGCAACAGCAGTGGTGGTGGCAGGCATCAACCCCAGCAGTATGTCAGTAGAAGCTACAATGGCAGCAATGGCTACAACAGCACCAACAATGCATCCAACAGTTGCAGCAGTGGCAGAGATGGAGGCAACAACAGCAACAACAACATTATGTACAACATTAACAACAACAACAGCAATGACACCAACAGCAACAACTGTGGAGGTGAAATGGCCCAGTGGTTAGGGCAGCAGACTTGCAGTCGGAGGATCATGGTTTTGATTCCAAGACCGGGTGTTGTGTGTGTTTATTGAGCGAAAACACCTAAAGCTCCACGAGGCTCCAGCAGGGGCTGGTGGCAACCCCTGTTGTACTCTTTCGCCCCAACTTTCTCTCACTCTTTCTTCCTGTTTCTTGTCCCCGACCTCCTATGCAACTGCTGAGCCTGGATGCGCAGTCATTCATCTGTCGATGCTCTCGGTGTCGGGGGTTGACCTGCTTTCTCTTCTGCGGGTCTTACAAATAGCAAAGGACCACGTTTCGGACTTCTCCCATCTTGCGAGCTCTGGGACGAAGACCGTTCGCTCAACTGCAATAGCGACAACTATAACACCAACATTGAGTACAATATTAACAACAACAATGGGAGTGATACCAGCAGCAACATCAACAGCAACAGCTGCACCAGCAATGCATCTGGTAGTAACAACAGCAATGGCAGCAATAATAACAGCAACAACAACAGTTGGAATACCACAAGTACAAGGGCACAGGCATGGAAATATTTTGGAGCTACAGAGGGTCAATTCAAGCAATGTTTCAACAATGACAGGCCCTCTTTTAGCACACCAGAAAAGTGTAATATTACATCCTTAACCAGATCACCATAGATCGATTACGCTAGATCTATGATTTTATCAACTACTGATTTTTGCCTTTCCACCCTTTCAGGGTCAATAAAGTAAGTACTGGTCAAGCACTTCATTTGAAGTAATCAATTGACGCCTTCCCCAAAAATTTCAGGCTCTGTAGAAGCGTTATTATTTTACCAGCTGTAGGCCCTATATGTCATTAAATATATTGATAAACAATATTTTTAATAATTTTTATCTCATATGCGCAGAAGTGGCTGTGTGATAAGTAGCTTGTTTACCAACCACATGGTTCCGGGTTCAGTCCCACTGCGTGGCACCTTGTGAAAGTGTCTTCTACTATAGCCTTGGGCCGACCAGAGACTTGTGAGGGGATTTGGTAGACGGAAACTGAAAGAAGCTCATCGTATATATGTATATATATATATATGCGTGTGTGTGTTTGTCCCCCTAGCATTGCTTGACAACAGATGCTGGTGTATTTATGTCCCCGTCACTTAGCGGTTCAGCAAAAGAGACCGATAGAATAAGTACTGGGCTTACAAAAGAATAAGTCCCGGGGTCGAGTTGCTCGATTAAAAGGTGGAGCTCCAGCATGGCCGCAGTCAAATGACTGAAACAAGTAAAGAGTAAGATTATATGATGTAATTTTCATATCTTAAAAAAAAATACTTGAAATTTGAAAGGATACTTTTATAAATAGTGAAATAAATGTAATTTAGAAGACATCCAATTAACCACATAATTATTATCTTTTGAATTTCTAATAGTTATTAAAGAATCTAGATGTTTATGTAATATCTAATTATTTTCACCAAAGTTATCTTTTTCATACATTTACATAAAATATCACTAAAGCAATGTCAGGAACAAAATATTTTTTTGGTACTTATTCAAGAGCATAATTACATCAATGTAGAATCATGTTAATCATTTAAAAACACACATCAGCTGTTACATTAAATTTACATAAATTACTTAAATGTCAAAAACTTGCTGCTTTCCTGTGATTGGGTCACTGACAAAAATCTACAGTATCCAGTGGAAGTCAGCTGATAAATAAGTACAACTTCAAAATCTTTATAATTATTACTATTAGATAAAAATTCTTTCTAGTCTAGGCACAAGGCCAACAATTTTGGGGAAGGAAGCAAGTTGACTACATCAACCCCAGTGCTCAACTGGTACTTATCTTATCAACCCCAAAAGGATGAAAAGCAAAGTCAACCTCAATGGATTTTGAACTCAGAAAGTAAACCCAGAAGAAATACTGCAAATCATTTTGTTGGGCTTGGTAACAACTCTGCCTGCTCAGCACATTATTATTATTAGATAATTAAATCTTTATATATAAAAGTCAAGTTGTGTGTCTGTCTCCTATGATTTAGATTCCTAACTACTCCCACATTTTGTGGTGCAGTTTAACCAAAACCGGGTATCTTATAGTCGTGATTCATATCGAGCCCTTCTGGGAATTAGCGCACGTCTACGATGAGTCTACGATTTAAAAAAAATTTACCATCATTTTTTTCCATTTTAATGTATTTTTTTCGCTATTATATAAGGGAAGTAATTCTCTAAAAATGTCTACGATCAGTCAACGATTTAAAAAAAAATTTACCATCATTTTTTTCCATTTTAATGCATTTTTTTCGCTATTATATAAGGGAAGTAACTCTAAAAATGTCTACGATGAGTCTACGATTTAAAAAAAAATTACCATCATTTTTTTCCATTTTTAATGCATTTTTTTGCTATTTTTTGGCTATAACTCTCTAAAAATGCTTATATAGTTATTTCCCTTACAAACCCGAGCAACGTCGGGCGATACTGCTACTAAGATATATAATTACTAAAACAGCCTTATTATCCTATCAGATAATCATATCAGTAAGGCAGTGAGCTGGCAGGATTGTTAGAGCATCAGTTAAAATGTTTCATGGCATATCTTCGAATTCTATGTTCTGAGTTAAAACACTACTGGAATCAACATTACCATTATGCTTCTGGGATTGATATTTACAAAGCTCTAGTCTAGTACTGAGTTTGATGTAATCAAGTAACTCACTTCCAGGAAAAGGGATGACTTTGTGCCCAAATAAGAAGCCGTTATTGAATAGGTTATTGTTAACACTTTAGCATTTAAGCTGATCATATCCAACCCAAATATTCTAGCAATTTTATGTTCAAACTGGACAGGTTTAACCTCTAACGCTTCTCTACAATATCATTCTGAAAATAAGCAATCACATCACTGAAATCTCGAAGCTACAAAATATTGCAAGATTAATTCAAAACAACGTGAATAAAGAAGCATTACATTTGACAGTGTGAAATGAATTCTAAAGGATTAAAAATAAAAATAAAATAGAAATTAACGTGTGTGTGTGTGTGTGTGTGATTGTGTTAAATAATTCTACCATGGTTCAAATCACGTGAATTCAGTTCATATATTTGGGTCCCAACATATGAATCCTGTTTGAATATCAGAGTCCTGACATGTGAACATTTAAATTTCAACAGAGGAACTCATTTAAAATCCTTTACTATAAAATTATACAAATATGAAAGTATATATTAGAGTAACAGCAATTAATGCCAACAAAATAATTGCCAGTCATAATGGGCCTCTATGAACTATGCTCTTCTGACAGATAATAATTTGGGGCCCAATCCCACACCAACCTAAATAGAACAGCAGCCAAGTCTTTCATCAATTTTACTTTGCCATGGGAAAAAACAACATGCATTCAATGAAACAGAATATTAACCACTGGATCCCAAAATGAGCACTCACTTGTTTGAGCAGCTGAATTCTTACTTGTGAAATTAATGTTTAAGTGACTGAGTATTCCATAGACATGAATACCTTTGATTTTGACATTCAGGTCAAATCTGTGATGTAGTGACGACACTGGAACTTTGAATTACAATCCAGATAGAGATGACTGTGTGTGTGAGAGAGAGAGAGAGAGTGAGAGAGAGGCAAGAGAAGGAGAGGGGGAGAGATAATAGAGAGGGGAGAGGGGGAAAGAGAGAATGGGGAGAAGGAGAGAGAGAGAAAGGGTAGAGAAAGTGACCCCAGGATTGGACTATTTTATTTACTAACTTTGAGAGGTTGGTAATCAAAATTGACTTTAATATGATTTAAACTTAGTGTTCAGAGAGTCAGAATGAATAGGGGAGGATATTCTATTTGAAGCTCTAAATATTCTGCAAAATCCCTGATGGTCTGGGGTTTACAGTGCTTGAAGAATGATGAGACAGTTACAGCTTGAATGTCTTTATGAAGGTCAACTGAAAAGTTCATAGGCTGATCAGGAGACTCTGTGACCAAATGAGGTTTTTTTTCCAACATAGACGCCTATCTGATCCAGACACTTCTTCCATTAGTGTTGTAGTACTTGGAACCCATCAGTGAAGAAGCTTTCATCCTCTTGGTCAAAAAAAGTCATCAACAGCACATATGACATCATAATTACTGTGATACTCATTTCCAGCCAAGTATTTTCTCATATTGCAGAACAAATAATATTCAGATGGGGCCAAATCAAGAGAATAGTGTGTATGTAAGGCAGCAAGCTGGCAGAAATGTTAGCATGCCGGGCGAAATGCATAGCAGTATTTCATCTGCTGCTACGTTCTGAGTTCAAATTCCGCCAAGGTCGACTTTGTCTTACATCCTTTCAGGGTTGATAAAATAAAAACCAGTTACACACTGGGGTCGATATAATCGACTTAATCCGTTTGTCTGTCCTTCTTTGTCCCCTCTGTGTGTAGCCCCTTGTGGGCAGTAAAGAAATAAGAATAGTGAGTATGTGTGTGTGTGTATGTGTGGATCAACTAGGTCAAGGACACAGTCATACACAGCAGCCATTGAAACCACGAACTTGTGTGCTTGAGCATTGTCCTGATGAAACAAAACCCCTTTTGTTAGTTTTCCTGGACATCTGGTCTTGATAGCCTTTTGTAACTGTCTCAGCAAGTTGGCATAATACATTGTTGATAGTGTGGCCCTTTTGAAGATAGTTAATAAACACAGTCCCTTTTACTTCTCAAAAAACTGAAGACAACTCCTTCCTTGCAGATGAAACAAACTTGGCCTTCTTTGGAGCAAGTAAAGAAGGGGAGTTTCCACTGCATGGATTGTCTCTTTGTCTCTGACTCAAAATGATAACAACATCACTCGTCTTGGCTTAGGAAACATTCAAGGAAACCAGCTGGATCTGCATCAGACAATGTCAGATTTTCCTCATGAGGTGATCAGCCTGGTGTGCTTTTGATCAGGTGTCAGAAGACGTGGCACTCACTGTGCAGAAACCTTTAACCTGCTAATTTCACTGTGCTGAATATTCTCAAATTGCTCGTGGGATATGCTAATAGTACTGGTTATTTAATTTATAGTCAACCACCTGTCATCCACTACCACGTGGTGCTACCCACTTTTGTAATTTTGATAAATCTGGAGTGTCATTCTCTGATGTAGTAACCTTGTTAACATAAATGTCCTTTTTCTGCCAGTTTGTGATAACACAATGCTGCCAAATTTTGTCCATTTTCAAAAGAATTTGTTTCTAGTTACCTTTGAAGTTTACTTTAAACAGTCAGATGTCATTTCACCTGGAAAGAAATAATACAGTTATTACTAAAGAGAGATGAAATTAATGCATGCAAAATTTCAAAGCTCTAGCATCACTCTTTCATAGTAAGCCTATGAACTTTACTGCTCACTCTTATATCAATCAGGTTTGACCTGGGGCTAAAAGTCATAAAATGGAGACACCACAATTTAGATAGAATATTCCAGCATTGTCATCGTTGGAACATTTTTGATCATATATATTTTCAACCGGGGTTGATTTCTGGATTAACAGCAACAACAAAAAATATTTTTATATACAGCATAGTTTACTAAATTCTCCTTATTTCATTGAGCCAGTGTGATTTTAGCTCTTTGGTAGCCACTTTTGTTGTAATTTACAATATGGATGCACATAAGATCCATAATTATTCATTTAAGATGCTGTGGTGAAGAAGAAAAATTACTGCACCCATAGTTAATATATCTATCAAGAGTTGATGTGGTAGTTTATACAAACACACACACATACATACATACATACATACATACATACATACATACATACATACATACATACATACATACATACATGCATACATACGTACGTACATACATACATACATATGTACGTATGTACATACATACATACATACATACACAGACATACACAGACACACACAGACACATACATATGCAAACATGCATTCATGCCTGCATGCAGAAAAACAGTCTAAGACATGATTTACGAGATAATGGAACTGGAAAGTTACTCTTTTCCTCTTCAAAACATTGACCGAAGTAATTTCTTTGCATTTTTTTCTTTATGGAGAATCAACAATGCCATGCCAATTGCTAAGCAGATGCACTGGACAGTACTTTCCTGTCACTATTCAATGGTGCACCCACAGATTTAGAAACTACAGTTTGCAAAAATCTTCCCACAATACATTTCTGGAAGCCTAACTAATGTTTTTCAAACTTCTTTTCTTAAACCAGAATGAGAAATAATTCTAAAACATTAAACCAGATGAACTAAAGAGACTGGTCGTAAATTCCCCAGGGAAATAATAAAATAGAGGTAGAAGTGATACTGAATGAAAGACAAAAAAAAAAAAACAAAAAAAAAACGGAAACGACAATAATAAAAGACAAACACACACACTCACATTTCTTCATCTTAGTTTATTTTATCAATATTGCTTCTGATACTATCTGCACAAACAGTTCTTCATCTAACCTAAACCCTAACTTTATATCCTAACCTTAAACTTATACCATGACCTTAAAACCTTAAGCCGTACAGGTTACAACTTGATGCATCATTTGAAACAGAGGAGAGTTGATGAGGCAAAATTGGAAAGCATTTCTGTGTAATCAACATTCCTAATGTTTGAAGCAGTTCTGAAAGAATGTTTGTAAAAGGTCAAAGGTCAAAAGTGAAAATGTTTTGGCCTGCGATATATGTGGGGGAGGAGTAAGGTGAAGCTTAGGGGATGAAGGGCTTAAAATGTAAAAATTTTGCAAAATTATTTTTACAGGTTTGCAATCAATCATTAAAACAAATTGATTTATCATAATTTTCAAAGTACGGACAGTCTGAATCTGTCATTTATTTCTGTGTATAATTTCAAAATGATTTTTGAAATCTTTCAAAGGCCAAATTCAAAAAGTTTTAAAAAACTCACATGCACATGTCCTATTATCGATTGTGGATCAAAGCACACCATGTAACCAGTCATAACTGTTTTTGGTTCTTGGTATTTATTCTCTCTTCTTTTATTCTTTTACTTGTTTCACTTATTTAACTGCAGCCATGCTGGAGCACTGCCTTTAGTCCAGCAAATTGATCCCAGGACATATTTCTTTGTAAGCCTAGTACTTATTCTATCAGTCTCTTTTGCCGAACCCTCTAAGTTACAGGGACGTAAACACACAATCATTGATTGTCAGGCGATGTTGGGGAGAAAAACATAGACACACACACACACATATATATATATATACATACAACAGGCTTCTTTCAGTTTCCATCTACCAAATCCACTCACAAGGCTTTGGTCACCCTGAGGCTATAGTAGACGATATTCGCCCAAGGTGCCACACAGTGTGACTGAACCCTTAATCATATGGTTGGTAAGCAAGCTACTTACCACACAGCCACTTCTGAATTTTTGGGAATTTTCATGATACAAACTCTAACTTGTTAGATTATGTCAAGAAATTTTTTGAGATTAAAGTTTTTTCATCCACCTCTCATAAATCCTTACAGATGCTCAAATTAGACTTAACCCATATCAGTCACTGTTTTGGCGAGCCTAAGATTGCTGGGATTTATCCACAGGGATTTAAAAAATATATACTCTTTTACTCTTTTACTTGTTTCAGTAATTTAATGTAGCCATGCTGGAGTACCACCTTTATTCGAGCAAATCGACCCCAGGACTTATTCTTTGTAAGCCTAGTACTTATTCTATCGGTCTCTTTTGCCAAACCGCTAAGTTACGGGGACGTAAATACAACAGCATCGCTTGTCAAACAATGTTAGGGGGACAAACACAGACACACAAACGTATACACACACATACATATATATACATATACATATATACGACGGGCTTCTTTCAGTTTCCGTCTACCAAATCCACTCACAAGGCTTTGGTCAGCCTGAGGCTATAGTAGAAGATGCTTGCCCAAGGTGCCACGCAGTGGGACTGAATCCAGAATCATGTGATCAGTAAGCAAGCTACTTACCACACAGCCACTCCTATGTCTATGTGTGTAAAAGATAATCGATTTTAATAACATACTTTTCTTACACATGCACATGCATGCATGCACGCACATACACACACACATACACACATATACACTCAGACTCATTTTGTACAGGGGAAGGATAGAATAAGTACAAAGGCTTACAAAGAATAAGTCCTGGGGTCGATTTGCTCGCCTAAAGGTGGTGCTCCAGCATGGCCACAGTCAAATGACTGAAACAAGTAAAAGAGTATAGATCAAGGGGAAGGCAAGAGCCAATACATCTTGGTACATCTGTCATCATTGACATCATCATCGGAGGGCAGATAGCTGAAACAAATACTGCAAAGCATTTTGCCCAACACTCTTAAAGTTCTGTCAGTCCTATTACCCTAGTTTGCTATTTTGTTGAATCTAAAATGATATAAAGTAAAGCTTATAATAGTTTGATTTGAAACTACAATATAGACATCCACACAAATGCCATACTGCAATCGTTCTGGTAATTAGCTGCTACACTGTGTTGTGAAACATTTTCACCTGAGTTATTATTAGAATTTTTAGAGCAACCCATTAATATGTTGTGATGTTTAGTAGAACAACATTATGATGGCAGGTCTAATCCAGTTGATTATTTGGCGATAGGATTATTATGCAGCAGTTAATACTAACTGCTAAAACATTATTCATATTAAATGAGATACCAGTATAGAGTATTTTATATTCAATTTATAACTATATAATTACAGGGCCTATTTCATTAAACAGATGTTCGTAAATCTCTTTATAAATTTAATTTTAGAAATGTTAGATATTTGTACGAAGTAACCAATCCTTATTAACATTGAAAATAGATGCGAAATAGTAAATAGAAAATAATTAGCATTTGACTTTATATCTAAAACTTCCTGATTGTTATTTTCCCATTTTCAATTTGTATTTTCATTATATTTGCTTGAAATTGATTTAAAAACAAAATCAATTCTCAATTTAAATTTCAATTCTCAATCCTTATGGAAGATTTTCACATGGGTAACACAATACTATAACATGCTAATGCAGTCTTCACTTAATATTTCTAGGTTAAAAATAAGACAAAATAAAACAAGCATTGAATTTAATTGGTTTTCAGGCAGAGCTTCTTGTAACAAAATAGTATTTTTTTCTTTTCTTGTTTCTTTCTTTTTTTGTAACAGAAATTAAAAAAAGAAAATTCTATTCTATTTCTTATTAAGTTTCCTGATCAGCTGTTGAAGTTTTTGTTTGGAAGCATTTTCATTGGATAGGAACTGTAAAGCTTACTTGTCACTAATATTGGCAATCTAGTATAATTTGATTGAATAGTAAAATGCTTTTTTATAAATTTCTAAAAGACCATTTCCACAAGCTAAATAGAATTCTTGAGCAATGTTATTTCTAAAGTTACAGCTTTGACCCTTTTAAAGACCTGTTAATGCTTAATCTGAAATGATGATCAAAATCTAATAAATTTGATAGCTCTGATACTAATTCTAATAAAATTTTTGGAAGCTGTTTACTCTACTTTCATTCCATGTCTGATTTATTGCATGCAAATTTTTCTCTAACAAGTGCCTCTGTTTATGCTAGTAATATTTCACTGTTTTCTGTCCAATAATCCACACTCAAGTGTCATAGCTGAAGATTGATGATCATTGATTGATTGGTGTCTCTGGGATCATTTTGGATTTATTGCGTGTATGCACTGCTGTTGTTTAACCTTTTAGCATTTTAAACTGATTATATCCAGCCAAAATATTGTACTTACTTGCTTTATGTTCAAACTGGCCAGATCCAGCCTCTTACACCTACCTTAAAATGTCATTCTAAAAGTAAACAGAAACAACATTGCTATCTCAAAGCAACAGGATAATTCATGATTAATTCAAAGCAATATAAATAAAGCAGTACAATTCATAGAGAGACCAGAATGCTAAAGGGTTAACCCTCACTACAGATGTATTGATTAAACAATCAAAAGCCTTCCAGGTTAACCATCCTATCCTTTTAAAAGTAAGGAGAGATGCATTATCCAATATGTCCTTCCTTGTTTAATATTTTAGCTTACAGACTGGCCATATCAGGCCCAAATATTCTACCTATTTTATGTTCAAATTGACCAGATAAGGCCTCCTCTCACACCTACTCTACTATGTCACTCTAAAAATAAACATACACATCATCGAAATCTCAAGGCTACAAGATAATGCATGGCTAATTCATGATAATGTGAATAAATAAGCATTACATTTGTCAGAATAATCTGAAATCTAAAGTGTTAATATTGTGGGAGGTGATCTGAAGAAGACTAGCTACTATTTTGAGTAGGTTCATTGACTCTGAAGAAGCTTCCTCATTGGCCTGTATGTGTGTGTGTGTGTGTGTGTGTGTATGTGAATATGACTGTTGTCAAGTGTAAGAACTCATTTTATCAACAGGACCCCTCATTGGTGTGTGTATATATTGGTGGATATAAATGCTGCCAACTGTAAGGCTTCTGTCTGAATGACTCTGTGGAATTTGCTGAAAGATTTAGCTGTATAATGTTGTTGTCATTTAGCTCTAGGTTAACCCTGGCTTGACATACCTATGATTAAAAATTTTCCAATTATCACCAGCCAATCTTTTCAAGATTTATAAAACTTTATAATGATAATTCATCTCCACCAACCTAGGAGACCATTCTTAGATCTGATTTAGCCAAAAAAAAAAAAAAAGAAGCTTTTTTTATATTTTAGGAAAATTTTACTGATATTTCCTACATATAAGGTTCCGCAGTGGCTTATGCTTGTAAGGTTGAGCAATGCAAAATAGATATAACAGTAAGTTTGATGGCTATACTTTTGGGATAAGAATGATGTTTTGCCATTATTCTGTTATATTATAATTCATTGATCCAAGTAAAAGAAACAAAAAATTCAATTTATGATAGATGTAAAGTGAAAAAAAAAAGAAGGAATAAACGTATATACTGACAATGCAGACGAGGTGGGGATGCTCTTTCAACTTGCAAGAGCACGTCTCACTTGTGCATCACAATTTCTTTGGCATAAATTTTAGTGTTGAATGCAATGCCAGCCATCAGCCATAGAAACCAAGCTAAAAAATACTTCTTATGAATGAGATGTGATTCTTGACCTGTGTTGAAAGGCCAATAATTCTGAATTAAAAACTCTTTGTAATCCCTAAAGCAAGTTTATATTTGTTGTATCTCATGAGCTGTTGTGGCTAATTGGAAAAAGATTATTGCAGGAATCCCTCGACTATCACAGGTGTTACATTGCAAAAACCCCCAGTGATAGGTGAAAATCTGCGAAGTAGAAACAGTACTCTACTGTATATTTTTTTTTAATATCATTTTTATAATTTTTATATATTTATTTTATTATGAATACAAAACAACACCACAGAGGAATCAATGTAAGCTTAAATAATAAATCACGATAGGTGAACTGTGATATGATGAGGGATTATCATATTACTATAATTTTTGTTAAAGTAACAAGTTAAGAAAATTGTTAGCATGCCAGGCAAAATGCTATGTGGCATATCTTCCAGCTCTTTTACATTCAAATTTTAAATACCACCATTTATCATTTTGGAGTCAATAAAATAAGTACCAGCTGAGCACTTGGATTATTGCAATTGAAATTCAATTGCACTATAATTACTGGCTTTGTGCCAAAAAATTAAAAAGAATTGTTGTAATTATTGTTGTTAGTATTATTAGTATATTTTACTTTTCAGATCTCTCAGTCTTACTTGCTCTGATTGATTCTGTGAGAGCAGATGGCAACCTGTTTTCAGAGGCCTCACAATGTCACTTTCCACAAATTATAAGACATGGTACTTGGATGTTAACTATCAAGGAAGATACTCAATACACAATCACCAATCTCAAAATCCTGTCACCAACAGAGCAGTTTTGGGGCCTGCTCTGCCACATTATTATTATTATTATTATTATTATTATTATTATTATTATTATTATTATTATTATCATTATTATCAATATCATTATCATTATTATTATTATTATTATCATTATTATCAATATCATTATCATTATTATTATTATTATTATTATTATTATTATTATTATTATTATTATTATTATTGGCAAAATCATTGAGACAAGACACGAAATACTTTGATGTTTCTTCCAGTGTTTTATGGTCTGAATTCAAATATCACTAATGTCAACTTCACCTGTCCTTCTGGGGTGAAATGTTAGTGATTAAATTTTTCTCAACAAAATAGCCTTGGAACAAAATCAGAAACAAATATTATCAATAGAATCATGAATGAATCTAGAAAAATGCTTTGTGGTATTCCTTCTATCTACATTCTGAGTTCAAATTCCACCAAGGTCAACTTTATGTTTTACCTATTTGTGGTTGATAAAATAAGTACCAGTTGAGCACTGGAATTGATGTAATTGACTGGCCCCTTCTCTTAAATTGCAGGCCTTGTGCATAAAGTAGTAAGGTTCATTGTTATTGTTTGTTTTTATCTCTCAATCTTAGGTTTTATGCCAATTCATTTCTCTTCATACTTTTCTTAAGATTCTTGCTGTACCTAATAAATAGTCTTTCTTCAAAATGTTCCTTGAATTTTTCAAAACTTCTGCTTGCAATGCCCAACACACTGATGACAAGTGGCACTACCTTTATTCTCTTACATTACCATAGCTGCCCAATCTCATATCTGAAATCATTGTACTTATCAAACTTTTCTTGTTTTTTCTCTTTCACTCTGGTATCAAAAGAAGCATACTAGCTATGGCAGTATATATTCTAAAATTGAAATAATAGTGAGAAGATTAGCATGGCTCCTGTGCAAAGATAACATGAAAATTCGTGAAGCATTCCATTTTTTTTTTCTCAAGATGGTGCTCCATCATGGCTGCAGTCAAATGACTGAAACAAAAGTCTAAAAGAATATCTACCATTCATGAGACTCTTTTCAAAAGATAACGATATCAGATCAAGAGTGTTTCATGACCTTATCTGTGTACAATTTACAATCCCACAGGATCTTTATATTTTCATTCTCCACCTTAGGGCCATACCACTTTTCAGGAGAAGAAAGATTGTACTTCTTATAATATTCCCAATGTTCAACGTTTGCCTTTCTATAATATCTCTCTACCATGTCTCCAATTCTTTTACTCTTTCTGTGTTAGTTTTGGATATTCTGAAACTATATGTGCAATTGTTTCTTCACTTTCACCACACATCCTACACTTCCTATCAATATTTTCTTTGTCATTGACTTTCCTGATGTTTCTTATTTGCAATGCTTGCTTCTGTACATCCATAATCAATCCTTCAGTCTCTCTTTCCAGGCCACATTTTCTGCCAGTTCTAACTCTCATTTCCTCAAACCTCATCTGTAATTACAAAGAATTTGTTATGTAAATGTTCGTTACAAGAAGACCTTTCCCTTTCATGTTGTACATCTTCCTTCTTCACATGATCAAAGATATTTTCCTTTTCCTATTTTACTGACTTAATTAACTTTTCATTGCTTTCATTGATGTACTTTATGAGATTGGCAACCCCCATATTCACACAATCCCCAGCACTTGTTAATCTTTGTCCTCCTATACACCTCTTCACACATAGCCAATCAACATCTCCTTGGGAATGGAATACTCTATGTATCATTAACAATTTTCTGGTCTTTCTGTCAAAGAGCTTTAGGTCATCCTTCGTCCATTTGACTATACCTCCTCCACACCTTGTTATGCTAATGACCCTTGAGTTGATATCAAAGATAGTATTTACACCATTAAATTTTGATTCCAAGGCTTCTCTCACCTTACTCAAATATTCCTGAGAACTTTTCTTTTATCTAACAGTTTTTGATACCATCTGTTTTAAATGTACTAAGATACCTGTCTCCTTCACCTTTGTCAACTTTCTTAATTTCCTCGTCCATTGATTATTTTAACCCTTCACTATTTCCATACTCATCTCTTTTCACTACCAGGAGACCCTATTAACTCCAAACCCCATCTTTATGCCATGATTAAAGATGACTGTATTTACCAAACTATTGAGTTGCTTGACATCTTTGGCATAGTTACAGATTGTCCATGAATAACAAATAATTTTCTTCATTTTCTTCTTCTTCTTCTTCTTCTTCTTCTTCATTTTCTTCTTCTTCTCCTTCTTCTTCTTCATTTTCTTCTTCTTCTTCTTCTTCATTTTCTTCTTCTTCTTCATTTTCTTCTTCTTCTTCTTCTTCTTCTTCTTCTTCTTCTTCATTTTCTTCTTCTTCTTCTTCTTCTTCTTTTCTTTCTTCTTCTTCTTCTCTTCATTTTCTTCTTCTTCTTCTTCATTTTTTCTTCTTCTTCTTCTTCATTTTCTTCTTCTTCTTCTTCTTCATTTTCTTCTTCTTCTTCTTCTTCTTCTTCTTCCTCATTTTCTTCTCCTTCTTCTTCTTCATTTTCTTCTTCTTCTTCTTCTTCTTCTTCTTCTTCTTCTTCTTCTGCTGCTGCTTCTTCTTGCTGTTGTTGTTGCTGCTGTGCTGTTATTGTTGTTGTTTTTTGTGAATTATATTAGAGTTCATGTTCACTCTACTTGCAACATTGAGTGACACTATCAATAAATTCTCTGTTGTTGCTCGTAAACTAGCTTTAAAACAATAACCTTTAACATGTACTTTGAGTTACAACTATTTCATATTTTCAGAAATATTCAAACATGTAGAATATCATCATTTAAATCTACAGCATTTTTTTTCCAAAACAACTTGTAAATTAATATTTGATTGTCTGAATATTCATATCAGACACTTCATATCCAAAAGATATCTTGTACAGCGCAACCTGCATTTAATATTTGCTTCAATATTTCATATTCAATAACCATTCACTAATCTATACCAGTGATCCATACAGAGGAATTTAATAAACTTATATTTGGTTTCAGTTCATTGGTTCAAGTGGAGACACTTAGTATTTTACTTTGGAAGCTATTGACACGAATTTATATTATTATGTAGAAAATAGTGTTCTGGAATGGACAAATATTCCTAAGGTATTCGAACACAGAAATTCAATTAGTGTGTTGCAGCTTCGAATTCAATAGTTTTCTGTTTATCTAATGTTAACACGGAATATTTCATCTTAGTGCCAGAATTGAAAAGTTTTATTAGGAGGGAAGCTTTCTATAGAAAAATTGAAGCATCTAGTTCTGCAAGAATTGAAGTATAAAAGCAACCTATTTGATTAAAATAGCTACCATTTGCACAGCAATGGCTATTTGTGGAGAGATAAACTGTTATTATATAACTCATATTTGTCTTATCAAAAGCTCCTTTTGGGGTGTGAAACTCTCAGGTCAATTAATGAATGGATATTGAAAGAGCTGGTTTAGTTCAGAGTTAGTTTGTATAGGATTGATGCAGTTTGATATTATGGGAATCTAAAAATATTGTTGTGTGGTGGTGGGTGATTCAATCTGTACTTTGCTTTTGTGTTGAGACTCGAATAACATACAAGACACCTTCAAGAAAACCACTTAATATGGAATCGCAAATATCGAACTTTTAACAATTCATTGTGAAGTAAAGATGTTCATAGTTGTTAAACAGGCTGTTGTTATAACATATGGTGTCTCTCACACTTCCAAATTTACATTCAGAATCTAATTGATGTATATCTTAACAACTTCATTGATTACTCTACATTCCCACTGGAGTTAGAGTGGCCTCACACCACTCCAAATCAACATGTTGTCCTCATGTCATCTTTCAAGTATCTCAATGACACTCCATATAGTACTGGCTTCAATTTCTTCAAATAAGTCTTACTAGGTAGTGCAACAGAATGGCTGCCGTCCAATGACTGAAACAAGTAAAAGACAAACGATAAATGACAATATGTGTATTAAATGTATGTGTATGTATAGGCACAGGCATGGCTGCTTGGTAAGAAGTTTGCCTCCCAACCACATGGTTCAGTGTTCAGTCCTACAGCACAGTTCTATTATATCCTTAAAATGTTGGATTGTTATAACACCCTCTTTAGTATACAGTATACTTAGTAAAACCAATAAAGACACAACTATCTCTGATGACCAACTATGTACTCTGTTGTAGTGTCTCATACTCTCCTGTTTATAGTGACTATGCCATACTACATGTCACGTGGGATGGGTGTACCATTATTCCTAATTCCCTACACCTCCCCTTTTAAGTTTTTGTTAGGAAGTGTCATTTTATTTAGTAAAAATTTTTTTTATTCACCCCACCTCCCTTTTTTGAGATTTTTTTCATACAATTTAATATTTTTTGCACTTGATATCTATTTTCGAGAACTCTGTCTAGTTTCTTTTCCTCTCACTTGTACATCTGGATTCAGTCACCTGCAGTGGTGTTGGTACTTGGAATGTATTGTAGAACCATTCCATTAGTTTCTCCAACTACTTTGGTTCACTTTCCATGAATCTCTTTTTCAGTTGGTTCCTGTGTCTCTTTTGTATGCCCTTTCTACTTTTTACCCAATACATCATTTAACCTTTACATTTTATAATCATGCCATCTTCCTAACTCTGTTTTCTATTCTTGTATGCCCTCATATACACTTTTTCACCAACTTTAAAGAATCTTGCTATGTCTTCCCTGGCACTTTTTCTTTCCTTGCTAAGTAGCAATTTATCAAAAACTGATTTTACTTTCTTTTCAAACATCAGTAGCTTACCAATGGACTGGTGAGCTACTGGTTGATGTATTCAGATTTGGTGTCACACGATACACTCTTAAAAATTGTTGTAGAGCTACCTCACCTGTGACTTCCTTATTCAATTTTCTTAGGGCTCTCTTCAAGATAGTGACAAAGCATTCTGCCTGTCCATTAGATTTGGGTTGGTATGGCACTGTAGTTATATGTTCTAGCATGAACGTTCCGCAAAATTTATAAAATTCACTAGACACAAATTGTGTTCCATTGTTAGACACTATCTTCTTTGATATGTCAAATCTTGCAAGCAATTCATGTAAAAAGTTTATCACAGTTGAGGAGATTGGTTTTTTACACTTACAAATTTCTGTCCATTTTGAGAAACTATCAACTACCACTATATAGTAAGAATCATTTAAAGGATCAGCAAAATCGGTGTGTAGTTTCGACCACAGAACATCTACATTTGAACAATGTTTACTTTTCATTGTGAGTGAGTTTTCATTTTGGTTTGGCTTGCATACAGGTGTTCCACTCTATTTTACTTTGATTTTTTTGTTTCAGTCCCTCAGCCGCTTTTGAGCCTTCAACTGAACCAATTATATTTCCACACAAAATACTCATGGGCATATTCCATACTTTGAATAGTTATGTACCGAATGAATTAAGTGAACTTTTTAACCCATATATCGTTGCCTTTTTTGTTTGACCTCAAAATGTTACATTACATACAAATTCACCAAAATAATATAATCTTTTTCCCATAACACCATGTGCTACCCATTTTGATTTAATCAATCTTAGCTTCCTGACATATTTCCAATTATTTTTGTTTATAATGGTGATATCACTACCAGTGTCCACCTGCATTTTAACACTTGTATTTCTGCTTTTCACCTTCACAAATTTCCTCATCATTACATTACCAATTGCTTCCAATGACATACTATTTATTTTTGTCCTTTGTTCTGATATTTTGTCATCTTTGTTCTACAGTGCATCTTTATACATCCTATAATTCCATAATAAAAGCACTCAGTTTGTTTCAATGGAAAATTTTTCCTTGGATGTATACCTCCACATGCAAAACATGGGTTTATTGTCTGATTTTTGTCATGTTTTTTGCAAAAAACTTTATCTCTATTCTGACTATTTCATACTTGTTTTACTTGGAAACATCTTTCCATTCGATTTCCTCTGTGTCATGTGCTAATTTGACTATCTTTTCACGTTCTTCTGACACTTGTTGTAGGGTTGCCTCTTGGTTTTGTTCTAGCTTTGCAAGAATTCTAGATCTAACTTCTGCTTCCTTTTCGGCTGTAAGTCCCTGTGTAAAAATCAGACATTTAAATATATCTGGCGTTTATTCTTCCTACTTAAGCTTCTCACATTTCCTGTTTACTCAACCAGCATATGTGATGTAGTCCTCATCTATGTTTATCTCTATAACTTGAACAAGGAGCTTTTCTCACTGAAAATTTGACACAATATATCTATTGTGTCACTAAAGTTTATATCAGAAGGTTTGCTTGGGAGAACATAATTACTGTACGTTCATGTTCATGTTGCCAGTTTTCTCAAGATTAAGTGCGTTTTCATCTTGTCCTCCCAATCTTTACATTCTTTCTCAAAGATTTGCTCATATCTTTTGTAGTATTTTTCGAAGATAACTCTTTAATCAGGTTCATATTTGAACTCTGTTATGGAGTTCATGACATAGCCTGTCGAGAACACTTTTTCTAGCTTTCATGATGACTTCAGTAATTGCAGCATTTGTTGCTCTATAATTTGTTGTTGTTGTTGCTTCTGTTGTTCCTTTTGCAGTTGTATCTGCTGCTATTGTTCTTCTTTCAGTTGTTGTTGTTGCTTTGGCTGTTGTTCTTGTAGTTGTAGCTACAGCTGTTGTCCTTTCAGTTGCTGTTTTTGCAACTCAAGCAAACCGGCTAACATATTTTCCACAATTCTATGATTTTTTTTTTTGTAAAATTTGCAAAACGAAACCTTTTGTGAGTTTGTTAACTCCCCATGAGTTGTTAATTCCTTGTGAGCTGTTAAAATACTTGTCGAGTTTATTAATTCCTCATGAGTTGTTTAAATCCTTGTTGAGTTTATGAATTTTTCATGGGTTGTTTAAATCCTTATTCACACTGTTATAATCTTTAAAATGTTGGATTGTTATAATGCCCACTTTGGTATACAGTATACTTAGTAAAACCAGTAAAACCACGTCTATCTCTGACTTTCTGCTACATACTGTCTCGTACTCACCTATTTATAGTGACTAAGTCATACCATTTGTCATGTGGGTGGAGTGTGCCATTATTCCTGTATGTCTTTCTACTTTGTGTCTGTGTTTGTCCCCTCACCACTGCTTGACAACTGGTGTTAGTGTGTTTATGCCCTCTTAACTTGGTGGTTTTGGCAAAAAATACCAATGGAATAAACACTAGGCTTTAAAAATAAGTCCTCAGGTCAATTTGTTTGACTAAAAAGCCCTCCAAGGCACTGTCCCAACATGACCACAGTCAAATGACTGAAACAAATAAAAGATACCTATCTATCTATCTATCTATCTATCTATCTATCTATCTATCTATCTATCTATCTATCTATCTATCTATCCATCTATCTATCTATCTATCCATCTATCTATCTATTTATATATGATTTATTGATAATTATTACATATGTAAAGTATAACCTGGTGGATTAAACGCAATATCAAGATATGGCAGATAAAACATTGTTGCTGATATATTGCTTCCTTGGGCAAGATATTTATTAATCTGTTCCTTTCTAGCTATCAGAATCTGATTATTAGTGCCAGTTTAAAGTAAAGTGGTTGGCATCACCAAAGTAATCTTGTTGTAAAAGTATTTCTTCAATAATTTATGGAAAACTATTCAATTTTCTAAGACCCTTCCTAAATATCCTTGCTTGGAGTTAAAAGTATGATACAAAAAAATCTTTCAAGAAATTAGCTTTGAAATTAGCTTCTGTACTAAATGAGATAAGATGGAAATTACAAGGATTTAATTAATGCATTATTTTTGCATTTCTTTTGTAGATATTTTTTTAAAAATTGTGCATGAATTCTTTACACAGTTTCATGAACTGCTGTTACTTTCCACCACAAATTATTTTGTAAGTCTTGGGAAATTTTGTTTTGAATCAACAGAGACAATATAAAACATAAAAACAGTCTAAAACCAGAAAAATCTGTCTTGATTACGTCAGTAATTTTGCATGATTTATTTACTGTCTTCCGTGAGTAAATTGACATTCAAGGATTAAGGAACACCTGTAAGTACTTACAAAGAAATATTTTTAAAATAGTAAAAAAAACTGCCCTTCCTATAAGAAAATCACCAACATAATGTTCACTTGTGCAATAACATATAAACACCAAAATATTTTTTAAAAATTGCTTAAATATATAAAAACAAGGCTTTTTTTTAAAGTCTTACCTAAAGGAATTAGAATTGCAAATCCTGCTCAAAGTAACATTAAGAAAATATTTTGTAATTTTTTAAAGATAGTTTTTTAAAAGTCTTTACTAGAAGAGCAAAGAGTAAAGATTTTAAAACTATTCTAGTCTACATGCATATATATATATATATATATATATACAAACACACATATATATGCATACACACACACATATATATACATATATATGTATCATACATACACATATATATATCATATATATTCATACATATATATATATATGTGACTGAGTATATATGTGTATAAACACACATATGCTGTATGCATATGTTGCATTAAAAGAAAAAGCATGATGGTGCAACAGAGTTAAAAAAATATTGAAGCAAGTCAAGTCAATACTGAAAAATTTGCCATCAAAAATGATCCAATGATTTATTGAGAATTAATTTTTTTTTTATTTTTGGTGTCGCCTTTTAGCTGTGCAAAGCAAAAGAACATAATCAAGTTAATATTACATGAGAAAGAGAAGTGTATGCTTTGCATTATATATACATATATATATATATAATACACACACACATACATACATAGACACATAAATACACACACACATAATATATGAGTGTCTGCACATGTATGTACATTTACTTGGTTGAATTTTACTTTTAATAATACCTAGAGGTTAAATGCTTGCTTTTGTTAAATTTGAAGCGCTTTCACTATTTAAACAATAGTTCAATAGATTTCCACACACACATAAGCCATGGGAATTCTTGCATAGTACAATGTCTTTAATTTTTAAACATATCTTTTGGCAATAATCGAACAATGAGAAATTGTGAAGTAAAGGCTTCTCATTGCAAATGAAATTTTTATTCCAGTTCATAATTATATTAATATAGTCAGCATTTTATATATCACAACTTTATTTCAACATACCTCCTGAATTATATTCTGTTGTGTTTGGGGAGAGTCATTTTCTTTTTGTGCCTTATAATTTAATACACTCACCGGTAAAATTTCCACTTATTTCTTATTTTTATTTTCCTAAAATTTTCGTTGCGTCTGGCAACCTTTTCAATAGTCTTGACTCTGTCCATTATTTACACTGCGTTCTTTTTTGTTTGTTTGTGCGCATGTGTGTGGGTGGGTGTGTGTGTGCCTATGCATTCATGTACATATGTATGTATGTATGTATGTATGTATGTATGTATGTATGCATGTGTGTGTATGTATGCATGTGTGTGTATGTATATATGTGTGTGTATGTATTCATGTGTGTGTATGTATACATGTGTGTGTATGTATATGTAGATATGTATGTATGTGTGTGCATCTGTATGCATGCATTTTGCATATTCATGTGCTTGCATGTCTGTGTTTGTATATTTTTTATGTATGTGTGTGAGCGCCTGTTTGTATATGTATGCACCTCTGCCTCCTTGTGTATGTGTGTGTGTTTTGCAACTATATACCATGTTTGTATGTACGGATTTGCATCTCTATATGTGTGGATCCATGTCTCCATATGTGTCCTTGTGTGGAGTAAAGTGTGTGTGTATATGTGGTCATGTGTTTCAGATTCCATTTGCGTATGTGTGCTTGTCTGCTCTTATAACCTATGTACCTATCCGTCTGTATGTTGATCTGTTTATTTTCATATCCATATGCTTACATACATGTGCATACACACACACACCCCTACACACACATACATCTATCTACATAACAGCCCACTAACTATTCTACTCTACCTGTGTAAACAGTTGGTATCGAACTTAAACCTATGGCCTATTTCCAGTTAGCCTGAATTAAATATTATCCTTAGGATACTATACAACACAATTACCCATTTTTCTTTAAAAATCAGATGTTACTTTTACAAGATAATATTTTATTTTATCAACTCCAAAGAGATGAAAGCCACAGTTCACCCTTACAAGACTTAATTGCTGAACATAAAGAGCTAGAGTCAATAATGGAAATTATATTGTCTGATGTTCTAATGATTCTGCTGATCATTAAGTTATTTATAATTCATACTGAATTTAACAATTAAGCACAATTTAAGAGCTTGATAAATCATCAAAAATTAGTAAACAAGGGCGCTAGATCAGCAGAATTGTTACAGCATTGAACAAAATGTTTTCCTTAGTTTAACTGGAGCTCTCTGCATTTTGAATTTAAATTCTGCCAAAGTCAACTTTGCTTTCCTCTTTGTTTTATCCTAACTGGATCAGTAAATTAATGAACCACTTATATGCAGTAACCGGTGCCAAACCTATACCTATATCAAAAATCAATCATTTAAAACTATTAATCTCTTTTCACTAATCACATGATATGCTAAGAAACAAAAATTATTTTTACATGTCATTGATTTTCCAGAAAGCTACTTCTTTAACAACTACAATAAAATGAACAAATTTTAATCAAGAATTGAAATTGCTTTAATAATTTCATTTAACATACAATAAAATATCATTATTCCAATTAAAATGAGAGGCACATTAAAAAAGGGAGGAATGATTTTTTTTTGCAAGTTTTGGTAATTTCTTCAATGTGTATTTTTTTTTTTTTTGATTGAATTAAATATCTTTGTATTTGTACATTATGGATAAGGAAACATACGTGTAATTAATTGTCATTTGTTAGTCAGAAAGAAAACTTTAAGTTATCAGAATTAAGAATTTTGTTATCTTCTATTATAGTACATGGAAGCTGACTTAAGGGTCAGGAATATGTCACCTTAACAAAGGAACCAACATGATTCAGTCAATTATCAGTTATTAATTCAGAATGAAGTTTTATGCTGGAACTTAGACATTCCACAAAACCAGGTGTTACTTCGTAAATCAGAATCCACATTCCTTTAGGTTCTTATCCTTTTTCTTCTTTTACCCTCTGTTCTTAAGACATCTTTCATAATTAATAAATTATTAAGAATATAGAACTCATTTTTAAAAAAGTACACTAATTGGAATTCACAAAGACAGAAGTGCACTCAAATATGAATGCACAAAGTGCATTCAGATAGAAAGTGAATATTAAAAGGATGATAATCCTTATGATTATGAAAGTGCATTCAAATTT